>NC_072009.2:25971893-26274924 GCF_028885655.2 Pongo abelii | reverse complement strand
TGGAATGGAGAGGAATGGAGTGGCATGTAGTGGAGTGGAGTGAAGTGGAAAGGAATGGCATGGAATGGAGTAGAGTGGAATGGAGGGGTATGGAATGGAATGGAATGGAATTGAGTGGAATGGAGTGGAATGGAGTGGAGTGGAGAGGAATGGAATGGAGTGGAAAGGTCTGAAAGGAGTGGAATGGAGTGGAGTGGAATGCAATGGAGTAGATTGGAATGAAGTGGAAAGGAATAGAATGGAGAGAAGTAGAGTAGAATGGAGTGGATTGGAATGGAGGGGAGCAGAGTGGAGTTAACAGCGGTGGATTGGAATACAGTGGATGGGGTAGAGTGGAAGGGAGTGGAATTATATGGAATGGAATGGATTGGAGTGGAGTGGAAGGGAGTGGAGTGGAGTTGAAAGTAGAGGAATCGAAAGAAGTGGAAAGGAGTGGAGTAGAGTGGATTAGAGTGGATTGGAATGGAATGGAGTGGAGTGGAATGGTGTGGAAACGAATGGAAGGGAGGGGAGTGGAATGGAACGAAATGGAATGGAATGTAGTGGAATGGAGAGGAGTGGAGTGGACTGGAGTGGAATGTAATCGAATGGAGTGTACTGGAGTGGAATGTATTTGAGAGGCGTGTAATGGAGAGGAGTGGAATGTATTTGAGAGGCGGGTAGTGGAGTGGAGTGGAGTGAAATACATCGGAATGGCACGGAATTGAATGGAATGGAGGGGAGTGGAATGCAGTGGAGTGGAGTCGATTGGAGTGGTGAGGAATAGAACGGAGTGGCATGGAATGGAGCACAGTGGAATGCAATGGAGTGGAGTGGATTGGAAAGGGGTGGAGTGGAGTGACGATGGGTGAAGTGGAATGTAATGGAGTGGAGTGCAGAGGAGTCTCATGGAATGGAATGGAATGGAACGCAATGGAAGCTGAGATTGTACCACTGCGCTCCAGGATGGGTGACACAGTGTGATACTCTCAAAAGAAAGGAATGGAATGGAATGCAGTGGAATGGAATGGAATGCAATGGGGTGCATTGGAGTGGAGTGGAGTGAAGTGAAGTGGATTGGAGTGGAATGGAGAGGAATGGAACGGAATGGAATGGAATGAAGTAGACTGGAGTGGGGTGGAGTTGAGTGCAATGGAATGGAGCGAAATGGAATCAGATGCAGAGAAATGGAGTAGAGAGGAGTGCAGTAGAGTGGAAAGGAGTGCAATGGAGTGGAATGGAATCAGAAGTAACGGAAAGTAGTGGAGTGGATGGAACGGAAAGGAAAGGAGTGGAGCGGAGTGGAATGGAACGGAGCGGGAGGTGGGTTGGGGCCACTGCACTCCAGGCTGGCTGGCTGACTGAGGTATTCTCGCAATAAAGGAATGGAATGGAATGCCGTAGAGTGGAATGGAACGGAGTGGAGTGGAGTGGAATGGAGTGAGTTGGAGCAGAGTGGAATGAAGAATGCAATGGGATGGAAGGGAATTGAATGAAATGCAGTGGAGTGCAGTGGAGTGCATTGCAGTGGAATGGAGCAGAATGGAATGGAAAGGAGTGGAATGGACAGGAGTGGAGTGCACTGGAGAGGAGAGGATAGGAATGCAGTGGAATGGAATTGGATGTAATGGAACGTAGAGGAGTGGAGTGGAATGGAGTGGGCCAGAGTGGAATGGAATGGAATGCAATGGAAAGGAATGGAGTGGAATACAATGGAATGGAATGGAATGGAATGGCGTGGGATGACTTGTAGTGGGGTGGAGTGAAATGGAGTATAATGGAATGGAGTGGAGTGGAGTGGAATGTGATAGAATGGAGAGGAGGGGAATGGAGCAGAATGGAATGGAGTGCAGCGGAATGGAGTGGAGTGGAATGGAATCAAATGGAGTGGAATGGAACAGAGTGGAATGGAATGGAGTGCAATAGACTAGAATTGAGTGTAGTGTAGTGGAATTTAGTGGAATGGACTGGAATGGAGTGGAATGGAATGGAATTGAGGGGAATGGAATGGAATGGAAAGGAATGGAAAGCAATGGAAAGGAATAGAATTGAATGCAACGGAATTAAAAGAATGCAATGGAATGCAATGGAATAGAATGCAATGGAATGTATAGTTGACATGTAATATGAGCTGAGATTGTGACACTGCACTCCAGCCAGGGTGACATGGTGATATCCTGTCGTAAGAAGTGAATGGAATGCAATGGAGTGAAATGGAATGGAATGAAATGGAATGGAGCGGAATGGAAGGGAATGGAGTGGAATGAAATAGAATGCAGTGGACTGTAATGGCATGGAGTGGAAAGAAGTAGAGTGGAATGGAGTGGAATGGAATGGACTGGCATAGAATGGAGTGGAATTGAATGCAATGGAGTGGATTGGAAAGGAATGCAAAGGAGTAGAGTGGAGTAGAGTGGTGTGGAGTGGAGTGGAATGGAGCTGAATGTACTTCAATGGAGTACAATGGAATGGAACGGAGTGGAATGGAATGGAATGATATGAGGTGGATTGGAGTGCAATGTACTGGAGTGGAATGGAATGGAATAGAATGGAATGGAGTAGAGTGTAATGGACTGCAGTGGCGATAAGTGGAGTGGAATGGAATGCATTGGAGTAGAGTGGAGTGGAATGGAATGGAATGGAGTGGAGTGGAGGGGAGTGGAGTGGAATGGAATTGAGTGAAGTGGAGTGCAGTTGAATGGAATATCGTGGTGTGGAGTGGAGTGGAAGTGAATGGAGTGAATAGGAGTGGAATGGAGTGGAAGGTAACGGAGTGGAATGGAGTCGAATGGAGTGGAATGGAGTAGAGTGGATTAGAGTGGAATGGTGTCGAACGGACTGGAATGGAATGGAATGGAGTGGAATGGAATTGAATCAAATGGAATGGAGTGGAGTGGAGTGGAGTGGAATGAAATGAAATGGAAGGGAGTGGAGAGAAACGCAGTTGATTGGAGTGGAGTGGAGTGGAAAGGAATGGAAAGGAGTGGGATGGAGACGTATGGATTGGAGTGGAATGGAGTGGAATGGAATGAAGTGGAAAGGAGTGGAACGGAGTGAAATTGAATTTAGTGGACTGGAGTGGAATGGAGTTAAATGGAATGGAATGGAATGGAGTGGAATGGAATGGAATGGAGTGGAGTGGAATGGAATAGAATGGCATGGAATGGAATAGAATGGGATAGAGTGGAGTGGAGAGGAGTGGAATGGATTGGAGTGAAGTGGAGTGGAATGGAATTGAGTGGAGCGGAGAGGAAAGGAATGGAATGGAGTGGAGTGGAATGGCATGGAATGGAGTGGAATGGAATGGATAGTAGTGGAGTGGAGTGGAGTGGATTGGAGTGGAGTGGAAGGGAATGGAGTGCAGTGTAATGGACTGGAATGGAGCAGAGCAGAATGGAGTGGACTGGACTGGAGTGGAATGGAATGGGATGGCATGGAATGGGAGCTGAGATTTTACCAATGTGCTCTAGGCAGGGTGACTGGGTGTCATACTCTCAAAAGAAAGGAATGGAATGGAACGCAGTGGAATGGAATGGAACAGAGTGGACATTAGTGGAGTGGAATGTGGAGGAATGGAATGAAATGGAACGTAATGGCATGAAATGGAGTGGTGTGGGGTGGAATGGATTATAGTGGAATGGGGTGGAAAGGAATGGGATGGAGTGGAATGAAGTGGAGTGCAGTGGAGTGGAACGGAGTTGAATGGCATAGAATTGAGTGGACAGTAGTGGAATGTTTTGGAATGCAATGGAATCCATTGTAATAGAATGGAATACAACGGAAAGTTGACATGGAGTGTGAGCTGAGATTGTGCCACTGCACTCCAGACTGGGTGACACGTTATATCCTGTGGATAGAAAGGAATGGAATGCAATAGAGTGAAATGGAATGGAGTGGAATGGAATTGAATGGAATGGAGTGGAGTGGAGTGGAGTCGAATGGAGACGAATGGAATGGGACGGAGTGGAATGGAACGGAGTGGAGTGGAGTATCGTCTAGTGAAATAGAATGGAATGCACTGGGTTGGAATGGAATGCTATGGACTGCTGAAAGGAAATGTGAGCTGTTATTGTTCCACTGCACTCCAGCCTTTGTGACGGAATGAAATCCTGTGGAAAAAAAGGAATGGAATGGAATGGAATGGAATGGAATGGAATGGAATGGAATGGAATGGAATGGAGTGGAGTGGAGTGGTGTGGAGAGGAGTGTAGTGGAGTGGAGTGAAATGGAGTGGAGTGTCGTGGAGGAGAGTGGAATGGAGTGGAATGGAATGGAGAGGAAAGGAACGGAGTGGAGTGGAATGGAACGGAGTGGAGTGGAATGGAATCCAATGGAATGAAATGGAATTGAATCGAATGGAATGAAGAAATATGTGCAGTGATTTGGCCACTGCGCTGGAGCCTGTGTGAGAGAGGGAGATCCTGTCGATAAAACAGTGTGGAATGGAAGGGATTGGAATGGAATGGAATGGAACGTATTGGAGTGGAGTGGAGTGGAATTGAGTGGAGTGGAGTGCACTGGAATGGAATGGAATGCAATGGAATGTAATGGAATGATGAAATGATATGTGAGCTGAGATTGTGCCACTGCACTCCACGCTGGGTGACAGAGTGAGATACTCTTGAAAGAAAGAAATGGAATGGAAAGAATTTTTAATTGGGTGGATTCGAGTGGACTGAAGTAGAGTGCAGTGGAATAGAGAGGAATGGAATGGAATGGAATCGGATGTAAAGGAACGGAATGATGTGGAGTGGAGTGGTGAGGAGTGTAGTGCTGTGGAATGGAGCAGAAAGTAACGGGATGGTGTGGAGTGGAGTGCAGTGCAGTGGAGTGGAGAGGAGTGCAATGGCGTGGAATGGAATCGGATGTAAAGGAACGTACTGGAGTGGAGCGGAGTGGAAAGGAGTGGAATGGAATGGAATTGAATGTAATGGAAAGCAAAGGAATGGAATGGGATGCAATGGAATTTAATGCAATAGAATGCAGTTCAATAGAGAGTTGACATGTAATGTGAGCTGAGATTGTGCCTAAGCTCTCCAGGCTGTTTGACACAGTGATATCGTGTCGAAAGAATGGAATGGAATGCAGTGGTGTGAAATGGAATGGAATGTAGTGGACAGGAGTAGAATGGAGTGGAGTGAAGAGGAACAGAGTGGAATGGAATGGGATGCAGTGGAATGGAATGCAGTGGAGTGGAGTGAAATAGAAAGAAATGGAATGGGATGGAATGGAATGCAATGGAATGGAGAAGAGAAATGTGAGCTGAGATTGTGTGACTACACTCCAGCCTTAGTGACCGAGAGAGATTCTGTGGAAGGAAAGAACTGATTTCAAAGGAGTGGAATGGAAGGGAATGTAGTACAGTGGAGTAGAGTGGAATGGAGTGAAACAGAATAGAATGGAGTGGAAGGCAATGGAATGGAATGGAATGGAGTGGAGTGGAATAGAGAGGAGTGCACTGCAATGGAGTGGAGTGGAGTGGAAGGGAGTGGAATGCAATGGAATGTAGTGGAGTGCAGTGGAGTGGAATGGAATGGAGTGGACAGGAGTGGAAGGAGTAGAGTGGACTGGAATGGAATAGAATGGAACAGAATGCAGTGGAGTGGAGGGGAGTGGAGGTGAGTGGAGTGGCATGGAGTGGAATGGAATGGAATGGAGTGAAATGGAATCCAATGGATTGGAATGGAGTGGAGTGGAGTGGAGTGGAATGGAGAGGAGTCGAATGGAATGGAAGGGAATGCAACGGAACGCAGTGGTGTGGATTGGAATGCAGTGAAATGGAGTACTATGGAATCTAAAGGAGTGGAGTGGAGTCTAGTGGAGTGGAATGGAATGGAACAAAATGGAATGGAATGGCACGGAATGGAGTGGAGTAGAGTGGAGTGGGAAGGAAGGGAGATGAGTGGAATGGAGAGGAATGGAATGCAGTGGAGTGGATTGGATTGGAATGAACTGGAATGGAGAGGAATGGAATGAAGTGGAACGGAATGGACTGCAATGGAATTGAATGGAGTGAAGTGGAAAGTAGTGGAGTGGAGTGGAATGGAGTGGAAATGAATGGAATGGAGTGGAATGGAAGGGAATGGAGACAAGTGGATAGGAATTGACTGAAGCAGATTGGAGTGGAGTGGAGTGGAGTGGCATGGAATGGAATGAAGTGGATGGGAATGCAATGGAGTGGAATGAAATGGAATAAAATGGAATGGAGTGGAATGGAGAGGAATGGAGTGGAGTGGAGTGGAATGGAGGGGAGTAAGAGGAAGAGAATGGAATGGAATCGAAAGGAGGGAAGTGCAATTGTGTGGAGTGGAGTGGAGATGAAAGAAGTGGAGTGATGTGGAGTCGAGAGGAAAGGAATGGAATGGAATGGAATGGAGTTAAGTGGAGTGGAATGGAGTGGAAGGTAATGGAGTGGAATGAAAAGGAGTGGATTGGAATGGAGTGGAATGGAATGGAGTGGAACGGAGTGGAGTAGAATGGAGTGGGTTGCAGAGGAGTGGAATGGAGTGGAATGGAAGGGAACGGAAAGGAATGTAGTGGAAAGGAATGGAATGGAGTGGATTGAAATTGAATGGAAAGGATTGGAGTGCAGTGGACTGGAGGGGAGTGGAATAAAATGGAGTATAGTGCAGTGGAATGGAGTGGACTGGAGTGGAGATGAGTGGAGTGGACTGGAATGGAATGGAGTGGAGTGGAATGGTGTGGAGTGGGGTGGAAAGGAATGGAACAGAATGGAATGGAGAGGAATGGAGTGGCATGTAGTGGAGTGGAGTGAAGTGGAAAGGAATGGCATGGAATGGAGTAGAGTGGAATGGAGGGGTATGGAATGGAATGGAATGGAATTGAGTGGAATGGAGTGGAATGGAGTGGAGTGGAGAGGAATGGAATGGAGTGGAAAGGTCTGAAAGGAGTGGAATGGAGTGGAGTGGAATGCAATGGTGTAGATTGGAATGAAGTGGAAAGGAATAGAATGGAGAGAAGTAGAGTAGAATGGAGTGGATTGGAATGGAGGGGAGCAGAGTGGAGTTAACAGCAGTGGATTGGAATACAGTGGATGGGGTAGAGTGGAAGGGAGTGGAATTATATGGAATGGAATGGATTGGAGTGGAGTGGAAGGGAGTGGAGTGGAGTTGAAAGTAGAGGAATCGAAAGAAGTGGAAAGGAGTGGAGTAGAGTGGATTAGAGTGGATTGGAATGGAATGGAGTGGAGTGGAATGGTGTGGAAACGAATGGAAGGGAGGGGAGTGGAATGGAACGAAATGGAATGGAATGTAGTGGAATGGAGAGGAGTGGAGTGGACTGGAGTGGAATGTAATCGAATGGAGTGTACTGGAGTGGAATGTATTTGAGAGGCGGGTAATGGAGAGGAATTGAGTGGAGTGGAGTGGAGTGAAATACATCGGAATGGCACGGAATTGAATGGAATGGAGGGGAGTGGAATGCAGTGGAGTGGAGTCGATTGGAGTGGTGAGGAATAGAACGGAGTGGCATGGAATGGAGCACAGTGGAATGCAATGGAGTGGAGTGGATTGGAAAGGGGTGGAGTGCAGTGACGATGGGTGAAGTGGAATGTAATGGAGTGGAGTGCAGAGGAGTCTCATGGAATGGAATGGAATGGAACGCAATGGAAGCTGAGATTGTACCACTGCGCTCCAGGATGGGTGACACAGTGTGATACTCTCAAAAGAAAGGAATGGAATGGAATGCAGTGGAATGGAATGGAATGCAATGGGGTGCATTGGAGTGGAGTGGAGTGAAGTGAAGTGGATTGGAGTGGAATGGAGAGGAATGGAACGGAATGGAATGGAGTGAAGTAGACTGGAGTGGGGTGGAGTTGAGTGCAATGGAATGGAGGGAAATGGAATCAGATGCAGAGAAATGGAGTAGAGAGGAGTGCAGTAGAGTGGAAAGGAGTGCAATGGAGTGGAATGGAATCGGAAGTAACGGAAAGTAGTGGAGTGGATGGAACGGAAAGGAAAGGAGTGGAGCGGAGTGGAATGGAACGGAGCGGGAGGTGGGTTGGGGCCACTGCACTCCAGGCTGGCTGGCTGACTGAGGTATTCTCGCAATAAAGGAATGGAATGGAATGCCGTAGAGTGGAATGGAACGGAGTGGAGTGGAGTGGAATGGAGTGAGTTGGAGCAGAGTGGAATGAAGAATGCAATGGGATGGAAGGGAATTGAATGAAATGCAGTGGAGTGCAGTGGATTGCATTGCAGTGGAATGGAGCAGAATGGAATGGAAAGGAGTGGAATGGACAGGAGTGGAGTGCACTGGAGAGGAGAGGATAGGAATGCAGTGGAATGGAATTGGATGTAATGGAACGTAGAGGAGTGGAGTGGAATGGAGTGGGCCAGAGTGGAATGGAATGGAATGCAATGGAAAGGAATGGAGTGGAATAGAATGGAATGGAATGGAATGGAATGGAGTGGGATGACTTGTAGTGGGGTGGAGTGAAATGGAGTATAATGGAATGGAGTGGAGTGGAGTGGAATGTGATAGAATGGAGAGGAGGGGAATGGAGCAGAATGGAATGGAGTGCAGCGGAATGGAGTGGAGTGGAATGGAATCAAATGGAGTGGAATGGAACAGAGTGGAATGGAATGGAGTGCAATAGACTAGAATTGAGTGCAGTGTAGTGGAATTTAGTGGAATGGACTGGAATGGAGTGGAATGGAATGGAATTGAGGGGAATGGAATGGAATGGAAAGGAATGGAAAGCAATGGAAAGGAATAGAATTGAATGCAACGGAATTAAAAGAATGCAATGGAATGCAATGGAATAGAATGCAATGGAATGTATAGTTGACATGTAATATGAGCTGAGATTGTGACACTGCACTCCAGCCAGGGTGACATGGTGATATCCTATCGTAAGAAGTGAATGGAATGCAATGGAGTGAAATGGAATGGAATGAAATGGAATGGAGCGGAGTGGAAGGGAATGGAGTGGAATGAAATAGAATGCAGTGGACTGTAATGGCATGGAGTGGAAAGAAGTAGAGTGGAATGGAGTGGAATGGAATGGACTGGCATAGAATGGAGTGGAATTGAATGCAATGGAGTGGATTGGAAAGGAATGCAAAGGAGTAGAGTGGAGTAGAGTGGTGTGGAGTGGAGTGGAATGGAGCTGAATGTACTTCAATGGAGTACAATGGAATGGAACGGAGTGGAATGGAATGGAATGATATGAGGTGGATTGGAGTGGAATGTAGTGGAGTGGAACGGAATGGAATAGAATGGAATGGAGTAGAGTGTAATGGAATGCAGTGGCGATAAGTGGAGTGGAATGGAATGCATTGGAGTAGAGTGGAGTGGAATGGAATGGAATGGAGTGGAGTGGAGGGGAGTGGGGTGGAATGGAATTGAGTGAAGTGGAGGGCAGTTGAATGGAATATCGTGGTGTGGAGTGGAGTGGAAGTGAATGGAGTGAATAGGAGTGGAATGGAGTGGAAGGTAACGGAGTGGAATGGAGTCGAATGGAGTGGAATGGAGTAGAGTGGATTAGAGTGGAATGGTGTCGAACGGACTGGAATGGAATGGAATGGAGTGGAATGGAAATGAATCAAATGGAATGGAGTGGATTGGAATGGAGTGGAGTGGAGTGGAGTGGAATGAAATGAAATGGAAGGGAGTGGAGAGAAACGCAGTTGATTGGAGTGGAGTGGAGTGGAAAGGAATGGAAAGGAGTGGGATGGAGACGTATGGATTGGAGTGGAATGGAGTGGAATGGAATGAAGTGGAAAGGAGTGGAACGGAGTGAAATTGAATTTAGTGGACTGGAGTGGAATGGAGTTAAATGGAATGGAATGGAATGGAGTGGAATGGAATGGAATGGAGTGGAGTGGAATGGAATAGAATGGCATGGAATGGAATAGAATGGGATGGAGTGGAGTGGAGAGGAGTGGAATGGATTGGAGTGAAGTGGAGTGGAATGGAATTGAGTGGAGCGGAGAGGAAAGGAATGGAATGGAGTGGAGTGGAATGGCATGGAATGGAGTGGAATGGAATGGATAGTAGTGGAGTGGAGTGGAGTGGATTGGAGTGTAGTGGAAGGGAATGGAGTGCAGTGTAATGGACTGGAATGGAGCAGAGCAGAATGGAGTGGACTGGACTGGAGTGGAATGGAATGGGATGGCATGGAATGGGAGCTGAGATTTTACCAATGTGCTCTAGGCAGGGTGACTGGGTGTCATACTCTCAAAAGAAAGGAATGGAATGGAACGCAGTGGAATGGAATGGAACAGAGTGGACATTAGTGGAGTGGAATGTGGAGGAATGGAATGAAATGGAACGTAATGGCATGAAATGGAGTGGTGTGGGGTGGAATGGATTATAGTGGAATGGGGTGGAAAGGAATGGGATGGAGTGGAATGAAGTGGAGTGCAGTGGAGTGGAACGGAGTTGAATGGCATAGAATTGAGTGGACAGTAGTGGAATGTTTTGGAATGCAATGGAATCCATTGTAATAGAATGGAATACAACGGAAAGTTGACATGGAGTGTGAGCTGAGATTGTGCCACTGCACTCCAGACTGGGTGACACGTTAAATCCTGTGGATAGAAAGGAATGGAATGCAATAGAGTGAAATGGAATGGAGTGGAATGGAATTGAATGGAATGGAGTGGAGTGGAGTGGAGTCGAATGGAGACGAATGGAATGGGACGGAGTGGAATGGAACGCAGTGGAGTGGAGTATCGTGGAGTGAAATAGAATGGAATGCACTGGGTTGGAATGGAATGCAATGGACTGCTGAAAGGAAATGTGAGCTGTTATTGTTCCACTGCACTCCAGCCTTTGTGACGGAATGAAATCCTGTGGAAAAAAAGGAATGGAATGGAATGGAATGGAATGGAATGGAATGGAATGGAATGGAGTGGAGTGGAGTGGTGTGGAGAGGAGTGTAGTGGAGTGGAGTGAAATGGAGTGGAGTGTCGTGGAGGAGAGTGGAATGGATTGGAATGGAATGGAGAGGAAAAGAACGGAGTGGAGTGGAATGGAACGGAGTGGAGTGGAATGGAATCCAATGGAATGAAATGGAATTGAATCGAATGGAATGAAGAAATATGTGCAGTGATTTGGCCACTGCGCTGGAGCCTGTGTGAGAGAGGGAGATCCTGTCGATAAAACAGTGTGGAATGGAAGGGATTGGAATGGAATGGAATGGAACGTATTGGAGTGGAGTGGAGTGGAATTGAGTGGAGTGGAGTGCACTGGAATGGAATGGAATGCAATGGAATGTAATGGAATGATGAAATGATATGTGAGCTGAGATTGTGCCACTGCACTCCACGCTGTGTGACAGAGTGAGATACTCTTGAAAGAAAGAAATGGAATGGAAAGAATTTTTAATTGGGTGGATTCGAGTGGACTGAAGTAGAGTGCAGTGGAATAGAGAGGAATGGAATGGAATGGAATCGGATGTAAAGGAATGGAATGATGTGGAGTGGAGTGGTGAGGAGTGTAGTGCTGTGGAATGGAGCAGAAAGTAACGGGATGGTGTGGAGTGGAGTGCAGTGCAGTGGAGTGGAGAGGAGTGCAATGGCGTGGAATGGAATCGGATGTAAAGGAACGTACTGGAGTGGAGCGGAGTGGAAAGGAGTGGAATGGAATGGAATTGAATGTAATGGAAAGCAAAGGAATGGAATGGGATGCAATGGAATTTAATGCAATAGAATGCAGTTCAATAGAGAGTTGACATGTAATGTGAGCTGAGATTGTGCCTAAGCTCTCCAGGCTGTTTGACACAGTGATATCGTGTCGAAAGAATGGAATGGAATGCAGTGGTGTGAAATGGAATGGAATGTAGTGGACAGGAGTAGAATGGAGTGGAGTGAAGAGGAACAGAGTGGAATGGAATGGGATGCAGTGGAATGGAATGCAGTGGAGTGGAGTGAAATAGAAATGGAATGGGATGGAATGGAATGCAATGGAATGGAGAAGAGAAATGTGAGCTGAGATTGTGTGACTACACTCCAGCCTTAGTGACCGAGAGAGATACTGTGGAAGGAAAGAACTGATTTCAAAGGAGTGGAATGGAAGGGAATGTAGTACAGTGGAGTAGAGTGGAATGGAGTGAAACAGAATAGAATGGAGTGGAAGGCAATGGAATGGAATGGAATGGAGTGTAGTGGAATAGAGAGGAGTGCACTGCAATGGAGTGGAGTGGAGTGGAAGGGAGTGGAATGCAATGGAATGTAGTGGAGTGCAGTGGAGTGGAATGGAATGGAGTGGACAGGAGTGGAAGGAGTAGAGTGGACTGGAATGGAATAGAATGGAACAGAATGCAGTGGAGTGGAGGGGAGTGGAGGTGAGTGGAGTGGCATGGAGTGGAATGGAATGGAATGGAGTGAAATGGAATCCAATGGATTGGAATGGAGTGGAGTGGAGTGGAGTGGAATGGAGAGGAGTCGAATGGAATGGAAGGGAATGCAACGGAACGCAGTGGTGTGGATTGGAATGCAGTGAAATGGAGTACTATGGAATCTAAAGGAGTGGAGTGGAGTCTAGTGGAGTGGAATGGAATGGAACAAAATGGAATGGAATGGCACGGAATGGAGTGGAGTAGAGTGGAGTGGGAAGGAAGGGAGATGAGTGGAATGGAGAGGAATGGAATGCATTGGAGTGGATTGGATTGGAATGAACTGGAAAGGAGAGGAATGGAATGAAGTGGAACGGAATGGACTGCAATGGAATTGAATGGAGTGAAGTGGAAAGTAGTGGAGTGGAGTGGAATGGAGTGGAAATGAATGGAATGGAGTGGAATGGAAGGGAATGGAGGCAAGTGGATAGGAATTGACTGAAGCAGATTGGAGTGGAGTGGAGTGGAGTGGCATGGAATGGAATGAAGTGTATGGGAATGCAATGGAGTGGAATGAAATGGAATAAAATGGAATGGAGTGGAATGGAGAGGAATGGAGTGGAAGTGGAGTGGAATGGAGGGGAGTAAGAGGAAGAGAATGGAATGGAATCGAAAGGAGGGAAGTGCAATTGTGTGGAGTGGAGTGGAGATGAAAGGAGTGGAGTGATGTGGAGTCGAGAGGAAAGGAATGGAATGGAATGGAATGGAGTTAAGTGGAGTGGAATGGAGTGGAAGGTAATGGAGTGGAATGAAAAGGAGTGGATTGGAATGGAGTGGAATGGAATGGAGTGGAACGGAGTGGAGTAGAATGGAGTGGGTTGCAGAGGAGTGGAATGGAGTGGAATGGAAGGGAACGGAAAGGAATGTAGTGGAAAGGAATGGAATGGAGTGGATTGAAATTGAATGGAAAGGATTGGAGTGCAGTGGACTGGAGGGGAGTGGAATAAAATGGAGTATAGTGCAGTGGAATGGAGTGGACTGGAGTGGAGATGAGTGGAGTGGACTGGAATGGAATGGAGTGGAGTGGAATGGTGTGGAGTGGGGTGGAAAGGAATGGAACAGAATGGAATGGAGAGGAATGGAGTGGCATGTAGTGGAGTGGAGTGAAGTGGAAAGGAATGGCATGGAATGGAGTGGAGTGGAATGGAGGGGTATGGAATGGAATGGAATGGAATTGAGTGGAATGGAGTGGAATGGAGTGGAGTGGAGAGGAATGGAATGGAGTGGAAAGGTCTGAAAGGAGTGGAATGGAGTGGAGTGGAATGCAATGGAGTAGATTGGAATGAAGTGGAAAGGAATAGAATGGAGAGAAGTAGAGTAGAATGGAGTGGATTGGAATGGAGGGGAGCAGAGTGGAGTTAACAGCGGTGGATTGGAATACAGTGGATGGGGTAGAGTGGAAGGGAGTGGAATTATATGGAATGGAATGGATTGGAGTGGAGTGGAAGGGAGTGGAGTGGAGTTGAAAGTAGAGGAATCGAAAGAAGTGGAAAGGAGTGGAGTAGAGTGGATTAGAGTGGATTGGAATGGAATGGAGTGGAGTGGAATGGTGTGGAAACGAATGGAAGGGAGGGGAGTGGAATGGAACGAAATGGAATGGAATGTAGTGGAATGGAGAGGAGTGGAGTGGACTGGAGTGGAATGTAATCGAATGGAGTGTACTGGAGTGGAATGTATTTGAGAGGCGGGTAATGGAGAGGAATTGAGTGGAGTGGAGTGGAGTGAAATACATCGGAATGGCACGGAATTGAATGGAATGGAGGGGAGTGGAATGCAGTGGAGTGGAGTCGATTGGAGTGGTGAGGAATAGAACGGAGTGGCATGGAATGGAGCACAGTGGAATGCAATGGAGTGGAGTGGATTGGAAAGGGGTGGAGTGGAGTGACGATGGGTGAAGTGGAATGTAATGGAGTGGAGTGCAGAGGAGTCTCATGGAATGGAATGGAATGGAACGCAATGGAAGCTGAGATTGTACCACTGCGCTCCAGGATGGGTGACACAGTGTGATACTCTCAAAAGAAAGGAATGGAATGGAATGCAGTGGAATGGAATGGAATGCAATGGGGTGCATTGGAGTGGAGTGGAGTGAAGTGAAGTGGATTGGAGTGGAATGGAGAGGAATGGAACGGAATGGAATGGAATGAAGTAGACTGGAGTGGGGTGGAGTTGAGTGCAATGGAATGGAGCGAAATGGAATCAGATGCAGAGAAATGGAGTAGAGAGGAGTGCAGTAGAGTGGAAAGGAGTGCAATGGAGTGGAATGGAATCGGAAGTAACGGAAAGTAGTGGAGTGGATGGAACGGAAAGGAAAGGAGTGGAGCGGAGTGGAATGGAACGGAGCGGGAGGTGGGTTGGGGCCACTGCACTCCAGGCTGGCTGGCTGACTGAGGTATTCTCGCAATAAAGGAATGGAATGGAATGCCGTAGAGTGGAATGGAACGGAGTGGAGTGGAGTGGAATGGAGTGAGTTGGAGCAGAGTGGAATGAAGAATGCAATGGGATGGAAGGGAATTGAATGAAATGCAGTGGAGTGCAGTGGATTGCATTGCAGTGGAATGGAGCAGAATGGAATGGAAAGGAGTGGAATGGACAGGAGTGGAGTGCACTGGAGAGGAGAGGATAGGAATGCAGTGGAATGGAATTGGATGTAATGGAACGTAGAGGAGTGGAGTGGAATGGAGTGGGCCAGAGTGGAATGGAATGGAATGCAATGGAAAGGAATGGAGTGGAATAGAATGGAATGGAATGGAATGGAATGGAGTGGGATGACTTGTAGTGGGGTGGAGTGAAATGGAGTATAATGGAATGGAGTGGAGTGGAGTGGAATGTGATAGAATGGAGAGGAGGGGAATGGAGCAGAATGGAATGGAGTGCAGCGGAATGGAGTGGAGTGGAATGGAATCAAATGGAGTGGAATGGAACAGAGTGGAATGGAATGGAGTGCAATAGACTAGAATTGAGTGTAGTGTAGTGGAATTTAGTGGAATGGACTGGAATGGAGTGGAATGGAATGGAATTGAGGGGAATGGAATGGAATGGAAAGGAATGGAAAGCAATGGAAAGGAATAGAATTGAATGCAACGGACTTAAAAGAATGCAATGGAATGCAATGGAATAGAATGCAATGGAATGTATAGTTGACATGTAATATGAGCTGAGATTGTGACACTGCACTCCAGCCAGGGTGACATGGTGATATCCTATCGTAAGAAGTGAATGGAATGCAATGGAGTGAAATGGAATGGAATGAAATGGAATGGAGCGGAGTGGAAGGGAATGGAGTGGAATGAAATAGAATGCAGTGGACTGTAATGGCATGGAGTGGAAAGAAGTAGAGTGGAATGGAGTGGAATGGAATGGACTGGCATAGAATGGAGTGGAATTGAATGCAATGGAGTGGATTGGAAAGGAATGCAAAGGAGTAGAGTGGAGTAGAGTGGTGTGGAGTGGAGTGGAATGGAGCTGAATGTACTTCAATGGAGTACAATGGAATGGAACGGAGTGGAATGGAATGGAATGATATGAGGTGGATTGGAGTGGAATGTAGTGGAGTGGAATGGAATGGAATAGAATGGAATGGAGTAGAGTGTAATGGAATGCAGTGGCGATAAGTGGAGTGGAATGGAATGCATTGGAGTAGAGTGGAGTGGAATGGAATGAAATGGAGTGGAGTGGAGGGGAGTGGGGTGGAATGGAATTGAGTGAAGTGGAGTGCAGTTGAATGGAATATCGTGGTGTGGAGTGGAGTGGAAGTGAATGGAGTGAATAGGAGTGGAATGGAGTGGAAGGTAACGGAGTGGAATGGAGTCGAATGGAGTGGAATGGAGTAGAGTGGATTAGAGTGGAATGGTGTCGAACGGACTGGAATGGAATGGAATGGAGTGGAATGGAATTGAATCAAATGGAATGGAGTGGAGTGGAGTGGAGTGGAATGAAATGAAATGGAAGGGAGTGGAGAGAAACGCAGTTGATTGGAGTGGAGTGGAGTGGAAAGGAATGGAAAGGAGTGGGATGGAGACGTATGGATTGGAGTGGAATGGAGTGGAATGGAATGAAGTGGAAAGGAGTGGAACGGAGTGAAATTGAATTTAGTGGACTGGAGTGGAATGGAGTTAAATGGAATGGAATGGAATGGAGTGGAATGGAATGGAATGGAGTGGAGTGGAATGGAAGAGAATGGCATGGAATGGAATAGAATGGGATGGAGTGGAGTGGAGAGGAGTGGAATGGATTGGAGTGAAGTGGAGTGGAATGGAATTGAGTGGAGCGGAGAGGAAAGGAATGGAATGGAGTGGAGTGGAATGGCATGGAATGGAGTGGAATGGAATGGATAGTAGTGGAGTGGAGTGGAGTGGATTGGAGTGTAGTGGAAGGGAATGGAGTGCAGTGTAATGGACTGGAATGGAGCAGAGCAGAATGGAGTGGACTGGACTGGAGTGGAATGGAATGGGATGGCATGGAATGGGAGCTGAGATTTTACCAATGTGCTCTAGGCAGGGTGACTGGGTGTCATACTCTCAAAAGAAAGGAATGGAATGGAACGCAGTGGAATGGAATGGAACAGAGTGGACATTAGTGGAGTGGAATGTGGAGGAATGGAATGAAATGGAACGTAATGGCATGAAATGGAGTGGTGTGGGGTGGAATGGATTATAGTGGAATGGGGTGGAAAGGAATGGGATGGAGTGGAATGAAGTGGAGTGCAGTGGAGTGGAACGGAGTTGAATGGCATAGAATTGAGTGGACAGTAGTGGAATGTTTTGGAATGCAATGGAATCCATTGTAATAGAATGGAATACAACGGAAAGTTGACATGGAGTGTGAGCTGAGATTGTGCCACTGCACTCCAGACTGGGTGACACGTTATATCCTGTGGATAGAAAGGAATGGAATGCAATAGAGTGAAATGGAATGGAGTGGAATGGAATTGAATGGAATGGAGTGGAGTGGAGTGGAGTCGAATGGAGACGAATGGAATGGGACGGAGTGGAATGGAACGGAGTGGAGTGGAGTATCGTGGAGTGAAATAGAATGGAATGCACTGGGTTGGAATGGAATGCAATGGACTGCTGAAAGGAAATGTGAGCTGTTATTGTTCCACTGCACTCCAGCCTTTGTGACGGAATGAAATCCTGTGGAAAAAAAGGAATGGAATGGAAAGGAATGGAATGGAATGGAATGGAATGGAATGGAATGGAATGGAGTGGAGTGGAGTGGTGTGGAGAGGAGTGTAGTGGAGTGGAGTGAAATGGAGTGGAGTGTCGTGGAGGAGAGTGGAATGGAGTGGAATGGAATGGAGAGGAAAGGAACGGAGTGGAGTGGAATGGAACGGAGTGGAGTGGAATGGAATCCAATGGAATGAAATGGAATTGAATCCAATGGAATGAAGAAATATGTGCAGTGATTTGGCCACTGCGCTGGAGCCTGTGTGAGAGAGGGAGATCCTGTCGATAAAACAGTGTGGAATGGAAGGGATTGGAATGGAATGGAATGGAACGTATTGGAGTGGAGTGGAGTGGAATTGAGTGGAGTGGAGTGCACTGGAATGGAATGGAATGCAATGGAATGTAATGGAATGATGAAATGATATGTGAGCTGAGATTGTGCCACTGCACTCCACGCTGGGTGACAGAGTGAGATACTCTTGAAAGAAAGAAATGGAATGGAAAGAATTTTTAATTGGGTGGATTCGAGTGGACTGAAGTAGAGTGCAGTGGAATAGAGAGGAATGGAATGGAATGGAATCGGATGTAAAGGAATGGAATGATGTGGAGTGGAGTGGTGAGGAGTGTAGTGCTGTGGAATGGAGCAGAAAGTAACGGGATGGTGTGGAGTGGAGTGCAGTGCAGTGGAGTGGAGAGGAGTGCAATGGCGTGGAATGGAATCGGATGTAAAGGAACGTACTGGAGTGGAGCGGAGTGGAAAGGAGTGGAATGGAATGGAATTGAATGTAATGGAAAGCAAAGGAATGGAATGGGATGCAATGGAATTTAATGCAATAGAATGCAGTTCAATAGAGAGTTGACATGTAATGTGAGCTGAGATTGTGCCTAAGCTCTCCAGGCTGTTTGACACAGTGATATCTTGTGGAAAGAATGGAATGGAATGCAGTGGTGTGAAATGGAATGGAATGCAGTGGACAGGAGTAGAATGGAGTGGAGTGAAGAGGAACAGAGTGGAATGGAATGGGATGCAGTGGAATGGAATGCAGTGGAGTGGAGTGAAATAGAAATGGAATGGGATGGAATGGAATGCAATGGAATGGAGAAGAGAAATGTGAGCTGAGATTGTGTGACTACACTCCAGCCTTAGTGACCGAGAGAGATTCTGTGGAAGGAAAGAACTGATTTCAAAGGAGTGGAATGGAAGGGAATGTAGTACAGTGGAGTAGAGTGGAATGGAGTGAAACAGAATAGAATGGAGTGGAAGGCAATGGAATGGAATGGAATGGAGTGGAGTGGAATAGAGAGGAGTGCACTGCAATGGAGTGGAGTGGAGTGGAAGGGAGTGGAATGCAATGGAATGTAGTGGAGTGCAGTGGAGTGGAATGGAATGGAGTGGACAGGAGTGGAAGGAGTAGAGTGGACTGGAATGGAATAGAATGGAACAGAATGCAGTGGAGTGGATGGGAGTGGAGGTGAGTGGAGTGGCATGGAGTGGAATGGAATGGAATGGAGTGAAATGGAATCCAATGGATTGGAATGGAGTGGAGTGGAGTGGAGTGGAATGGAGAGGAGTCGAATGGAATGGAAGGGAATGCAACGGAACGCAGTGGTGTGGATTGGAATGCAGTGAAATGGAGTACTATGGAATCTAAAGGAGTGGAGTGGAGTCTAGTGGAGTGGAATGGAATGGAACAAAATGGAATGGAATGGCACGGAATGGAGTGGAGTAGAGTGGAGTGGGAAGGAAGGGAGATGAGTGGAATGGAGAGGAATGGAATGCAGTGGAGTGGATTGGATTGGAATGAACTGGAATGGAGAGGAATGGAATGAAGTGGAACGGAATGGACCGCAATGGAATTGAATGGAGTGAAGTGGAAAGTAGTGGAGTGGAGTGGAATGGAGTGGAAATGAATGGAATGGAGTGGAATGGAAGGGAATGGAGACAAGTGGATAGGAATTGACTGAAGCAGATTGGAGTGGAGTGGAGTGGAGTGGCATGGAATGGAATGAAGTGGATGGGAATGCAATGGAGTGGAATGAAATGGAATAAAATGGAATGGAGTGGAATGGAGAGGAATGGAGTGGAAGTGGAGTGGAATGGAGGGGAGTAAGAGGAAGAGAATGGAATGGAATCGAAAGGAGGGAAGTGCAATTGTGTGGAGTGGAGTGGAGATGAAGGGAGTGGAGTGATGTGGAGTCGAGAGGAAAGGAATGGAATGGAATGGAATGGAGTTAAGTGGAGTGGAATGGAGTGGAAGGTAATGGAGTGGAATGAAAAGGAGTGGATTGGAATGGAGTGGAATGGAATGGAGTGGAACGGAGTGGAGTAGAATGGAGTGGGTTGCAGAGGAGTGGAATGGAGTGGAATGGAAGGGAACGGAAAGGAATGTAGTGGAAAGGAATGGAATGGAGTGGATTGAAATTGAATGGAAAGGATTGGAGTGCAGTGGACTGGAGGGGAGTGGAATAAAATGGAGTATAGTGCAGTGGAATGGAGTGGACTGGAGTGGAGATGAGTGGAGTGGACTGGAATGGAATGGAGTGGAGTGGAATGGTGTGGAGTGGGGTGGAAAGGAATGGAACAGAATGGAATGGAGAGGAATGGAGTGGCATGTAGTGGAGTGGAATGAAGTGGAAAGGAATGGCATGGAATGGAGTAGAGTGGAATGGAGGGGTATGGAATGGAATGGAATGGAATTGAGTGGAATGGAGTGGAATGGAGTGGAGTGGAGAGGAATGGAATGGAGTGGAAAGGTCTGAAAGGAGTGGAATGGAGTGGAGTGGAATGCAATGGAGTAGATTGGAATGAAGTGGAAAGGAATAGAATGGAGAGAAGTAGAGTAGAATGGAGTGGATTGGAATGGAGGGGAGCAGAGTGGAGTTAACAGCGGTGGATTGGAATACAGTGGATGGGGTAGAGTGGAAGGGAGTGGAATTATATGGAATGGAATGGATTGGAGTGGAGTGGAAGGGAGTGGAGTGGAGTTGAAAGTAGAGGAATCGAAAGAAGTGGAAAGGAGTGGAGTAGAGTGGATTAGAGTGGATTGGAATGGAATGGAGTGGAGTGGAATGGTGTGGAAACGAATGGAAGGGAGGGGAGTGGAATGGAACGAAATGGAATGGAATGTAGTGGAATGGAGAGGAGTGGAGTGGACTGGAGTGGAATGTAATCGAATGGAGTGTACTGGAGTGGAATGTATTTGAGAGGCGGGTAATGGAGAGGAATTGAGTGGAGTGGAGTGGAGTGAAATACATCGGAATGGCACGGAATTGAATGGAATGGAGGGGAGTGGAATGCAGTGGAGTGGAGTCGATTGGAGTGGTGAGGAATAGAACGGAGTGGCATGGAATGGAGCACAGTGGAATGCAATGGAGTGGAGTGGATTGGAAAGGGGTGGAGTGGAGTGACGATGGGTGAAGTGGAATGTAATGGAGTGGAGTGCAGAGGAGTCTCATGGAATGGAATGGAATGGAACGCAATGGAAGCTGAGATTGTACCACTGCGCTCCAGGATGGGTGACACAGTGTGATACTCTCAAAAGAAAGGAATGGAATGGAATGCAGTGGAATGGAATGGAATGCAATGGGGTGCATTGGAGTGGAGTGGAGTGAAGTGAAGTGGATTGGAGTGGAATGGAGAGGAATGGAACGGAATGGAATGGAATGAAGTAGACTGGAGTGGGGTGGAGTTGAGTGCAATGGAATGGAGCGAAATGGAATCAGATGCAGAGAAATGGAGTAGAGAGGAGTGCAGTAGAGTGGAAAGGAGTGCAATGGAGTGGAATGGAATCGGAAGTAACGGAAAGTAGTGGAGTGGATGGAACGGAAAGGAAAGGAGTGGAGCGGAGTGGAATGGAACGGAGCGGGAGGTGGGTTGGGGCCACTGCACTCCAGGCTGGCTGGCTGACTGAGGTATTCTCGCAATAAAGGAATGGAATGGAATGCCGTAGAGTGGAATGGAACGGAGTGGAGTGGAGTGGAATGGAGTGAGTTGGAGCAGAGTGGAATGAAGAATGCAATGGGATGGAAGGGAATTGAATGAAATGCAGTGGAGTGCAGTGGAGTGCATTGCAGTGGAATGGAGCAGAATGGAATGGAAAGGAGTGGAATGGACAGGAGTGGAGTGCACTGGAGAGGAGAGGATAGGAATGCAGTGGAATGGAATTGGATGTAATGGAACGTAGAGGAGTGGAGTGGAATGGAGTGGGCCAGAGTGGAATGGAATGGAATGCAATGGAAAGGAATGGAGTGGAATAGAATGGAATGGAATGGAATGGAATGGAATGGAGTGGGATGACTTGTAGTGGGGTGGAGTGAAATGGAGTATAATGGAATGGAGTGGAGTGGAGTGGAATGTGATAGAATGGAGAGGAGGGGAATGGAGCAGAATGGAATGGAGTGCAGCGGAATGGAGTGGAGTGGAATGGAATCAAATGGAGTGGAATGGAACAGAGTGGAATGGAATGGAGTGCAATAGACTAGAATTGAGTGTAGTGTAGTGGAATTTAGTGGAATGGACTGGAATGGAGTGGAATGGAATGGAATTGAGGGGAATGGAATGGAATGGAAAGGAATGGAAAGCAATGGAAAGGAATAGAATTGAATGCAACGGAATTAAAAGAATGCAATGGAATGCAATGGAATAGAATGCAATGGAATGTATAGTTGACATGTAATATGAGCTGAGATTGTGACACTGCACTCCAGCCAGGGTGACATGGTGATATCCTGTCGTAAGAAGTGAATGGAATGCAATGGAGTGAAATGGAATGGAATGAAATGGAATGGAGCGGAGTGGAAGGGAATGGAGTGGAATGATATAGAATGCAGTGGACTGTAATGGCATGGAGTGGAAAGAAGTAGAGTGGAATGGAGTGGAATGGAATGGACTGGCATAGAATGGAGTGGAATTGAATGCAATGGAGTGGATTGGAAAGGAATGCAAAGGAGTAGAGTGGAGTAGAGTGGTGTGGAGTGGAGTGGAATGGAGCTGAATGTACTTCAATGGAGTACAATGGAATGGAACGGAGTGGAATGGAATGGAATGATATGAGGTGGATTGGAGTGGAATGTAGTGGAGTGGAATGGAATGGAATAGAATGGAATGGAGTAGAGTGTAATGGAATGCAGTGGCGATAAGTGGAGTGGAATGGAATGCATTGGAGTAGAGTGGAGTGGAATGGAATGGAATGGAGTGGAGTGGAGGGGAGTGGAGTGGAATGGAATTGAGTGAAGTGGAGTGCAGTTGAATGGAATATCGTGGTGTGGAGTGGAGTGGAAGTGAATGGAGTGAATAGGAGTGGAATGGAGTGGAAGGTAACGGAGTGGAATGGAGTCGAATGGAGTGGAATGGAGTAGAGTGGATTAGAGTGGAATGGTGTCGAACGGACTGGAATGGAATGGAATGGAGTGGAATGGAATTGAATCAAATGGAATGGAGTGGAGTGGAGTGGAGTGGAATGAAATGAAATGGAAGGGAGTGGAGAGAAACGCAGTTGATTGGAGTGGAGTGGAGTGGAAAGGAATGGAAAGGAGTGGGATGGAGACGTATGGATTGGAGTGGAATGGAGTGGAATGGAATGAAGTGGAAAGGAGTGGAACGGAGTGAAATTGAATTTAGTGGACTGGAGTGGAATGGAGTTAAATGGATTGGAATGGAATGGAGTGGAATGGAATGGAATGGAGTGGAGTGGAATGGAATAGAATGGCATGGAATGGAATAGAATGGGATGGAGTGGAGTGGAGAGGAGTGGAATGGATTGGAGTGAAGTGGAGTGGAATGGAATTGAGTGGAGCGGAGAGGAAAGGAATGGAATGGAGTGGAGTGGAATGGCATGGAATGGAGTGGAATGGAATGGATAGTAGTGGAGTGGAGTGGAGTGGATTGGAGTGTAGTGGAAGGGAATGGAGTGCAGTGTAATGGACTGGAATGGAGCAGAGCAGAATGGAGTGGACTGGACTGGAGTGGAATGGAATGGGATGGCATGGAATGGGAGCTGAGATTTTACCAATGTGCTCTAGGCAGGGTGACTGGGTGTCATACTCTCAAAAGAAAGGAATGGAATGGAACGCAGTGGAATGGAATGGAACAGAGTGGACATTAGTGGAGTGGAATGTGGAGGAATGGAATGAAATGGAACGTAATGGCATGAAATGGAGTGGTGTGGGGTGGAATGGATTATAGTGGAATGGGGTGGAAAGGAATGGGATGGAGTGGAATGAAGTGGAGTGCAGTGGAGTGGAACGGAGTTGAATGGCATAGAATTGAGTGGACAGTAGTGGAATGTTTTGGAATGCAATGGAATCCATTGTAATAGAATGGAATACAACGGAAAGTTGACATGGAGTGTGAGCTGAGATTGTGCCACTGCACTCCAGACTGGGTGACACGTTATATCCTGTGGATAAAAAGGAATGGAATGCAATAGAGTGAAATGGAATGGAGTGGAATGGAATTGAATGGAATGGAGTGGAGTGGAGTGGAGTCGAATGGAGACGAATGGAATGGGACGGAGTGGAATGGAACGGAGTGGAGTGGAGTATCGTGGAGTGAAATAGAATGGAATGCACTGGGTTGGAATGGAATGCAATGGACTGCTGAAAGGAAATGTGAGCTGTTATTGTTCCACTGCACTCCAGCCTTTGTGACGGAATGAAATCCTGTGGAAAAAAAGGAATGGAATGGAATGGAATGGAATGGAATGGAATGGAATGGAATGGAATGGAGTGGAGTGGAGTGGTGTGGAGAGGAGTGTAGTGGAGTGGAGTGAAATGGAGTGGAGTGTCGTGGAGGAGAGTGGAATGGAGTGGAATGGAATGGAGAGGAAAGGAACGGAGTGGAGTGGAATGGAACGGAGTGGAGTGGAATGGAATCCAATGGAATGAAATGGAATTGAATCGAATGGAATGAAGAAATATGTGCAGTGATTTGGCCACTGCGCTGGAGCCTGTGTGAGAGAGGGAGATCCTGTCGATAAAACAGTGTGGAATGGAGGGGATTGGAATGGAATGGAATGGAACGTATTGGAGTGGAGTGGAGTGGAATTGAGTGGAGTGGAGTGCACTGGAATGGAATGGAATGCAATGGAATGTAATGGAATGATGAAATGATATGTGAGCTGAGATTGTGCCACTGCACTCCACGCTGGGTGACAGAGTGAGATACTCTTGAAAGAAAGAAATGGAATGGAAAGAATTTTTAATTGGGTGGATTCGAGTAGACTGAAGTAGAGTGCAGTGGAATAGAGAGGAATGGAATGGAATGGAATCGGATGTAAAGGAATGGAATGATGTGGAGTGGAGTGGTGAGGAGTGTAGTGCTGTGGAATGGAGCAGAAAGTAACGGGATGGTGTGGAGTGGAGTGCAGTGCAGTGGAGTGGAGAGGAGTGCAATGGCGTGGAATGGAATCGGATGTAAAGTAACGTACTGGAGTGGAGCGGAGTGGAAAGGAGTGGAATGGAATGGAATTGAATGTAATGGAAAGCAAAGGAATGGAATGGGATGCAATGGAATTTAATGCAATAGAATGCAGTTCAATAGAGAGTTGACATGTAATGTGAGCTGAGATTGTGCCTAAGCTCTCCAGGCTGTTTGACACAGTGATATCGTGTCGAAAGAATGGAATGGAATGCAGTGGTGTGAAATGGAATGGAATGTAGTGGACAGGAGTAGAATGGAGTGGAGTGAAGAGGAACAGAGTGGAATGGAATGGGATGCAGTGGAATGGAATGCAGTGGAGTGGAGTGAAATAGAAAGAAATGGAATGGGATGGAATGGAATGCAATGGAATGGAGAAGAGAAATGTGAGCTGAGATTGTGTGACTACACTCCAGCCTTAGTGACCGAGAGAGATTCTGTGGAAGGAAAGAACTGATTTCAAAGGAGTGGAATGGAAGGGAATGTAGTACAGTGGAGTAGAGTGGAATGGAGTGAAACAGAATAGAATGGAGTGGAAGGCAATGGAATGGAATGGAATGGAGTGGAGTGGAATAGAGAGGAGTGCACTGCAATGGAGTGGAGTGGAGTGGAAGGGAGTGGAATGCAATGGAATGTAGTGGAGTGCAGTGGAGTGGAATGGAATGGAGTGGACAGGAGTGGAAGGAGTAGAGTGGACTGGAATGGAATAGAATGGAACAGAATGCAGTGGAGTGGAGGGGAGTGGAGGTGAGTGGAGTGGCATGGAGTGGAATGGAATGGAATGGAGTGAAATGGAATCCAATGGATTGGAATGGAGTGGAGTGGAGTGGAGTGGAATGGAGAGGAGTCGAATGGAATGGAAGGGAATGCAACGGAACGCAGTGGTGTGGATTGGAATGCAGTGAAATGGAGTACTATGGAATCTAAAGGAGTGGAGTGGAGTCTAGTGGAGTGGAATGGAATGGAACAAAATGGAATGGAATGGCACGGAATGGAGTGGAGTAGAGTGGAGTGGGAAGGAAGGGAGATGAGTGGAATGGAGAGGAATGGAATGCAGTGCAGTGGATTGGATTGGAATGAACTGGAATGGAGAGGAATGGAATGAAGTGGAACGGAATGGACTGCAATGGAATTGAATGGAGTGAAGTGGAAAGTAGTGGAGTGGAGTGGAATGGAGTGGAAATGAATGGAATGGAGTGGAATGGAAGGGAATGGAGACAAGTGGATAGGAATTGACTGAAGCAGATTGGAGTGGAGTGGAGTGGAGTGGCATGGAATGGAATGAAGTGGATGGGAATGCAATGGATTGGAATGAAATGGAATAAAATGGAATGGAGTGGAATGGAGAGGAATGGAGTGGAAGTGGAGTGGAATGGAGGGGAGTAAGAGGAAGAGAATGGAACGGAATCGAAAGGAGGGAAGTGCAATTGTGTGGAGTGGAGTGGAGATGAAAGGAGTGGAGTGATGTGGAGTCGAGAGGAAAGGAATGGAATGGAATGGAATGGAGTTAAGTGGAGTGGAATGGAGTGGAAGGTAATGGAGTGGAATGAAAAGGAGTGGATTGGAATGGAGTGGAATGGAATGGAGTGGAACGGAGTGGAGTAGAATGGAGTGGGTTGCAGAGGAGTGGAATGGAGTGGAATGGAAGGGAACGGAAAGGAATGTAGTGGAAAGGAATGGAATGGAGTGGATTGAAATTGAATGGAAAGGATTGGAGTGCAGTGGACTGGAGGGGAGTGGAATAAAATGGAGTATAGTGCAGTGGAATGGAGTGGACTGGAGTGGAGATGAGTGGAGTGGACTGGAATGGAATGGAGTGGAGTGGAATGGTGTGGAGTGGGGTGGAAAGGAATGGAACAGAATGGAATGGAGAGGAATGGAGTGGCATGTAGTGGAGTGGAGTGAAGTGGAAAGGAATTGCATGGAATGGAGTAGAGTGGAATGGAGGGGTATGGAATGGAATGGAATGGAATTGAGTGGAATGGAGTGGAATGGAGTGGAGTGGAGAGGAATGGAATGGAGTGGAAAGGTCTGAAAGGAGTGGAATGGAGTGGAGTGGAATGCAATGGAGTAGATTGGAATGAAGTGGAAAGGAATAGAATGGAGAGAAGTAGAGTAGAATGGAGTGGATTGGAATGGAGGGGAGCAGAGTGGAGTTAACAGCGGTGGATTGGAATACAGTGGATGGGGTAGAGTGGAAGGGAGTGGAATTATATGGAATGGAATGGATTGGAGTGGAGTGGAAGGGAGTGGAGTGGAGTTGAAAGTAGAGGAATCGAAAGAAGTTGAAAGGAGTGGAGTAGAGTGGATTAGAGTGGATTGGAATGGAATGGAGTGGAGTGGAATGGTGTGGAAACGAATGGAAGGGAGGGGAGTGGAATGGAACGAAATGGAATGGAATGTAGTGGAATGGAGAGGAGTGGAGTGGACTGGAGTGGAATGTAATCGAATGGAGTGTACTGGAGTGGAATGTATTTGAGAGGCGGGTAATGGAGAGGAATTGAGTGGTGTGGAGTGGAGTGAAATACATCGGAATGGCACGGAATTGAATGGAATGGAGGGGAGTGGAATGCAGTGGAGTGGAGTCGATTGGAGTGGTGAGGAATAGAACGGAGTGGCATGGAATGGAGCACAGTGGAATGCAATGGAGTGGAGTGGATTGGAAAGGGGTGGAGTGGAGTGACGATGGGTGAAGTGGAATGTAATGGAGTGGAGTGCAGAGGAGTCTCATGGAATGGAATGGAATGGAACGCAATGGAAGCTGAGATTGTACCACTGCGCTCCAGGATGGGTGACACAGTGTGATACTCTCAAAAGAAAGGAATGGAATGGAATGCAGTGGAATGGAATGGAATGCAATGGGGTTCATTGGAGTGGAGTGGAGTGAAGTGAAGTGGATTGGAGTGGAATGGAGAGGAATGGAACGGAATGGAATGGAATGAAGTAGACTGGAGTGGGGTGGAGTTGAGTGCAATGGAATGGAGCGAAATGGAATCAGATGCAGAGAAATGGAGTAGAGAGGAGTGCAGTAGAGTGGAAAGGAGTCCAATGGAGTGGAATGGAATCGGAAGTAACGGAAAGTAGTGGAGTGGATGGAACGGAAAGGAAAGGAGTGGAGCGGAGTGGAATGGAACGGAGCGGGAGGTGGGTTGGGGCCACTGCACTCCAGGCTGGCTGGCTGACTGAGGTATTCTCGCAATAAAGGAATGGAATGGAATGCCGTAGAATGGAATGGAACGGAGTGGAGTGGAGTGGAATGGAGTGAGTTGGAGCAGAGTGGAATGAAGAATGCAATGGGATGGAAGGGAATTGAATGAAATGCAGTGGAGTGCAGTGGATTGCATTGCAGTGGAATGGAGCAGAATGGAATGGAAAGGAGTGGAATGCACAGGAGTGGAGTGCTCTGGAGAGGAGAGGATAGGAATGCTGTGGAATGGAATTGGATGTAATGGAACGTAGAGGAGTGGAGTGGAATGGAGTGGGCCAAAGTGGAATGGAATGGAATGCAATGGAAAGGAATGGAGTGGAATAGAATGGAATGGAATGGAATGGAATGGAATGGAATGGAATGGAGTGGGATGACTTGTAGTGGGGTGGAGTGAAATGGAGTATAATGGAATGGAGTGGAGTGGAGTGGAATGTGATAGAATGGAGAGGAGGGGAATGGAGCAGAATGGAATGGAGTGCAGCGGAATGGAGTGGAGTGGAATGGAATCAAATGGAGTGGAATGGAACAGAGTGGAATGGAATGGAGTGCAATAGACTAGAATTGAGTGTAGTGTAGTGGAATTTAGTGGAATGGACTGGAATGGAGTGGAATGGAATGGAATTGAGGGGAATGGAATGGAATGGAAAGGAATGGAAAGCAATGGAAAGGAATAAAATTGAATGCAACGGAATTAAAAGAATGCAATGGAATGCAATGGAATAGAATGCAATGGAATGTATAGTTGACATGTAATATGAGCTGAGATTGTGACACTGCACTCCAGCCAGGGTGACATGGTGATATCCTGTCGTAAGAAGTGAATGGAATGCAATGGAGTGAAATGGAATGGAATGAAATGGAATGGAGCGGAGTGGAAGGGAATGGAGTCGAATGAAATAGAATGCAGTGGACTGTAATGGCATGGCGTGGAAAGAAGTAGAGTGGAATGGAGTGGAATGGAATGGACTGGCATAGAATGGAGTGGAATTGAATGCAATGGAGTGGATTGGAAAGGAATGCAAAGGAGTAGAGTGGAGTAGAGTGGTGTGGAGTGGAGTGGAATGGAGCTGAATGTACTTCAATGGAGTACAATGGAATGGAACGGAGTGGAATGGAATGGAATGATATGAGGTGGATTGGAGTGGAATGTAGTGGAGTGGAATGGAATGGAATAGAATGGAATGGAGTAGAGTGTAATGGAATGCAGTGGCGATAAGTGGAGTGGAATGGAATGCATTGGAGTAGAGTGGAGTGGAATGGAATGGAATGGAGTGGAGTGGAGGGGAGTGGAGTGGAATGGAATTGAGTGAAGTGGAGTGCAGTTGAATGGAATATCGTGGTGTGGAGTGGAGTGGAAGTGAATGGAGTGAATAGGAGTGGAATGGAGTGGAAGGTAACGGAGTGGAATGGAGTCGAATGGAGTGGAATGGAGTAGAGTGGATTAGAGTGGAATGGTGTCGAACGGACTGGAATGGAATGGAATGGAGTGGAATGGAATTGAATCAAATGGAATGGAGTGGAGTGGAGTGGAGTGGAATGAAATGAAATGGAAGGGAGTGGAGAGAAACGCAGTTGATTGGAGTGGAGTGGAGTGGAAAGGAATGGAAAGGAGTGGGATGGAGACGTATGGATTGGAGTGGAATGGAGTGGAATGGAATGAAGTGGAAAGGAGTGGAACGGAGTGAAATTGAATTTAGTGGACTGGAGTGGAATGGAGTTAAATGGAATGGAATGGAATGGAGTGGAATGGAATGGAATGGAGTGGAGTGGAATGGAATAGAATGGCATGGAATGGAATAGAATGGGATGGAGTGGAGTGGAGAGGAGTGGAATGGATTGGAGTGAAGTGGAGTGGAATGGAATTGAGTGGAGCGGAGAGGAAAGGAATGGATTGGAGTGGAGTGGAATGGCATGGAATGGAGTGGAATGGAATGGATAGTAGTGGAGTGGAGTGGAGTGGATTGGAGTGGAGTGGAAGGGAATGGAGTGCAGTGTAATGGACTGGAATGGAGCAGAGCAGAATGGAGTGGACTGGACTGGAGTGGAATGGAATGGGATGGCATGGAATGGGAGCTGAGATTTTACCAATGTGCTCTAGGCAGGGTGACTGGGTGTCATACTCTCAAAAGAAAGGAATGGAATGGAACGCAGTGGAATGGAATGGAACAGAGTGGACATTAGTGGAGTGGAATGTGGAGGAATGGAATGAAATGGAACGTAATGGCATGAAATGGAGTGGTGTGGGGTGGAATGGATTATAGTGGAATGGGGTGGAAAGGAATGGGATGGAGTGGAATGAAGTGGAGTGCAGTGGAGTGGAACGGAGTTGAATGGCATAGAATTGAGTGGACAGTAGTGGAATGTTTTGGAATGCAATGGAATCCATTGTAATAGAATGAAATACAACGGAAAGTTGACATGGAGTGTGAGCTGAGATTGTGCCACTGCACTCCAGACTGGGTGACACGTTATATCCTGTGGATAGAAAGGAATGGAATGCAATAGAGTGAAATGGAATGGAGTGGAATGGAATTGAATGGAATGGAGTGGAGTGGAGTGGAGTCGAATGGAGACGAATGGAATGGGACGGAGTGGAATGGAACGGAGTGGAGTGGAGTATCGTGGAGTGAAATAGAATGGAATGCACTGGGTTGGAATGGAATGCAATGGACTGCTGAAAGGAAATGTGAGCTGTTATTGTTCCACTGCACTCCAGCCTTTGTGACGGAATGAAATCCTGTGGAAAAAAAGGAATGGAATGGAATGGAATGGAATGGAATGGAATGGAATGGAATGGAATGGAGTGGAGTGGAGTGTTGTGGAGAGGAGTGTAGTGGAGTGGAGTGAAATGGAGTGGAGTGTCGTGGAGGAGAGTGGAGTGGAGTGGAATGGAATGGAGAGGAAAGGAACGGAGTGGAGTGGAATGGAACGGAGTGGAGTGGAATGGAATCCAATGGAATGAAATGGAATTGAATCGAATGGAATGAAGAAATATGTGCAGTGATTTGGCCACTGCGCTGGAGCCTGTGTGAGAGAGGGAGATCCTGTCGATAAAACAGTGTGGAATGGAAGGGATTGGAATGGAATGGAATGGAACGTATTGGAGTGGAGTGGAGTGGAATTGAGTGGAGTGGAGTGCACTGGAATGGAATGGAATGCAATGGAATGTAATGGAATGATGAAATGATATGTGAGCTGAGATTGTGCCACTGCACTCCACGCTGGGTGACAGAGTGAGATACTCTTGAAAGAAAGAAATGGAATGGAAAGAATTTTTAATTGGGTGGATTCGAGTGGACTGAAGTAGAGTGCAGTGGAATAGAGAGGAATGGAATGGAATGGAATCGGATGTAAAGGAATGGAATGATGTGGAGTGGAGTGGTGAGGAGTGTAGTGCTGTGGAATGGAGCAGAAAGTAACGGGATGGTGTGGAGTGGAGTGCAGTGCAGTGGAATGGAGAGGAGTGCAATGGCGTGTAATGGAATCGGATGTAAAGGAACGTACTGGAGTGGAGCGGAGTGGAAAGGAGTGGAATGGAATGGAATTGAATGTAATGGAAAGCAAAGGAATGGAATGGGATGCAATGGAATTTAATGCAATAGAATGCAGTTCAATAGAGAGTTGACATGTAGTGTGAGCTGAGATTGTGCCTAAGCTCTCCAGGCTGTTTGACACAGTGATATCGTGTGGAAAGAATGGAATGGAATGCAGTGGTGTGAAATGGAATGGAATGTAGTGGACAGGAGTAGAATGGAGTGGAGTGAAGAGGAACAGAGTGGAATGGAATGGGATGCAGTGGAATGGAATGCAGTGGAGTGGAGTGAAATAGAAAGAAATGGAATGGGATGGAATGGAATGCAATGGAATGGAGAAGAGAAATGTGAGCTGAGATTGTGTGACTACACTCCAGCCTTAGTGACCGAGAGAGATTCTGTGGAAGGAAAGAACTGATTTCAAAGGAGTGGAATGGAAGGGAATGTAGTACAGTGGAGTAGAGTGGAATGGAGTGAAACAGAATAGAATGGAGTGGAAGGCAATGGAATGGAATGGAATGGAGTGGAGTGGAATAGAGAGGAGTGCACTGCAATGGAGTGGAGTGGAGTGGAAGGGAGTGGAATGCAATGGAATGTAGTGGAGTGCAGTGGAGTGGAATGGAATGGAGTGGACAGGAGTGGAAGGAGTAGAGTGGACTGGAATGGAATAGAATGGAACAGAATGCAGTGGAGTGGAGGGGAGTGGAGGTGAGTGGAGTGGCATGGAGTGGAATGGAATGGAATGGAGTGAAATGGAATCCAATGGATTGGAATGGAGTGGAGTGGAGTGGAGTGGAATGGAGAGGAGTGGAATGGAATGGAAGGGAATGCAACGGAACGCAGTGGTGTGGATTGGAATGCAGTGAAATGGAGTACTATGGAATCTAAAGGAGTGGAGTGGAGTCTAGTGGAGTGGAATGGAATGGAACAAAATGGAATGGAATGGCACGGAATGGAGTGGAGTAGAGTGGAGTGGGAAGGAAGGGAGATGAGTGGAATGGAGAGGAATGGAATGCAGTGGAGTGGATTGGATTGGAATGAACTGGAATGGAGAGGAATGGAATGAAGTGGAACGGAATGGACCGCAATGGAATTGAATGGAGTGAAGTGGAAAGTAGTGGAGTGGAGTGGAATGGAGTGGAAATAAATGGAATGGAGTGGAATGGAAGGGAATGGAGACAAGTGGATAGGAATTGACTGAAGCAGATTGGAGTGGAGTGGAGTGGAGTGGCATGGAATGGAATGAAGTGGATGGGAATGCAATGGAGTGGAATGAAATGGAATAAAATGGAATGGAGTGGAATGGAGAGGAATGGAGTGGAAGTGGAGTGGAATGGAGGGGAGTAAGAGGAAGAGAATAGAATGGAATCGAAAGGAGGGAAGTGCAATTGTGTGGAGTGGATTGGAGATGAAAGGAGTGGAGTGATGTGGAGTCGAGAGGAAAGGAATGGAATGGAATGGAATGGAGTTAAGTGGAGTGGAATGGAGTGGAAGGTAATGGAGTGGAATGAAAAGGAGTGGATTGGAATGGAGTGGAATGGAATGGAGTGGAACGGAGTGGAGTAGAATGGAGTGGGTTGCAGAGGATTGGAATGGAGTGGAATGGAAGGGAACGGAAAGGAATGTAGTGGAAAGGAATGGAATGGAGTGGATTGAAATTGAATGGAAAGGATTGGAGTGCAGTGGACTGGAGGGGAGTGGAATAAAATGGAGTATAGTGCAGTGGAATGGAGTGGACTGGAGTGGAGATGAATGGAGTGGACTGGAATGGAATGGAGTGGAGTGGAATGGTGTGGAGTGGGGTGGAAAGGAATGGAACAGAATGGAATGGAGAGGAATGGAGTGGCATGTAGTGGAGTGGAGTGAAGTGGAAAGGAATGGCATGGAATGGAGTAGAGTGGAATGGAGGGGTATGGAATGGAATGGAATGGAATTGAGTGGAATGGAGTGGAATGGAGTGGAGTGGAGAGGAATGGAATGGAGTGGAAAGGTCTGAAAGGAGTGGAATGGAGTGGAGTGGAATGCAATGGAGTAGATTGGAATGAAGTGGAAAGGAATAGAATGGAGAGAAGTAGAGTAGAATGGAGTGGATTGGAATGGAGGGGAGCAGAGTGGAGTTAACAGCGGTGGATTGGAATACAGTGGATGGGGTAGAGTGGAAGGGAGTGGAATTATATGGAATGGAATGGATTGGAGTGGAGTGGAAGGGAGTGGAGTGGAGTTGAAAGTAGAGGAATCGAAAGAAGTGGAAAGGAGTGGAGTAGAGTGGATTAGAGTGGATTGGAATGGAATGGAGTGGAGTGGAATGGTGTGGAAACGAATGGAAGGGAGGGGAGTGGAATGGAACGAAATGGAATGGAATGTAGTGGAATGGAGAGGAGTGGAGTGGACTGGAGTGGAATGTAATCGAATGGAGTGTACTGGAGTGGAATGTATTTGAGAGGCGGGTAATGGAGAGGAGTGGAATGTATTTGAGAGGCGGGTAGTGGAGTGGAGTGGAGTGAAATACATCGGAATGGCACGGAATTGAATGGAATGGAGGGGAGTGGAATGCAGTGGAGTGGAGTCGATTGGAGTGGTGAGGAATAGAACGGAGTGGCATGGAATGGAGCACAGTGGAATGCAATGGAGTGGAGTGGATTGGAAAGGGGTGGAGTGGAGTGACGATGGGTGAAGTGGAATGTAATGGAGTGGAGTGCAGAGGAGTCTCATGGAATGGAATGGAATGGAACGCAATGGAAGCTGAGATTGTACCACTGCGCTCCAGGATGGGTGACACAGTGTGATACTCTCAAAAGAAAGGAATGGAATGGAATGCAGTGGAATGGAATGGAATGCAATGGGGTGCATTGGAGTGGAGTGGAGTGAAGTGAAGTGGATTGGAGTGGAATGGAGAGGAATGGAACGGAATGGAATGGAATGAAGTAGACTGGAGTGGGGTGGAGTTGAGTGCAATGGAATGGAGCGAAATGGAATCAGATGCAGAGAAATGGAGTAGAGAGGAGTGCAGTAGAGTGGAAAGGAGTGCAATGGAGTGGAATGGAATCGGAAGTAACGGAAAGTAGTGGAGTGGATGGAACGGAAAGGAAAAGAGTGGAGCGGAGTGGAATGGAACGGAGCGGGAGGTGGGTTGGGGCCACTGCACTCCAGGCTGGCTGGCTGACTGAGGTATTCTCGCAATAAAGGAATGGAATGGAATGCCGCAGAGTGGAATGGAACGGAGTGGAGTGGAGTGGAATGGAGTGAGTTGGAGCAGAGTGGAATGAAGAATGCAATGGGATGGAAGGGAATTGAATGAAATGCAGTGGAGTGCAGTGGAGTGCATTGCAGTGGAATGGAGCAGAATGGAATGGAAAGGAGTGGAATGGACAGGAGTGGAGTGCACTGGAGAGGAGAGGATAGGAATGCAGTGGAATGGAATTGGATGTAATGGAACGTAGAGGAGTGGAGTGGAATGGAGTGGGCCAGAGTGGAATGGAATGGAATGCAATGGAAAGGAATGGAGTGGAATAGAATGGAATGGAATGGAATGGAATGGAGTGGGATGACTTGTAGTGGGGTGGAGTGAAATGGAGTATAATGGAATGGAGTGGAGTGGAGTGGAATGTGATAGAATGGAGAGGAGGGGAATGGAGCAGAATGGAATGGAGTGCAGCGGAATGGAGTGGAGTGGAATGGAATCAAATGGAGTGGAATGGAACAGAGTGGAATGGAATGGAGTGCAATAGACTAGAATTGAGTGTAGTGTAGTGGAATTTAGTGGAATGGACTGGAATGGAGTGGAATGGAATGGAATTGAGGGGAATGGAATGGAATGGAAAGGAATGGAAAGCAATGGAAAGGAATAGAATTGAATGCAACGGAATTAAAAGAATGCAATGGAATGCAATGGAATAGAATGCAATGGAATGTATAGTTGACATGTAATATGAGCTGAGATTGTGACACTGCACTCCAGCCAGGGTGACATGGTGATATCCTGTCGTAAGAAGTGAATGGAATGCAATGGAGTGAAATGGAATGGAATGAAATGGAATGGAGCGGAGTGGAAGGGAATGGAGTGGAATGATATAGAATGCAGTGGACTGTAATGGCATGGAGTGGAAAGAAGTAGAGTGGAATGGAGTGGAATGGAATGGACTGGCATAGAATGGAGTGGAATTGAATGCAATGGAGTGGATTGGAAAGGAATGCAAAGGAGTAGAGTGGAGTAGAGTGGTGTGGAGTGGAGTGGAATGGAGCTGAATGTACTTCAATGGAGTACAATGGAATGGAACGGAGTGGAATGGAATGGAATGATATGAGGTGGATTGGAGTGGAATGTAGTGGAATGGAATGGAATGGAATAGAATGGAATGGAGTAGAGTGTAATGGAATGCAGTGGCGATAAGTGGAGTGGAATGGAATGCATTGGAGTAGAGTGGAGTGGAATGGAATGGAATGGAGTGGAGTGGAGGGGAGTGGAGTGGAATGGAATTGAGTGAAGTGGAGTGCAGTTGAATGGAATATCGTGGTGTGGAGTGGAGTGGAAGTGAATGGAGTGAATAGGAGTGGAATGGAGTGGAAGGCAACGGAGTGGAATGGAGTCGAATGGAGTGGAATGGAGTAGAGTGGATTAGAGTGGAATGGTGTCGAACGGACTGGAATGGAATGGAATGGAGTGGAATGGAATTGAATCAAATGGAATGGAGTGGAGTGGAGTGGAGTGGAATGAAATGAAATGGAAGGGAGTGGAGAGAAACGCAGTTGATTGGAGTGGAGTGGAGTGGAAAGGAATGGAAAAGAGTGGGATGGAGACGTATGGATTGGAGTGGAATGGAGTGGAATGGAATGAAGTGGAAAGGAGTGGAACGGAGTGAAATTGAATTTAGTGGACTGGAGTGGAATGGAGTTAAATGGAATGGAATGGAATGGAGTGGAATGGAATGGAATGGAGTGGAGTGGAATGGAATAGAATGGCATGGAATGGAATAGAATGGGATGGAGTGGAGTGGAGAGGAGTGGAATGGATTGGAGTGAAGTGGAGTGGAATGGAATTGAGTGGAGCGGAGAGGAAAGGAATGGAATGGAGTGGAGTGGAATGGCATGGAATGGAGTGGAATGGAATGGATAGTAGTGGAGTGGAGTGGAGTGGATTGGAGTGTAGTGGAAGGGAATGGAGTGCAGTGTAATGGACTGGAATGGAGCAGAGCAGAATGGAGTGGACTGGACTGGAGTGGAATGGAATGGGATGGCATGGAATGGGAGCTGAGATTTTACCAATGTGCTCTAGGCAGGGTGACTGGGTGTCATACTCTCAAAAGAAAGGAATGGAATGGAACGCAGTGGAATGGAATGGAACAGAGTGGACATTAGTGGAGTGGAATGTGGAGGAATGGAATGAAATGGAACGTAATGGCATGAAATGGAGTGGTGTGGGGTGGAATGGATTATAGTGGAATGGGGTGGAAAGGAATGGGATGGAGTGGAATGAAGTGGAGTGCAGTGGAGTGGAACGGAGTTGAATGGCATAGAATTGAGTGGACAGTAGTGGAATGTTTTGGAATGCAATGGAATCCATTGTAATAGAATGGAATACAACGGAAAGTTGACATGGAGTGTGAGCTGAGATTGTGCCACTGCACTCCAGACTGGGTGACACGTTATATCCTGTGGATAGAAAGGAATGGAATGCAATAGAGTGAAATGGAATGGAGTGGAATGGAATTGAATGGAATGGAGTGGAGTGGAGTGGAGTCGAATGGAGACGAATGGAATGGGACGGAGTGGAATGGAACGGAGTGGAGTGGAGTATCGTGGAGTGAAATAGAATGGAATGCACTGGGTTGGAATGGAATGCAATGGACTGCTGAAAGGAAATGTGAGCTGTTATTGTTCCACTGCACTCCAGCCTTTGTGACGGAATGAAATCCTGTGGAAAAAAAGGAATGGAATGGAATGGAATGGAATGGAATGGAATGGAATGGAATGGAATGGAATGGAGTGGAGTGGAGTGTTGTGGAGAGGAGTGTAGTGGAGTGGAGTGAAATGGAGTGGAGTGTCGTGGAGGAGAGTGGAATGGAGTGGAATGGAATGGAGAGGAAAGGAATGGAGTGGAGTGGAATGGAACGGAGTGGAGTGGAATGGAATCCAATGGAATGAAATGGAATTGAATCGAATGGAATGAAGAAATATGTGCAGTGATTTGGCCACTGCGCTGGAGCCTGTGTGAGAGAGGGAGATCCTGTCGATAAAACAGTGTGGAATGGAAGGGATTGGAATGGAATGGAATGGAACGTATTGGAGTGGAGTGGAGTGGAATTGAGTGGAGTGGAGTGCACTGGAATGGAATGGAATGCAATGGAATGTAATGGAATGATGAAATGATATGTGAGCTGAGATTGTGCCACTGCACTCCACGCTGGGTGACAGAGTGAGATACTCTTGAAAGAAAGAAATGGAATGGAAAGAATTTTTAATTGGGTGGATTCGAGTGGACTGAAGTAGAGTGCAGTGGAATATAGAGGAATGGAATGGAATGGAATCGGATGTAAAGGAATGGAATGATGTGGAGTGGAGTGGTGAGGAGTGTAGTGCTGTGGAATGGAGCAGAAAGTAACGGGATGGTGTGGAGTGGAGTGCAGTGCAGTGGAGTGGAGAGGAGTGCAATGGCGTGGAATGGAATCGGATGTAAAGGAACGTACTGGAGTGGAGCGGAGTGGAAAGGAGTGGAATGGAATGGAATTGAATGTAATGGAAAGCAAAGGAATGGAATGGGAGGCAATGGAATTTAATGCAATAGAATGCAGTTCAATAGAGAGTTGACATGTAATGTGAGCTGAGATTGTGCCTAAGCTCTCCAGGCTGTTTGACACAGTGATATCGTGTCGAAAGAATGGAATGGAATGCAGTGGTGTGAAATGGAATGGAATGTAGTGGACAGGAGTAGAATGGAGTGGAGTGAAGAGGAACAGAGTGGAATGGAATGGGATGCAGTGGAATGGAATGCAGTGGAGTGGAGTGAAATAGAAAGAAATGGAATGGGATGGAATGGAATGCAATGGAATGGAGAAGAGAAATGTGAGCTGAGATTGTGTGACTACACTCCAGCCTTAGTGACCGAGAGAGATTCTGTGGAAGGAAAGAACTGATTTCAAAGGAGTGGAATGGAAGGGAATGTAGTACAGTGGAGTAGAGTGGAATGGAGTGAAACAGAATAGAATGGAGTGGAAGGCAATGGAATGGAATGGAATGGAGTGGAGTGGAATAGAGAGGAGTGCACTGCAATGGAGTGGAGTGGAGTGGAAGGGAGTGGAATGCAATGGAATGTAGTGGAGTGCAGTGGAGTGGAATGGAATGGAGTGGACAGGAGTGGAAGGAGTAGAGTGGACTGGAATGGAATAGAATGGAACAGAATGCAGAGAGTGGAGGGGAGTGGAGGTGAGTGGAGTGGCATGGAGTGGAATGGAATGGAATGGAGTGAAATGGAATCCAATGGATTGGAATGGAGTGGAGTGGGGTGGAGTGGAACGGAGAGGAGTCGAAAGGAATGGAAGGGAATGCAACGGAACGCAGTGGTGTGGATTGGAATGCAGTGAAATGGAGTACTATGGAATCTAAAGGAGTGGAGTGGAGTCTAGTGGAGTGGAATGGAATGGAACAAAATGGAATGGAATGGCACGGAATGGAGTGGAGTAGAGTGGAGTGGGAAGGAAGGGAGATGAGTGGAATGGAGAGGAATGGAATGCAGTGGAGTGGATTGGATTGGAATGAACTGGAATGGAGAGGAATGGAATGAAGTGGAACGGAATGGACTGCAATGGAATTGAATGGAGTGAAGTGGAAAGTAGTGGAGTGGAGTGGAATGGAGTGGAAATGAATGGAATGGAGTGGAATGGAAGGGAATGGAGACAAGTGGATAGGAATTGACTGAAGCAGATTGGAGTGGAGTGTAGTGGAGTGGCATGGAATGGAATGAAGTGGATGGGAATGCAATGGATTGGAATGAAATGGAATAAAATGGAATGGAGTGGAATGGAGAGGAATGGAGTGGAAGTGGAGTGGAATGGAGGGGAGTAAGAGGAAGAGAATGGAACGGAATCGAAAGGAGGGAAGTGCAATTGTGTGGAGTGGAGTGGAGATGAAAGGAGTGGAGTGATGTGGAGTCGAGAGGAAAGGAATGGAATGGAATGGAATGGAGTTAAGTGGAGTGGAATGGAGTGGAAGGTAATGGAGTGGAATGAAAAGGAGTGGATTGGAATGGAGTGGAATGGAATGGAGTGGAACGGAGTGGAGTAGAATGGAGTGGGTTGCAGAGGATTGGAATGGAGTGGAATGGAAGGGAACGGAAAGGAATGTAGTGGAAAGGAATGGAATGGAGTGGATTGAAATTGAATGGAAAGGATTGGAGTGCAGTGGACTGGAGGGGAGTGGAATAAAATGGAGTATAGTGCAGTGGAATGGAGTGGACTGGAGTGGAGATGAGTGGAGTGGACTGGAATGGAATGGAGTGGAGTGGAATGGTGTGGAGTGGGGTGGAAAGGAATGGAACAGAATGGAATGGAGAGGAATGGAGTGGCATGTAGTGGAGTGGAGTGAAGTGGAAAGGAATGGCATGGAATGGAGTAGAGTGGAATGGAGGGGTATGGAATGGAATGGAATGGAATTGAGTGGAATGGAGTGGAATGGAGTGGAGTGGAGAGGAATGGAATGGAGTGGAAAGGTCTGAAAGGAGTGGAATGGAGTGGAGTGGAATGCAGTGGAGTAGATTGGAATGAAGTGGAAAGGAATAGAATGGAGAGAAGTAGAGTAGAATGGAGTGGATTGGAATGGAGGGGAGCAGAGTGGAGTTAACAGCGGTGGATTGGAATACAGTGGATGGGGTAGAGTGGAAGGGAGTGGAATTATATGGAATGGAATGGATTGGAGTGGAGTGGAAGGGAGTGGAGTGGAGTTGAAAGTAGAGGAATCGAAAGAAGTGGAAAGGAGTGGAGTAGAGTGGATTAGAGTGGATTGGAATGGAATGGAGTGGAGTGGAATGGTGTGGAAACGAATGGAAGGGAGGGGAGTGGAATGGAACGAAATGGAATGGAATGTAGTGGAATGGAGAGGAGTGGAGTGGACTGGAGTGGAATGTAATCGAATGGAGTGTACTGGAGTGGAATGTATTTGAGAGGCGGGTAATGGAGAGGAATTGAGTGGAGTGGAGTGGAGTGAAATACATCGGAATGGCACGGAATTGAATGGAATGGAGGGGAGTGGAATGCAGTGGAGTGGAGTCGATTGGAGTGGTGAGGAATAGAACGGAGTGGCATGGAATGGAGCACAGTGGAATGCAATGGAGTGGAGTGGATTGGAAAGGGGTGGAGTGGAGTGACGATGGGTGAAGTGGAATGTAATGGAGTGGAGTGCAGAGGAGTCTCATGGAATGGAATGGAATGGAACGCAATGGAAGCTGAGATTGTACCACTGCGCTCCAGGATGGGTGACACAGTGTGATACTCTCAAAAGAAAGGAATGGAATGGAATGCAGTGGAATGGAATGGAATGCAATGGGGTGCATTGGAGTGGAGTGGAGTGAAGTGAAGTGGATTGGAGTGGAATGGAGAGGAATGGAACGGAATGGAATGGAATGAAGTAGACTGGAGTGGGGTGGAGTTGAGTGCAATGGAATGGAGCGAAATGGAATCAGATGCAGAGAAATGGAGTAGAGAGGAGTGCAGTAGAGTGGAAAGGAGTGCAATGGAGTGGAATGGAATCGGAAGTAACGGAAAGTAGTGGAGTGGATGGAACGGAAAGGAAAGGAGTGGAGCGGAGTGGAATGGAATGGAGCGGGAGGTGGGTTGGGGCCACTGCACTCCAGGCTGGCTGGCTGACTGAGGTATTCTCGCAATAAAGGAATGGAATGGAATGCCGTAGAGTGGAATGGAACGGAGTGGAGTGGAGTGGAATGGAGTGAGTTGGAGCAGAGTGGAATGAAGAATGCAATGGGATGGAAGGGAATTGAATGAAATGCAGTGGAGTGCAGTGGAGTGCATTGCAGTGGAATGGAGCAGAATGGAATGGAAAGGAGTGGAATGGACAGGAGTGGAGTGCACTGGAGAGGAGAGGATAGGAATGCAGTGGAATGGAATTGGATGTAATGGAACGTAGAGGAGTGGAGTGGAATGGAGTTGGCCAGAGTGGAATGGAATGGAATGCAATGGAAAGGAATGGAGTGGAATAGAATGGAATGGAATGGAATGGAATGGAGTGGGATGACTTGTAGTGGGGTGGAGTGAAATGGAGTATAATGGAATGGAGTGGAGTGGAGTGGAATGTGATAGAATGGAGAGGAGGGGAATGGAGCAGAATGGAATGGAGTGCAGCGGAATGGAGTGGAGTGGAATGGAATCAAATGGAGTGGAATGGAACAGAGTGGAATGGAATGGAGTGCAATAGACTAGAATTGAGTGTAGTGTAGTGGAATTTAGTGGAATGGACTGGAATGGAGTGGAATGGAATGGAATTGAGGGGAATGGAATGGAATGGAAAGGAATGGAAAGCAATGGAAAGGAATAGAATTGAATGCAACGGAATTAAAAGAATGCAATGGAATGCAATGGAATAGAATGCAATGGAATGTATAGTTGACATGTAATATGAGCTGAGATTGTGACACTGCACTCCAGCCAGGGTGACATGGTGATATCCTGTCGTAAGAAGTGAATGGAATGCAATGGAGTGAAATGGAATGGAATGAAATGGAATGGAGCGGAATGGAAGGGAATGGAGTGGAATGAAATAGAATGCAGTGGACTGTAATGGCATGGAGTGGAAAGAAGTAGAGTGGAATGGAGTGGAATGGAATGGACTGGCATAGAATGGAGTGGAATTGAATGCAATGGAGTGGATTGGAAAGGAATGCAAAGGAGTAGAGTGGAGTAGAGTGGTGTGGAGTGGAGTGGAATGGAGCTGAATGTACTTCAATGGAGTACAATGGAATGGAACGGAGTGGAATGGAATGGAATGATATGAGGTGGATTGGAGTGGAATGTAGTGGAGTGGAATGGAATGGAATAGAATGGAATGGAGTAGAGTGTAATGGAATGCAGTGGCGATAAGTGGAGTGGAATGGAATGCATTGGAGTAGAGTGGAGTGGAATGGAATGGAATGGAGTGGAGTGGAGGGGAGTGGAGTGGAATGGAATTGAGTGAAGTGGAGTGCAGTTGAATGGAATATCGTGGTGTGGAGTGGAGTGGAAGTGAATGGAGTGAATAGGAGTGGAATGGAGTGGAAGGTAACGGAGTGGAATGGAGTCGAATGGAGTGGAATGGAGTAGAGTGGATTAGAGTGGAATGGTGTCGAACGGACTGGAATGGAATGGAATGGAGTGGAATGGAATTGAATCAAATGGAATGGAGTGGAGTGGAGTGGAGTGGAATGAAATGAAATGGAAGGGAGTGGAGAGAAACGCAGTTGATTGGAGTGGAGTGGAGTGGAAAGGAATGGAAAGGAGTGGGATGGAGACGTATGGATTGGAGTGGAATGGAGTGGAATGGAATGAAGTGGAAAGGAGTGGAACGGAGTGAAATTGAATTTAGTGGACTGGAGTGGAATGGAGTTAAATGGAATGGAATGGAATGGAGTGGAATGGAATGGAATGGAGTGGAGTGGAATGGAATAGAATGGCATGGAATGGAATAGAATGGGATGGAGTGGAGTGGAGAGGAGTGGAATGGATTGGAGTGAAGTGGAGTGGAATGGAATTGAGTGGAGCGGAGAGGAAAGGAATGGAATGGAGTGGAGTGGAATGGCATGGAATGGAGTGGAATGGAATGGATAGTATTGGAGTGGAGTGGAGTGGATTGGAGTGTAGTGGAAGGGAATGGAGTGCAGTGTAATGGACTGGAATGGAGCAGAGCAGAATGGAGTGGACTGGACTGGAGTGGAATGGAATGGGATGGCATGGAATGGGAGCTGAGATTTTACCAATGTGCTCTAGGCAGGGTGACTGGGTGTCATACTCTCAAAAGAAAGGAATGGAATGGAACGCAGTGGAATGGAATGGAACAGAGTGGACATTAGTGGAGTGGAATGTGGAGGAATGGAATGAAATGGAACGTAATGGCATGAAATGGAGTGGTGTGGGGTGGAATGGATTATAGTGGAATGGGGTGGAAAGGAATGGGATGGAGTGGAATGAAGTGGAGTGCAGTGGAGTGGAACGGAGTTGAATGGCATAGAATTGAGTGGACAGTAGTGGAATGTTTTGGAATGCAATGGAATCCATTGTAATAGAATGGAATACAACGGAAAGTTGACATGGAGTGTGAGCTGAGATTGTGCCACTGCACTCCAGACTGGGTGACACGTTATATCCTGTGGATAGAAAGGAATGGAATGCAATAGAGTGAAATGGAATGGAGTGGAATGGAATTGAATGGAATGGAGTGGAGTGGATTGGAGTCGAATGGAGACGAATGGAATGGGACGGAGTGGAATGGAACGGAGTGGAGTGGAGTATCGTGGAGTGAAATAGAATGGAATGCACTGGGTTGGAATGGAATGCAATGGACTGCTGAAAGGAAATGTGAGCTGTTATTGTTCCACTGCACTCCAGCCTTTGTGACGGAATGAAATCCTGTGGAAAAAAAGGAATGGAATGGAATGGAACGGAATGGAATGGAATGGAATGGAATGGATTGGAGTGGAGTGGAGTGGTGTGGAGAAGAGTGTAGTGGAGTGGAGTGGAGTGAAATGGAGTGGAGTGTCGTGGAGGAGAGTGGAATGGAGTGGAATGGAATGGAGAGGAAAGGAACGGAGTGGAGTGGAATGGAACGGAGTGGAGTGGAATGGAATCCAATGGAATGAAATGGAATTGATTCGAATGCAATGAAGAAATATGTGCAGTGATTTGGCCACTGCGCTGGAGCCTGTGTGAGAGAGGGAGATCCTGTCGATAAAACAGTGTGGAATGGAAGGGATTGGAATGGAATGGAATGGAACGTATTGGAGTGGAGTGGAGTGGAATTGAGTGGAGTGGAGTGCACTGGAATGGAATGGAATGCAATGGAATGTAATGGAATGATGAAATGATATGTGAGCTGAGATTGTGCCACTGCACTCCACGCTGGGTGACAGAGTGAGATACTCTTGAAAGAAAGAAATGGAATGGAAAGAATTTTTAATTGGGTGGATTCGAGTGGACTGAAGTAGAGTGCAGTGGAATAGAGAGGAATGGAATGGAATGGAATCGGATGTAAAGGAATGGAATGATGTGGAGTGGAGTGGTGAGGAGTGTAGTGCTGTGGAATGGAGCAGAAAGTAACGGGATGGTGTGGAGTGGAGTGCAGTGCAGTGGAGTGGAGAGGAGTGCAATGGCGTGGAATGGAATCGGATGTAAAGGAACGTACTGGAGTGGAGCGGAGTGGAAAGGAGTGGAATGGAATGGAATTGAATGTAATGGAAAGCAAAGGAATGGAATGGGATGCAATGGAATTTAATGCAATAGAATGCAGTTCAATAGAGAGTTGACATGTAATGTGAGCTGAGATTGTGCCTAAGCTCTCCAGGCTGTTTGACACAGTGATATCGTGTCGAAAGAATGGAATGGAATGCAGTGGTGTGAAATGGAATGGAATGTAGTGGACAGGAGTAGAATGGAGTGGAGTGAAGAGGAACAGAGTGGAATGGAATGGGATGCAGTGGAATGGAATGCAGTGGAGTGGAATGAAATAGAAAGAAATGGAATGGGATGGAATGGAATGCAATGGAATGGAGAAGAGAAATGTGAGCTGAGATTGTGTGACTACACTCCAGCCTTAGTGACCGAGAGAGATTCTGTGGAAGGAAAGAACTGATTTCAAAGGAGTGGAATGGAAGGGAATGTAGTACAGTGGAGTAGAGTGGAATGGAGTGAAACAGAATAGAATGGAGTGGAAGGCAATGGAATGGAATGGAATGGAGTGGAGTGGAATAGAGAGGAGTGCACTGCAATGGAGTGGAGTGGAGTGGAAGGGAGTGGAATGCAATGGAATGTAGTGGAGTGCAGTGGAGTGGAATGGAATGGAGTGGACAGGAGTGGAAGGAGTAGAGTGGACTGGAATGGAATAGAATGGAACAGAATGCAGTGGAGTGGAGGGGAGTGGAGGTGAGTGGAGTGGCATGGAGTGGAATGGAATGGAATGGAGTGAAATGGAATCCAATGGATTGGAATGGAGTGGAGTGGAGTGGAGTGGAATGGAGAGGAGTCGAATGGAATGGAAGGGAATGCAACGGAACGCAGTGGTGTGGATTGGAATGCAGTGAAATGGAGTACTATGGAATCTAAAGGAGTGGAGTGGAGTCTAGTGGAGTGGAATGGAATGGAACAAAATGGAATGGAATGGCACGGAATGGAGTGGAGTAGAGTGGAGTGGGAAGGAAGGGAGATGAGTGGAATGGAGAGGAATGGAATGCAGTGGAGTGGATTGGATTGGAATGAACTGGAATGGAGAGGAATGGAATGAAGTGGAACGGAATGGACCGCAATGGAATTGAATGGAGTGAAGTGGAAAGTAGTGGAGTGGAGTGGAATGGAGTGGAAATGAATGGAATGGAGTGGAATGGAAGGGAATGGAGGCAAGTGGATAGGAATTGACTGAAGCAGATTGGAGTGGAGTGGAGTGGAGTGGCATGGAATGGAATGAAGTGGATGGGAATGCAATGGAGTGGAATGAAATGGAATAAAATGGAATGGAGTGGAATGGAGAGGAATGGAGTGGAAGTGGAGTGGAATGGAGGGAAGTAAGAGGAAGAGAATGGAATGGAATCGAAAGGAGGGAAGTGCAATTGTGTGGAGTGGAGTGGAGATGAAAGGAGTGGAGTGATGTGGAGTCGAGAGGAAAGGAATGGAATGGAATGGAATGGAGTTAAGTGGAGTGGAATGGAGTGGAAGGTAATGGAGTGGAATGAAAAGGAGTGGATTGGAATGGAGTGGAATGGAATGGAGTGGAACGGAGTGGAGTAGAATGGAGTGGGTTGCAGAGGAGTGGAATGGAGTGGAATGGAAGGGAACGGAAAGGAATGTAGTGGAAAGGAATGGAATGGAGTGGATTGAAATTGAATGGAAAGGATTGGAGTGCAGTGGACTGGAGGGGAGTGGAATAAAATGGAGTATAGTGCAGTGGAATGGAGTGGACTGGAGTGGAGATGAGTGGAGTGGACTGGAATGGAATGGAGTGGAGTGGAATGGTGTGGAGTGGGGTGGAAAGGAATGGAACAGAATGGAATGGAGAGGAATGGAGTGGCATGTAGTGGAGTGGAGTGAAGTGGAAAGGAATGGCATGGAATGGAGTAGAGAGGAATGGAGGGGTATGGAATGGAATGGAATGGAATTGAGTGGAATGGAGTGGAATGGAGTGGAGTGGAGAGGAATGGAATGGAGTGGAAAGGTCTGAAAGGAGTGGAATGGAGTGGAGTGGAATGCAATGGAGTAGATTGGAATGAAGTGGAAAGGAATAGAATGGAGAGAAGTAGAGTAGAATGGAGTGGATTGGAATGGAGGGGAGCAGAGTGGAGTTAACAGCGGTGGATTGGAATACAGTGGATGGGGTAGAGTGGAAGGGAGTGGAATTATATGGAATGGAATGGATTGGAGTGGAGTGGAAGGGAGTGGAGTGGAGTTGAAAGTAGAGGAATCGAAAGAAGTTGAAAGGAGTGGAGTAGAGTGGATTAGAGTGGATTGGAATGGAATGGAGTGGAGTGGAATGGTGTGGAAACGAATGGAAGGGAGGGGAGTGGAATGGAACGAAATGGAATGGAATGTAGTGGAATGGAGAGGAGTGGAGTGGACTGGAGTGGAATGTAATCGAATGGAGTGTACTGGAGTGGAATGTATTTGAGAGGCGGGTAATGGAGAGGAGTGGAATGTATTTGAGAGGCGGGTAGTGGAGTGGAGTGGAGTGAAATACATCGGAATGGCACGGAATTGAATGGAATGGAGGGGAGTGGAATGCAGTGGAGTGGAGTCGATTGGAGTGGTGAGGAATAGAACGGAGTGGCATGGAATGGAGCACAGTGGAATGCAATGGAGTGGAGTGGATTGGAAAGGGGTGGAGTGGAGTGACGATGGGTGAAGTGGAATGTAATGGAGTGGAGTGCAGAGGAGTCTCATGGAATGGAATGGAATGGAACGCAATGGAAGCTGAGATTGTACCACTGCGCTCCAGGATGGGTGACACAGTGTGATACTCTCAAAAGAAAGGAATGGAATGGAATGCAGTGGAATGGAATGGAATGCAATGGGGTGCATTGGAGTGGAGTGGAGTGAAGTGAAGTGGATTGGAGTGGAATGGAGAGGAATGGAACGGAATGGAATGGAATGAAGTAGACTGGAGTGGGGTGGAGTTGAGTGCAATGGAATGGAGCGAAATGGAATCAGATGCAGAGAAATGGAGTAGAGAGGAGTGCAGTAGAGTGGAAAGGAGTGCAATGGAGTGGAATGGAATCGGAAGTAACGGAAAGTAGTGGAGTGGATGGAACGGAAAGGAAAGGAGTGGAGCGGAGTGGAATGGAACGGAGCGGGAGGTGGGTTGGGGCCACTGCACTCCAGGCTGGCTGGCTGACTGAGGTATTCTCGCAATAAAGGAATGGAATGGAATGCCGTAGAGTGGAATGGAACGGAGTGGAGTGGAGTGGAATGGAGTGAGTTGGAGCAGAGTGGAATGAAGAATGCAATGGGATGGAAGGGAATTGAATGAAATGCAGTGGAGTGCAGTGGAGTGCATTGCAGTGGAATGGAGCAGAATGGAATGGAAAGGAGTGGAATGGACAGGAGTGGAGTGCACTGGAGAGGAGAGGATAGGAATGCAGTGGAATGGAATTGGATGTAATGGAACGTAGAGGAGTGGAGTGGAATGGAGTGGGCCAGAGTGGAATGGAATGGAATGCAATGGAAAGGAATGGAGTGGAATAGAATGGAATGGAATGGAATGGAATGGAATGGAGTGGGATGACTTGTAGTGGGGTGGAGTGAAATGGAGTATAATGGAATGGAGTGGAGTGGAGTGGAATGTGATAGAATGGAAAGGAGGGGAATGGAGCAGAATGGAATGGAGTGCAGGGGAATGGAGTGGAGTGGAATGGAATCAAATGGAGTGGAATGGAACAGAGTGGAATGGAATGGAGTGCAATAGACTAGAATTGAGTGTAGTGTAGTGGAGTTTAGTGGAATGGACTGGAATGGAGTGGAATGGAATGGAATTGAGGGGAATGGAATGGAATGGAAAGGAATGGAAAGCAATGGAAAGGAATAGAATTGAATGCAACGGAATTAAAAGAATGCAATGGAATGCAATGGAATAGAATGCAATGGAATGTATAGTTGACATGTAATATGAGCTGAGTTTGTGACACTGCACTCCAGCCAGGGTGACATGGTGATATCCTGTCGTAAGAAGTGAATGGAATGCAATGGAGTGAAATGGAATGGAATGAAATGGAATGGAGCGGAGTGGAAGGGAATGGAGTGGAATGATATAGAATGCAGTGGACTGTAATGGCATGGAGTGGAAAGAAGTAGAGTGGAATGGAGTGGAATGGAATGGACTGGCATAGAATGGAGTGGAATTGAATGCAATGGAGTGGATTGGAAAGGAATGCAAAGGAGTAGAGTGGAGTAGAGTGGTGTGGAGTGGAGTGGAATGGAGCTGAATGTACTTCAATGGAGTACAATGGAATGGAACGGAGTGGAATGGAATGGAATGATATGAGGTGGATTGGAGTGCAATGTAGTGGAGTGGAATGGAATGGAATAGAATGGAATGGAGTAGAGTGTAATGGAATGCATTGGCAATAAGTGGAGTGGAATGGAATGCATTGGAGTAGAGTGGAGTGGAATGGAATGGAATGGAGTGGAGTGGAGGGGAGTGGAGTGGAATGGAATTGAGTGAAGTGGAGTGCAGTTGAATGGAATATCGTGGTGTGGAGTGGAGTGGAAGTGAATGGAGTGAATAGGAGTGGAATGGAGTGGAAGGTAACGGAGTGGAATGGAGTCGAATGGAGTGGAATGGAGTAGAGTGGATTAGAGTGGAATGGTGTCGAACGGACTGGAATGGAATGGAATGGAGTGGAATGGAATTGAATCAAATGGAATGGAGTGGAGAGGAATGGAGTGGAATGAAATGAAATGGAAGGGAGTGGAGAGAAACGCAGTTGATTGGAGTGGAGTGGAGTGGAAAGGAATGGAAAGGAGTGGGATGGAGACGTATGGATTGGAGTGGAATGGAGTGGAATGGAATGAAGTGGAAAGGAGTGGAACGGAGTGAAATTGAATTTAGTGGACTGGAGTGGAATGGAGTTAAATGGAATGGAATGGAATGGAGTGGAATGGAATGGAATGGAGTGGAGTGGAATGGAATAGAATGGCATGGAATGGAATAGAATGGGATGGAGTGGAGTGGAGAGGAGTGGAATGGATTGGAGTGAAGTGGAGTGGAATGGAATTGAGTGGAGCGGAGAGGAAAGGAATGGAATGGAGTGGAGTGGAATGGCATGGAATGGAGTGGAATGGAATGGATAGTAGTGGAGTGGAGTGGAGTGGATTGGAGTGTAGTGGAAGGGAATGGAGTGCAGTGTAATGGACTGGAATGGAGCAGAGCAGAATGGAGTGGACTGGACTGGAGTGGAATGGAATGGGATGGCATGGAATGGGAGCTGAGATTTTACCAATGTGCTCTAGGCAGGGTGACTGGGTGTCATACTCTCAAAAGAAAGGAATGGAATGGAACGCAGTGGAATGGAATGGAACAGAGTGGACATTAGTGGAGTGGAATGTGGAGGAATGGAATGAAATGGAACGTAATGGCATGAAATGGAGTGGTGTGGGGTGGAATGGATTATACTGGAATGGGGTGGAAAGGAATGGGATGGAGTGGAATGAAGTGGAGTGCAGTGGAGTGGAACGGAGTTGAATGGGATAGAATTGAGTGGACAGTAGTGGAATGTTTTGGAATGCAATGGAATCCATTGTAATAGAATGGAATACAACGGAAAGTTGACATGGAGTGTGAGCTGAGATTGTGCCACTGCACTCCAGACTGGGTGACACGTTATATCCTGTGGATAGAAAGGAATGGAATGCAATAGAGTGAAATGGAATGGAGTGGAATGGAATTGAATGGAATGGAGTGGAGTGGAGTGGAGTCGAATGGAGACGAATGGAATGGGACGGAGTGGAATGGAACGGAGTGGAGTGGAGTATCGTGGAGTGAAATAGAATGGAATGCACTGGGTTGGAATGGAATGCAATGGACTGCTGAAAGGAAATGTGAGCTGTTATTGTTCCACTGCACTCCAGCCTTTGTGACGGAATGAAATCCTGTGGAAAAAAAGGAATGGAATGGAATGGAATGGAATGGAATGGAGTGGAGTGGAGTGTTGTGGAGAGGAGTGGAGTGGAGTGGAGTGAAATGGAGTGGAGTGTCGTGGAGGAGAGTGGAATGGAGTGGAATGGAATGGAGAGGAAAGGAACGGAGTGGAGTGGAATGGAACGGAGTGGAGTGGAATGGAATCCAATGGAATGAAATGGAATTGAATCGAATGGAATGAAGAAATATGTGCAGTGATTTGGCCACTGCGCTGGAGCCTGTGTGAGAGAGGGAGATCCTGTCGATAAAACAGTGTGGAATGGAAGGGATTGGAATGGAATGGAATGGAACGTATTGGAGTGGAGTGGAGTGGAATTGAGTGGAGTGGAGTGCACTGGAATGGAATGGAATGCAATGGAATGTAATGGAATGATGAAATGATATGTGAGCTGAGATTGTGCCACTGCACTCCACGCTGGGTGACAGAGTGAGATACTCTTGAAAGAAAGAAATGGAATGGAAAGAATTTTTAATTGGGTGGATTCGAGTGGACTGAAGTAGAGTGCAGTGGAATAGAGAGGAATGGAATGGAATGGAATCGGATGTAAAGGAATGGAATGATGTGGAGTGGAGTGGTGAGGAGTGTAGTGCTGTGGAATGGAGCAGAAAGTAACGGGATGGTGTGGAGTGGAGTGCAGTGCAGTGGAGTGGAGAGGAGTGCAATGGCGTGGAATGGAATCGGATGTAAAGGAACGTACTGGAGTGGAGCGGAGTGGAAAGGAGTGGAATGGAATGGAATTGAATGTAATGGAAAGCAAAGGAATGGAATGGGATGCAATGGAATTTAATGCAATAGAATGCAGTTCAATAGAGAGTTGACATGTAGTGTGACCTGAGATTGTGCCTAAGCTCTCCAGGCTGTTTGACACAGTGATATCGTGTCGAAAGAATGGAATGGAATGCAGTGGTGTGAAATGGAATGGAATGTAGTGGACAGGAGTAGAATGGAGTGGAGTGAAGAGGAACAGAGTGGAATGGAATGGGATGCAGTGGAATGGAATGCAGTGGAGTGGAGTGAAATAGAAAGAAATGGAATGGGATGGAATGGAATGCAATGGAATGGAGAAGAGAAATGTGAGCTGAGATTGTGTGACTACACTCCAGCCTTAGTGACCGAGAGAGATTCTGTGGAAGGAAAGAACTGATTTCAAAGGAGTGGAATGGAAGGGAATGTAGTACAGTGGAGTAGAGTGGAATGGAGTGAAACAGAATAGAATGGAGTGGAAGGCAATGGAATGGAATGGAATGGAGTGGAGTGGAATAGAGAGGAGTGCACTGCAATGGAGTGGAGTGGAGTGGAAGGGAGTGGAATGCAATGGAATGTAGTGGAGTGCAGTGGAGTGGAATGGAATGGAGTGGACAGGAGTGGAAGGAGTAGAGTGGACTGGAATGGAATAGAATGGAACAGAATGCAGTGGAGTGGAGGGGAGTGGAGGTGAGTGGAGTGGCATGGAGTGGAATGGAATGGAATGGAGTGAAATGGAATCCAATGGATTGGAATGGAGTGGAGTGGAGTGGAGTGGAATGGAGAGGAGTCGAATGGAATGGAAGGGAATGCAACGGAACGCAGTGGTGTGGATTGGAATGCAGTGAAATGGAGTACTATGGAATCTAAAGGAGTGGAGTGGAGTCTAGTGGAGTGGAATGGAATGGAACAAAATGGAATGGAATGGCACGGAATGGAGTGGAGTAGAGTGGAGTGGGAAGGAAGGGAGATGAGTGGAATGGAGAGGAATGGAATGCAGTGGAGTGGATTGGATTGGAATGAACTGGAATGGAGAGGAAAGGAATGAAGTGGAACGGAATGGACTGCAATGGAATTGAATGGAGTGAAGTGGAAAGTAGTGGAGTGGAGTGGAATGGAGTGGAAATGAATGGAATGGAGTGGAATGGAAGGGAATGGAGACAAGTGGATAGGAATTGACTGAAGCAGATTGGAGTGGAGTGGAGTGGAGTGGCATGGAATGGAATGAAGTGGATGGGAATGCAATGGAGTGGAATGAAATGGAATAAAATGGAATGGAGTGGAATGGAGAGGAATGGAGTGGAGTGGAGTGGAATGGAGGGGAGTAAGAGGAAGAGAATGGAATGGAATCGAAAGGAGGGAAGTGCAATTGTGTGGAGTGGAGTGGAGATGAAAGGAGTGGAGTGATGTGGAGTCGAGAGGAAAGGAATGGAATGGAATGGAATGGAGTTAAGTGGAGTGGAATGGAGTGGAAGGTAATGGAGTGGAATGAAAGGGAGTGGATTGGAATGGAGTGGAATGGAATGGAGTGGAACGGAGTGGAGTAGAATGGAGTGGGTTGCAGAGGAGTGGAATGGAGTGGAATGGAAGGGAACGGAAAGGAATGTAGTGGAAAGGAATGGAATGGAGTGGATTGAAATTGAATGGAAAGGATTGGAGTGCAGTGGACTGGAGGGGAGTGGAATAAAATGGAGTATAGTGCAGTGGAATGGAGTGGACTGGAGTGGAGATGAGTGGAGTGGACTGGAATGGAATGGAGTGGAGTGGAATGGTGTGGAGTGGGGTGGAAAGGAATGGAACAGAATGGAATGGAGAGGAATGGAGTGGCATGTAGTGGAGTGGAGTGAAGTGGAAAGGAATGGCATGGAATGGAGTAGAGTGGAATGGAGGGGTATGGAATGGAATGGAATGGAATTGAGTGGAATGGAGTGGAATGGAGTGGAGTGGAGAGGAATGGAATGGAGTGGAAAGGTCTGAAAGGAGTGGAATGGAGTGGAGTGGAATGCAATGGAGTAGATTGGAATGAAGTGGAAAGGAATAGAATGGAGAGAAGTAGAGTAGAATGGAGTGGATTGGAATGGAGGGGAGCAGAGTGGAGTTAACAGCGGTGGATTGGAATACAGTGGATGGGGTAGAGTGGAAGGGAGTGGAATTATATGGAATGGAATGGATTGGAGTGGAGTGGAAGGGAGTGGAGTGGAGTTGAAAGTAGAGGAATCGAAAGAAGTGGAAAGGAGTGGAGTAGAGTGGATTAGAGTGGATTGGAATGGAATGGAGTGGAGTGGAATGGTGTGGAAACGAATGGAAGGGAGGGGAGTGGAATGGAACGAAATGGAATGGAATGTAGTGGAATGGAGAGGAGTGGAGTGGACTGGAGTGGAATGTAATCGAATGGAGTGTACTGGAGTGGAATGTATTTGAGAGGCGGGTAATGGAGAGGAATTGAGTGGAGTGGAGTGGAGTGAAATACATCGGAATGGCACGGAATTGAATGGAATGGAGGGGAGTGGAATGCAGTGGAGTGGAGTCGATTGGAGTGGTGAGGAATAGAACGGAGTGGCATGGAATGGAGCACAGTGGAATGCAATGGAGTGGAGTGGATTGGAAAGGGGTGGAGTGGAGTGACGATGGGTGAAGTGGAATGTAATGGAGTGGAGTGCAGAGGAGTCTCATGGAATGGAATGGAATGGAACGCAATGGAAGCTGAGATTGTACCACTGCGCTCCAGGATGGGTGACACAGTGTGATACTCTCAAAAGAAAGGAATGGAATGGAATGCAGTGGAATGGAATGGAATGCAATGGGGTGCATTGGAGTGGAGTGGAGTGAAGTGAAGTGGATTGGAGTGGAATGGAGAGGAATGGAACGGAATGGAATGGAATGAAGTAGACTGGAGTGGGGTGGAGTTGAGTGCAATGGAATGGAGCGAAATGGAATCAGATGCAGAGAAATGGAGTAGAGAGGAGTGCAGTAGAGTGGAAAGGAGTGCAATGGAGTGGAATGGAATCGGAAGTAACGGAAAGTAGTGGAGTGGATGGAACGGAAAGGAAAGGAGTGGAGCGGAGTGGAATGGAACGGAGCGGGAGGTGGGTTGGGGCCACTGCACTCCAGGCTGGCTGGCTGACTGAGGTATTCTCGCAATAAAGGAATGGAATGGAATGCCGTAGAGTGGAATGGAACGGAGTGGAGTGGAGTGGAATGGAGTGAGTTGGAGCAGAGTGGAATGAAGAATGCAATGGGATGGAAGGGAATTGAATGAAATGCAGTGGAGTGCAGTGGATTGCATTGCAGTGGAATGGAGCAGAATGGAATGGAAAGGAGTGGAATGGACAGGAGTGGAGTGCACTGGAGAGGAGAGGATAGGAATGCAGTGGAATGGAATTGGATGTAATGGAACGTAGAGGAGTGGAGTGGAATGGAGTGGGCCAGAGTGGAATGGAATGGAATGCAATGGAAAGGAATGGAGTGGAATAGAATGGAATGGAATGGAATGGAATGGAATGGAGTGGGATGACTTGTAGTGGGGTGGAGTGAAATGGAGTATAATGGAATGGAGTGGAGTGGAGTGGAATGTGATAGAATGGAGAGGAGGGGAATGGAGCAGAATGGAATGGAGTGCAGCGGAATGGAGTGGAGTGGAATGGAATCAAATGGAGTGGAATGGAACAGAGTGGAATGGAATGGAGTGCAATAGACTAGAATTGAGTGTAGTGTAGTGGAATTTAGTGGAATGGACTGGAATGGAGTGGAATGGAATGGAATTGAGGGGAATGGAATGGAATGGAAAGGAATGGAAAGCAATGGAAAGGAATAGAATTGAATGCAACGGAATTAAAAGAATGCAATGGAATGCAATGGAATAGAATGCAATGGAATGTATAGTTGACATGTAATATGAGCTGAGATTGTGACACTGCACTCCAGCCAGGGTGACATGGTGATATCCTGTCGTAAGAAGTGAATGGAATGCAATGGAGTGAAATGGAATGGAATGAAATGGAATGGAGCGGAGTGGAAGGGAATGGAGTGGAATGAAATAGAATGCAGTGGACTGTAATGGCATGGAGTGGAAAGAAGTAGAGTGGAATGGAGTGGAATGGAATGGACTGGCATAGAATGGAGTGGAATTGAATGCAATGGAGTGGATTGGAAAGGAATGCAAAGGAGTAGAGTGGAGTAGAGTGGTGTGGAGTGGAGTGGAATGGAGCTGAATGTACTTCAATGGAGTACAATGGAATGGAACGCAGTGGAATGGAATGGAATGATATGAGGTGGATTGGAGTGGAATGTAGTGGAGTGGAATGGAATGGAATAGAATGGAATGGAGTAGAGTGTAATGGAATGCAGTGGCGATAAGTGGAGTGGAATGGAATGCATTGGAGTAGAGTGGAGTGGAATGGAATGGAATGGAGTGGAGTGGAGGGGAGTGGAGTGGAATGGAATTGAGTGAAGTGGAGTGCAGTTGAATGGAATATCGTGGTGTGGAGTGGAGTGGAAGTGAATGGAGTGAATAGGAGTGGAATGGAGTGGAAGGTAACGGAGTGGAATGGAGTCGAATGGAGTGGAATGGAGTAGAGTGGATTAGAGTGGAATGGTGTCGAACGGACTGGAATGGAATGGAATGGAGTGGAATGGAATTGAATCAAATGGAATGGAGTGGAGAGGAATGGAGTGGAATGAAATGAAATGGAAGGGAGTGGAGAGAAACGCAGTTGATTGGAGTGGAGTGGAGTGGAAAGGAATGGAAAGGAGTGGGATGGAGACGTATGGATTGGAGTGGAATGGAGTGGAATGGAATGAAGTGGAAAGGAGTGGAACGGAGTGAAATTGAATTTAGTGGACTGGAGTGGAATGGAGTTAAATGGAATGGAATGGAATGGAGTGGAATGGAATGGAATGGAGTGGAGTGGAATGGAATAGAATGGCATGGAATGGAATAGAATGGGATGGAGTGGAGTGGAGAGGAGTGGAATGGATTGGAGTGAAGTGGAGTGGAATGGAATTGAGTGGAGCGGAGAGGAAAGGAATGGAATGGAGTGGAGTGGAATGGCATGGAATGGAGTGGAATGGAATGGATAGTAGTGGAGTGGAGTGGAGTGGATTGGAGTGTAGTGGAAGGGAATGGAGTGCAGTGTAATGGACTGGAATGGAGCAGAGCAGAATGGAGTGGACTGGACTGGAGTGGAATGGAATGGGATGGCATGGAATGGGAGCTGAGATTTTACCAATGTGCTCTAGGCAGGGTGACTGGGTGTCATACTCTCAAAAGAAAGGAATGGAATGGAACGCAGTGGAATGGAATGGAACAGAGTGGACATTAGTGGAGTGGAATGTGGAGGAATGGAATGAAATGGAACGTAATGGCATGAAATGGAGTGGTGTGGGGTGGAATGGATTATACTGGAATGGGGTGGAAAGGAATGGGATGGAGTGGAATGAAGTGGAGTGCAGTGGAGTGGAACGGAGTTGAATGGGATAGAATTGAGTGGACAGTAGTGGAATGTTTTGGAATGCAATGGAATCCATTGTAATAGAATGGAATACAACGGAAAGTTGACATGGAGTGTGAGCTGAGATTGTGCCACTGCACTCCAGACTGGGTGACACGTTATATCCTGTGGATAGAAAGGAATGGAATGCAATAGAGTGAAATGGAATGGAGTGGAATGGAATTGAATGGAATGGAGTGGAGTGGAGTGGAGTCGAATGGAGACGAATGGAATGGGACGGAGTGGAATGGAACGGAGTGGAGTGGAGTATCGTGGAGTGAAATAGAATGGAATGCACTGGGTTGGAATGGAATGCAATGGACTGCTGAAAGGAAATGTGAGCTGTTATTGTTCCACTGCACTCCAGCCTTTGTGACGGAATGAAATCCTGTGGAAAAAAAGGAATGGAATGGAATGGAATGGAATGGAATGGAGTGGAGTGGAGTGTTGTGGAGAGGAGTGGAGTGGAGTGGAGTGAAATGGAGTGGAGTGTCGTGGAGGAGAGTGGAATGGAGTGGAATGGAATGGAGAGGAAAGGAACGGAGTGGAGTGGAATGGAACGGAGTGGAGTGGAATGGAATCCAATGGAATGAAATGGAATTGAATCGAATGGAATGAAGAAATATGTGCAGTGATTTGGCCACTGCGCTGGAGCCTGTGTGAGAGAGGGAGATCCTGTCGATAAAACAGTGTGGAATGGAAGGGATTGGAATGGAATGGAATGGAACGTATTGGAGTGGAGTGGAGTGGAATTGAGTGGAGTGGAGTGCACTGGAATGGAATGGAATGCAATGGAATGTAATGGAATGATGAAATGATATGTGAGCTGAGATTGTGCCACTGCACTCCACGCTGGGTGACAGAGTGAGATACTCTTGAAAGAAAGAAATGGAATGGAAAGAATTTTTAATTGGGTGGATTCGAGTGGACTGAAGTAGAGTGCAGTGGAATAGAGAGGAATGGAATGGAATGGAATCGGATGTAAAGGAATGGAATGATGTGGAGTGGAGTGGTGAGGAGTGTAGTGCTGTGGAATGGAGCAGAAAGTAACGGGATGGTGTGGAGTGGAGTGCAGTGCAGTGGAGTGGAGAGGAGTGCAATGGCGTGGAATGGAATCGGATGTAAAGGAACGTACTGGAGTGGAGCGGAGTGGAAAGGAGTGGAATGGAATGGAATTGAATGTAATGGAAAGCAAAGGAATGGAATGGGATGCAATGGAATTTAATGCAATAGAATGCAGTTCAATAGAGAGTTGACATGTAGTGTGACCTGAGATTGTGCCTAAGCTCTCCAGGCTGTTTGACACAGTGATATCGTGTCGAAAGAATGGAATGGAATGCAGTGGTGTGAAATGGAATGGAATGTAGTGGACAGGAGTAGAATGGAGTGGAGTGAAGAGGAACAGAGTGGAATGGAATGGGATGCAGTGGAATGGAATGCAGTGGAGTGGAGTGAAATAGAAAGAAATGGAATGGGATGGAATGGAATGCAATGGAATGGAGAAGAGAAATGTGAGCTGAGATTGTGTGACTACACTCCAGCCTTAGTGACCGAGAGAGATTCTGTGGAAGGAAAGAACTGATTTCAAAGGAGTGGAATGGAAGGGAATGTAGTACAGTGGAGTAGAGTGGAATGGAGTGAAACAGAATAGAATGGAGTGGAAGGCAATGGAATGGAATGGAATGGAGTGGAGTGGAATAGAGAGGAGTGCACTGCAATGGAGTGGAGTGGAGTGGAAGGGAGTGGAATGCAATGGAATGTAGTGGAGTGCAGTGGAGTGGAATGGAATGGAGTGGACAGGAGTGGAAGGAGTAGAGTGGACTGGAATGGAATAGAATGGAACAGAATGCAGTGGAGTGGAGGGGAGTGGAGGTGAGTGGAGTGGCATGGAGTGGAATGGAATGGAATGGAGTGAAATGGAATCCAATGGATTGGAATGGAGTGGAGTGGAGTGGAGTGGAATGGAGAGGAGTCGAATGGAATGGAAGGGAATGCAACGGAACGCAGTGGTGTGGATTGGAATGCAGTGAAATGGAGTACTATGGAATCTAAAGGAGTGGAGTGGAGTCTAGTGGAGTGGAATGGAATGGAACAAAATGGAATGGAATGGCACGGAATGGAGTGGAGTAGAGTGGAGTGGGAAGGAAGGGAGATGAGTGGAATGGAGAGGAATGGAATGCAGTGGAGTGGATTGGATTGGAATGAACTGGAATGGAGAGGAAAGGAATGAAGTGGAACGGAATGGACTGCAATGGAATTGAATGGAGTGAAGTGGAAAGTAGTGGAGTGGAGTGGAATGGAGTGGAAATGAATGGAATGGAGTGGAATGGAAGGGAATGGAGACAAGTGGATAGGAATTGACTGAAGCAGATTGGAGTGGAGTGGAGTGGAGTGGCATGGAATGGAATGAAGTGGATGGGAATGCAATGGAGTGGAATGAAATGGAATAAAATGGAATGGAGTGGAATGGAGAGGAATGGAGTGGAGTGGAGTGGAATGGAGGGGAGTAAGAGGAAGAGAATGGAATGGAATCGAAAGGAGGGAAGTGCAATTGTGTGGAGTGGAGTGGAGATGAAAGGAGTGGAGTGATGTGGAGTCGAGAGGAAAGGAATGGAATGGAATGGAATGGAGTTAAGTGGAGTGGAATGGAGTGGAAGGTAATGGAGTGGAATGAAAGGGAGTGGATTGGAATGGAGTGGAATGGAATGGAGTGGAACGGAGTGGAGTAGAATGGAGTGGGTTGCAGAGGAGTGGAATGGAGTGGAATGGAAGGGAACGGAAAGGAATGTAGTGGAAAGGAATGGAATGGAGTGGATTGAAATTGAATGGAAAGGATTGGAGTGCAGTGGACTGGAGGGGAGTGGAATAAAATGGAGTATAGTGCAGTGGAATGGAGTGGACTGGAGTGGAGATGAGTGGAGTGGACTGGAATGGAATGGAGTGGAGTGGAATGGTGTGGAGTGGGGTGGAAAGGAATGGAACAGAATGGAATGGAGAGGAATGGAGTGGCATGTAGTGGAGTGGAGTGAAGTGGAAAGGAATGGCATGGAATGGAGTAGAGTGGAATGGAGGGGTATGGAATGGAATGGAATGGAATTGAGTGGAATGGAGTGGAATGGAGTGGAGTGGAGAGGAATGGAATGGAGTGGAAAGGTCTGAAAGGAGTGGAATGGAGTGGAGTGGAATGCAATGGAGTAGATTGGAATGAAGTGGAAAGGAATAGAATGGAGAGAAGTAGAGTAGAATGGAGTGGATTGGAATGGAGGGGAGCAGAGTGGAGTTAACAGCGGTGGATTGGAATACAGTGGATGGGGTAGAGTGGAAGGGAGTGGAATTATATGGAATGGAATGGATTGGAGTGGAGTGGAAGGGAGTGGAGTGGAGTTGAAAGTAGAGGAATCGAAAGAAGTGGAAAGGAGTGGAGTAGAGTGGATTAGAGTGGATTGGAATGGAATGGAGTGGAGTGGAATGGTGTGGAAACGAATGGAAGGGAGGGGAGTGGAATGGAACGAAATGGAATGGAATGTAGTGGAATGGAGAGGAGTGGAGTGGACTGGAGTGGAATGTAATCGAATGGAGTGTACTGGAGTGGAATGTATTTGAGAGGCGGGTAATGGAGAGGAATTGAGTGGAGTGGAGTGGAGTGAAATACATCGGAATGGCACGGAATTGAATGGAATGGAGGGGAGTGGAATGCAGTGGAGTGGAGTCGATTGGAGTGGTGAGGAATAGAACGGAGTGGCATGGAATGGAGCACAGTGGAATGCAATGGAGTGGAGTGGATTGGAAAGGGGTGGAGTGGAGTGACGATGGGTGAAGTGGAATGTAATGGAGTGGAGTGCAGAGGAGTCTCATGGAATGGAATGGAATGGAACGCAATGGAAGCTGAGATTGTACCACTGCGCTCCAGGATGGGTGACACAGTGTGATACTCTCAAAAGAAAGGAATGGAATGGAATGCAGTGGAATGGAATGGAATGCAATGGGGTGCATTGGAGTGGAGTGGAGTGAAGTGAAGTGGATTGGAGTGGAATGGAGAGGAATGGAACGGAATGGAATGGAATGAAGTAGACTGGAGTGGGGTGGAGTTGAGTGCAATGGAATGGAGCGAAATGGAATCAGATGCAGAGAAATGGAGTAGAGAGGAGTGCAGTAGAGTGGAAAGGAGTGCAATGGAGTGGAATGGAATCGGAAGTAACGGAAAGTAGTGGAGTGGATGGAACGGAAAGGAAAGGAGTGGAGCGGAGTGGAATGGAACGGAGCGGGAGGTGGGTTGGGGCCACTGCACTCCAGGCTGGCTGGCTGACTGAGGTATTCTCGCAATAAAGGAATGGAATGGAATGCCGTAGAGTGGAATGGAACGGAGTGGAGTGGAGTGGAATGGAGTGAGTTGGAGCAGAGTGGAATGAAGAATGCAATGGGATGGAAGGGAATTGAATGAAATGCAGTGGAGTGCAGTGGATTGCATTGCAGTGGAATGGAGCAGAATGGAATGGAAAGGAGTGGAATGGACAGGAGTGGAGTGCACTGGAGAGGAGAGGATAGGAATGCAGTGGAATGGAATTGGATGTAATGGAACGTAGAGGAGTGGAGTGGAATGGAGTGGGCCAGAGTGGAATGGAATGGAATGCAATGGAAAGGAATGGAGTGGAATAGAATGGAATGGAATGGAATGGAATGGAATGGAGTGGGATGACTTGTAGTGGGGTGGAGTGAAATGGAGTATAATGGAATGGAGTGGAGTGGAGTGGAATGTGATAGAATGGAGAGGAGGGGAATGGAGCAGAATGGAATGGAGTGCAGCGGAATGGAGTGGAGTGGAATGGAATCAAATGGAGTGGAATGGAACAGAGTGGAATGGAATGGAGTGCAATAGACTAGAATTGAGTGTAGTGTAGTGGAATTTAGTGGAATGGACTGGAATGGAGTGGAATGGAATGGAATTGAGGGGAATGGAATGGAATGGAAAGGAATGGAAAGCAATGGAAAGGAATAGAATTGAATGCAACGGAATTAAAAGAATGCAATGGAATGCAATGGAATAGAATGCAATGGAATGTATAGTTGACATGTAATATGAGCTGAGATTGTGACACTGCACTCCAGCCAGGGTGACATGGTGATATCCTGTCGTAAGAAGTGAATGGAATGCAATGGAGTGAAATGGAATGGAATGAAATGGAATGGAGCGGAGTGGAAGGGAATGGAGTGGAATGAAATAGAATGCAGTGGACTGTAATGGCATGGAGTGGAAAGAAGTAGAGTGGAATGGAGTGGAATGGAATGGACTGGCATAGAATGGAGTGGAATTGAATGCAATGGAGTGGATTGGAAAGGAATGCAAAGGAGTAGAGTGGAGTAGAGTGGTGTGGAGTGGAGTGGAATGGAGCTGAATGTACTTCAATGGAGTACAATGGAATGGAACGCAGTGGAATGGAATGGAATGATATGAGGTGGATTGGAGTGGAATGTAGTGGAGTGGAATGGAATGGAATAGAATGGAATGGAGTAGAGTGTAATGGAATGCAGTGGCGATAAGTGGAGTGGAATGGAATGCATTGGAGTAGAGTGGAGTGGAATGGAATGGAATGGAGTGGAGTGGAGGGGAGTGGAGTGGAATGGAATTGAGTGAAGTGGAGTGCAGTTGAATGGAATATCGTGGTGTGGAGTGGAGTGGAAGTGAATGGAGTGAATAGGAGTGGAATGGAGTGGAAGGTAACGGAGTGGAATGGAGTCGAATGGAGTGGAATGGAGTAGAGTGGATTAGAGTGGAATGGTGTCGAACGGACTGGAATGGAATGGAATGAAGTGGAATGGAATTGAATCAAATGGAATGGAGTGGAGTGGAATGGAGTGGAGTGGAGTGGAATGAAATGAAATGGAAGGGAGTGGAGAGAAACGCAGTTGATTGGAGTGGAGTGGAGTGGAAAGGAATGGAAAGGAGTGGGATGGAGACGTATGGATTGGAGTGGAATGGAGTGGAATGGAATGAAGTGGAAAGGAGTGGAACGGAGTGAAATTGAATTTAGTGGACTGGAGTGGAATGGAGTTAAATGGAATGGAATGGAATGGAGTGGTATGGAATGGAATGGAGTGGAGTGGAATGGAATAGAATGGCATGGAATGGAATAGAATGGGATGGAGTGGAGTGGAGAGGAGTGGAATGGATTGGAGTGAAGTGGAGTGGAATGGAATTGAGTGGAGCGGAGAGGAAAGGAATGGAATGGAGTGGAGTGGAATGGCATGGAATGGAGTGGAATGGAATGGATAGTAGTGGAGTGGAGTGGAGTGGATTGGAGTGTAGTGGAAGGGAATGGAGTGCAGTGTAATGGACTGGAATGGAGCAGAGCAGAATGGAGTGGACTGGACTGGAGTGGAATGGAATGGGATGGCATGGAATGGGAGCTGAGATTTTACCAATGTGCTCTAGGCAGGATGACTGGGTGTCATACTCTCAAAAGAAAGGAATGGAATGGAACGCAGTGGAATGGAATGGAACAGAGTGGACATTAGTGGAGTGGAATGTGGAGGAATGGAATGAAATGGAACGTAATGGCATGAAATGGAGTGGTGTGGGGTGGAATGGATTATAGTTGAATGGGGTGGAAAGGAATGGGATGGAGTTGAATGAAGTGGAGTGCAGTGGAGTGGAACGGAGTTGAATGGCATAGAATTGAGTGGACAGTAGTGGAATGTTTTGGAATGCAATGGAATCCATTGTAATAGAATGGAATACAACGGAAAGTTGACATGGAGTGTGAGCTGAGATTGTGCCACTGCACTCCAGACTGGGTGACACGTTATATCCTGTGGATAGAAAGGAATGGAATGCAATAGAGTGAAATGGAATGGAGTGGAATGGAATTGAATGGAATGGAGTGGAGTGGAGTGGAGTCGAATGGAGACGAATGGAATGGGACGGAGTGGAATGGAACGGAGTGGAGTGGAGTATCGTGGAGTGAAATAGAATGGAATGCACTGGGTTGGAATGGAATGCAATGGACTGCTGAAAGGAAATGTGAGCTGTTATTGTTCCACTGCACTCCAGCCTTTGTGACGGAATGAAATCCTGTGGAAAAAAAGGAATGGAATGGAATGGAATGGAATGGAATGGAGTGGAGTGGAGTGTTGTGGAGAGGAGTGGAGTGGAGTGGAGTGAAATGGAGTGGAGTGTCGTGGAGGAGAGTGGAATGGAGTGGAATGGAATGGAGAGGAAAGGAACGGAGTGGAGTGGAATGGAACGGAGTGGAGTGGAATGGAATCCAATGGAATGAAATGGAATTGAATCGAATGCAATGAAGAAATATGTGCAGTGATTTGGCCACTGCGCTGGAGCCTGTGTGAGAGAGGGAGATCCTGTCGATAAAACAGTGTGGAATGGAAGGGATTGGAATGGAATGGAATAGAACGTATTGGAGTGGAGTGGAGTGGAATTGAGTGGAGTGGAGTGCACTGGAATGGAATGGAATGCAATGGAATGTAATGGAATGATGAAATGATATGTGAGCTGAGATTGTGCCACTGCACTCCACGCTGGGTGACAGAGTGAGATACTCTTGAAAGAAAGAAATGGAATGGAAAGAATTTTTAATTGGGTGGATTCGAGTGGACTGAAGTAGAGTGCAGTGGAATAGAGAGGAATGGAATGGAATGGAATCGGATGTAAAGGAATGGAATGATGTGGAGTGGAGTGGTGAGGAGTGTAGTGCTGTGGAATGGAGCAGAAAGTAACGGGATGGTGTGGAGTGGAGTGCAGTGCAGTGGAGTGGAGAGGAGTGCAATGGCGTGGAATGGAATCGGATGTAAAGGAACGTACTGGAGTGGAGCGGAGTGGAAAGGAGTGGAATGGAATGGAATTGAATGTAATGGAAAGCAAAGGAATGGAATGGGATGCAATGGAATTTAATGCAATAGAATGCAGTTCAATAGAGAGTTGACATGTAGTGTGAGCTGAGATTGTGCCTAAGCTCTCCAGGCTGTTTGACACAGTGATATCGTGTCGAAAGAATGGAATGGAATGCAGTGGTGTGAAATGGAATGGAATGTAGTGGACAGGAGTAGAATGGAGTGGAGTGAAGAGGAACAGAGTGGAATGGAATGGGATGCAGTGGAATGGAATGCAGTGGAGTGGAGTGAAATAGAAAGAAATGGAATGGGATGGAATGGAATGCAATGGAATGGAGAAGAGAAATGTGAGCTGAGATTGTGTGACTACACTCCAGCCTTAGTGACCGAGAGAGATTCTGTGGAAGGAAAGAACTGATTTCAAAGGAGTGGAATGGAAGGGAATGTAGTACAGTGGAGTAGAGTGGAATGGAGTGAAACAGAATAGAATGGAGTGGAAGGCAATGGAATGGAATGGAATGGAGTGGAGTGGAATAGAGAGGAGTGCACTGCAATGGAGTGGAGTGGAGTGGAAGGGAGTGGAATGCAATGGAATGTAGTGGAGTGCAGTGGAGTGGAATGGAATGGAGTGGACAGGAGTGGAAGGAGTAGAGTGGACTGGAATGGAATAGAATGGAACAGAATGCAGTGGAGTGGAGGGGAGTGGAGGTGAGTGGAGTGGCATGGAGTGGAATGGAATGGAATGGAGTGAAATGGAATCCAATGGATTGGAATGGAGTGGAGTGGAGTGGAGTGGAATGGAGAGGAGTCGAATGGAATGGAAGGGAATGCAACGGAACGCAGTGGTGTGGATTGGAATGCAGTGAAATGGAGTACTATGGAATCTAAAGGAGTGGAGTGGAGTCTAGTGGAGTGGAATGGAATGGAACAAAATGGAATGGAATGGCACGGAATGGAGTGGAGTAGAGTGGAGTGGGAAGGAAGGGAGATGAGTGGAATGGAGAGGAATGGAATGCAGTGGAGTGGATTGGATTGGAATGAACTGGAATGGAGAGGAAAGGAATGAAGTGGAACGGAATGGACTGCAATGGAATTGAATGGAGTGAAGTGGAAAGTAGTGGAGTGGAGTGGAATGGAGTGGAAATGAATGGAATGGAGTGGAATGGAAGGGAATGGAGACAAGTGGATAGGAATTGACTGAAGCAGATTGGAGTGGAGTGGAGTGGAGTGGCATGGAATGGAATGAAGTGGATGGGAATGCAATGGAGTGGAATGAAATGGAATAAAATGGAATGGAGTGGAATGGAGAGGAATGGAGTGGAGTGGAGTGGAATGGAGGGGAGTAAGAGGAAGAGAATGGAATGGAATCGAAAGGAGGGAAGTGCAATTGTGTGGAGTGGAGTGGAGATGAAAGGAGTGGAGTGATGTGGAGTCGAGAGGAAAGGAATGGAATGGAATGGAATGGAGTTAAGTGGAGTGGAATGGAGTGGAAGGTAATGGAGTGGAATGAAAGGGAGTGGATTGGAATGGAGTGGAATGGAATGGAGTGGAACGGAGTGGAGTAGAATGGAGTGGGTTGCAGAGGAGAGGAATGGAGTGGAATGGAAGGGAACGGAAAGGAATGTAGTGGAAAGGAATGGAATGGAGTGGATTGAAATTGAATGGAAAGGATTGGAGTGCAGTGGACTGGAGGGGAGTGGAATAAAATGGAGTATAGTGCAGTGGAATGGAGTGGACTGGAGTGGAGATGAGTGGAGTGGACTGGAATGGAATGGAGTGGAGTGGAATGGTGTGGAGTGGGGTGGAAAGGAATGGAACAGAATGGAATGGAGAGGAATGGAGTGGCATGTAGTGGAGTGGAGTGAAGTGGAAAGGAATGGCATGGAATGGAGTAGAGTGGAATGGAGGGGTATGGAATGGAATGGAATGGAATTGAGTGGAATGGAGTGGAATGGAGTGGAGTGGAGAGGAATGGAATGGAGTGGAAAGGTCTGAAAGGAGTGGAATGGAGTGGAGTGGAATGCAATGGAGTAGATTGGAATGAAGTGGAAAGGAATAGAATGGAGAGAAGTAGAGTAGAATGGAGTGGATTGGAATGGAGGGGAGCAGAGTGGAGTTAACAGCGGTGGATTGGAATACAGTGGATGGGGTAGAGTGGAAGGGAGTGGAATTATATGGAATGGAATGGATTGGAGTGGAGTGGAAGGGAGTGGAGTGGAGTTGAAAGTAGAGGAATCGAAAGAAGTGGAAAGGAGTGGAGTAGAGTGGATTAGAGTGGATTGGAATGGAATGGAGTGGAGTGGAATGGTGTGGAAACGAATGGAAGGGAGGGGAGTGGAATGGAACGAAATGGAATGGAATGTAGTGGAATGGAGAGGAGTGGAGTGGACTGGAGTGGAATGTAATCGAATGGAGTGTACTGGAGTGGAATGTATTTGAGAGGCGGGTAATGGAGAGGAATTGAGTGGAGTGGAGTGGAGTGAAATACATCGGAATGGCACGGAATTGAATGGAATGGAGGGGAGTGGAATGCAGTGGAGTGGAGTCGATTGGAGTGGTGAGGAATAGAACGGAGTGGCATGGAATGGAGCACAGTGGAATGCAATGGAGTGGAGTGGATTGGAAAGGGGTGGAGTGGAGTGACGATGGGTGAAGTGGAATGTAATGGAGTGGAGTGCAGAGGAGTCTCATGGAATGGAATGGAATGGAACGCAATGGAAGCTGAGATTGTACCACTGCGCTCCAGGATGGGTGACACAGTGTGATACTCTCAAAAGAAAGGAATGGAATGGAATGCAGTGGAATGGAATGGAATGCAATGGGGTGCATTGGAGTGGAGTGGAGTGAAGTGAAGTGGATTGGAGTGGAATGGAGAGGAATGGAACGGAATGGAATGGAATGAAGTAGACTGGAGTGGGGTGGAGTTGAGTGCAATGGAATGGAGCGAAATGGAATCAGATGCAGAGAAATGGAGTAGAGAGGAGTGCAGTAGAGTGGAAAGGAGTGCAATGGAGTGGAATGGAATCGGAAGTAACGGAAAGTAGTGGAGTGGATGGAACGGAAAGGAAAGGAGTGGAGCGGAGTGGAATGGAACGGAGCGGGAGGTGGGTTGGGGCCACTGCACTCCAGGCTGGCTGGCTGACTGAGGTATTCTCGCAATAAAGGAATGGAATGGAATGCCGTAGAGTGGAATGGAACGGAGTGGAGTGGAGTGGAATGGAGTGAGTTGGAGCAGAGTGGAATGAAGAATGCAATGGGATGGAAGGGAATTGAATGAAATGCAGTGGAGTGCAGTGGATTGCATTGCAGTGGAATGGAGCAGAATGGAATGGAAAGGAGTGGAATGGACAGGAGTGGAGTGCACTGGAGAGGAGAGGATAGGAATGCAGTGGAATGGAATTGGATGTAATGGAACGTAGAGGAGTGGAGTGGAATGGAGTGGGCCAGAGTGGAATGGAATGGAATGCAATGGAAAGGAATGGAGTGGAATAGAATGGAATGGAATGGAATGGAATGGAATGGAATGGAGTGGGATGACTTGTAGTGGGGTGGAGTGAAATGGAGTATAATGGAATGGAGTGGAGTGGAGTGGAATGTGATAGAATGGAGAGGAGGGGAATGGAGCAGAATGGAATGGAGTGCAGCGGAATGGAGTGGAGTGGAATGGAATCAAATGGAGTGGAATGGAACAGAGTGGAATGGAATGGAGTGCAATAGACTAGAATTGAGTGTAGTGTAGTGGAATTTAGTGGAATGGACTGGAATGGAGTGGAATGGAATGGAATTGAGGGGAATGGAATGGAATGGAAAGGAATGGAAAGCAATGGAAAGGAATAGAATTGAATGCAACGGAATTAAAAGAATGCAATGGAATGCAATGGAATAGAATGCAATGGAATGTATAGTTGACATGTAATATGAGCTGAGATTGTGACACTGCACTCCAGCCAGGGTGACATGGTGATATCCTGTCGTAAGAAGTGAATGGAATGCAATGGAGTGAAATGGAATGGAATGAAATGGAATGGAGCGGAATGGAAGGGAATGGAGTGGAATGAAATAGAATGCAGTGGACTGTAATGGCATGGAGTGGAAAGAAGTAGAGTGGAATGGAGTGGAATGGAATGGACTGGCATAGAATGGAGTGGAATTGAATGCAATGGAGTGGATTGGAAAGGAATGCAAAGGAGTAGAGTGGAGTAGAGTGGTGTGGAGTGGAGTGGAATGGAGCTGAATGTACTTCAATGGAGTACAATGGAATGGAACGCAGTGGAATGGAATGGAATGATATGAGGTGGATTGGAGTGGAATGTAGTGGAGTGGAATGGAATGGAATAGAATGGAATGGAGTAGAGTGTAATGGAATGCAGTGGCGATAAGTGGAGTGGAATGGAATGCATTGGAGTAGAGTGGAGTGGAATGGAATGGAATGGAGTGGAGTGGAGGGGAGTGGAGTGGAATGGAATTGAGTGAAGTGGAGTGCAGTTGAATGGAATATCGTGGTGTGGAGTGGAGTGGAAGTGAATGGAGTGAATAGGAGTGGAATGGAGTGGAAGGTAACGGAGTGGAATGGAGTCGAATGGAGTGGAATGGAGTAGAGTGGATTAGAGTGGAATGGTGTCGAACGGACTGGAATGGAATGGAATGAAGTGGAATGGAATTGAATCAAATGGAATGGAGTGGAGTGGAATGGAGTGGAGTGGAGTGGAATGAAATGAAATGGAAGGGAGTGGAGAGAAACGCAGTTGATTGGAGTGGAGTGGAGTGGAAAGGAATGGAAAGGAGTGGGATGGAGACGTATGGATTGGAGTGGAATGGAGTGGAATGGAATGAAGTGGAAAGGAGTGGAACGGAGTGAAATTGAATTTAGTGGACTGGAGTGGAATGGAGTTAAATGGAATGGAATGGAATGGAGTGGTATGGAATGGAATGGAGTGGAGTGGAATGGAATAGAATGGCATGGAATGGAATAGAATGGGATGGAGTGGAGTGGAGAGGAGTGGAATGGATTGGAGTGAAGTGGAGTGGAATGGAATTGAGTGGAGCGGAGAGGAAAGGAATGGAATGGAGTGGAGTGGAATGGCATGGAATGGAGTGGAATGGAATGGATAGTAGTGGAGTGGAGTGGAGTGGATTGGAGTGTAGTGGAAGGGAATGGAGTGCAGTGTAATGGACTGGAATGGAGCAGAGCAGAATGGAGTGGACTGGACTGGAGTGGAATGGAATGGGATGGCATGGAATGGGAGCTGAGATTTTACCAATGTGCTCTAGGCAGGATGACTGGGTGTCATACTCTCAAAAGAAAGGAATGGAATGGAACGCAGTGGAATGGAATGGAACAGAGTGGACATTAGTGGAGTGGAATGTGGAGGAATGGAATGAAATGGAACGTAATGGCATGAAATGGAGTGGTGTGGGGTGGAATGGATTATAGTTGAATGGGGTGGAAAGGAATGGGATGGAGTGGAATGAAGTGGAGTGCAGTGGAGTGGAACGGAGTTGAATGGCATAGAATTGAGTGGACAGTAGTGGGATGTTTTGGAATGCAATGGAATCCATTGTAATAGAATGGAATACAACGGAAAGTTGACATGGAGTGTGAGCTGAGATTGTGCCACTGCACTCCAGACTGGGTGACACGTTATATCCTGTGGATAGAAAGGAATGGAATGCAATAGAGTGAAATGGAATGGAGTGGAATGGAATTGAATGGAATGGAGTGGAGTGGAGTGGAGTCGAATGGAGACGAATGGAATGGGACGGAGTGGAATGGAACGGAGTGGAGTGGAGTATCGTGGAGTGAAATAGAATGGAATGCACTGGGTTGGAATGGAATGCAATGGACTGCTGAAAGGAAATGTGAGCTGTTATTGTTCCACTGCACTCCAGCCTTTGTGACGGAATGAAATCCTGTGGAAAAAAAGGAATGGAATGGAATGGAATGGAATGGAATGGAGTGGAGTGGAGTGTTGTGGAGAGGAGTGGAGTGGAGTGGAGTGAAATGGAGTGGAGTGTCGTGGAGGAGAGTGGAATGGAGTGGAATGGAATGGAGAGGAAAGGAACGGAGTGGAGTGGAATGGAACGGAGTGGAGTGGAATGGAATCCAATGGAATGAAATGGAATTGAATCGAATGCAATGAAGAAATATGTGCAGTGATTTGGCCACTGCGCTGGAGCCTGTGTGAGAGAGGGAGATCCTGTCGATAAAACAGTGTGGAATGGAAGGGATTGGAATGGAATGGAATAGAACGTATTGGAGTGGAGTGGAGTGGAATTGAGTGGAGTGGAGTGCACTGGAATGGAATGGAATGCAATGGAATGTAATGGAATGATGAAATGATATGTGAGCTGAGATTGTGCCACTGCACTCCACGCTGGGTGACAGAGTGAGATACTCTTGAAAGAAAGAAATGGAATGGAAAGAATTTTTAATTGGGTGGATTCGAGTGGACTGAAGTAGAGTGCAGTGGAATAGAGAGGAATGGAATGGAATGGAATCGGATGTAAAGGAATGGAATGATGTGGAGTGGAGTGGTGAGGAGTGTAGTGCTGTGGAATGGAGCAGAAAGTAACGGGATGGTGTGGAGTGGAGTGCAGTGCAGTGGAGTGGAGAGGAGTGCAATGGCGTGGAATGGAATCGGATGTAAAGGAACGTACTGGAGTGGAGCGGAGTGGAAAGGAGTGGAATGGAATGGAATTGAATGTAATGGAAAGCAAAGGAATGGAATGGGATGCAATGGAATTTAATGCAATAGAATGCAGTTCAATAGAGAGTTGACATGTAGTGTGAGCTGAGATTGTGCCTAAGCTCTCCAGGCTGTTTGACACAGTGATATCGTGTGGAAAGAATGGAATGGAATGCAGTGGTGTGAAATGGAATGGAATGTAGTGGACAGGAGTAGAATGGAGTGGAGTGAAGAGGAACAGAGTGGAATGGAATGGGATGCAGTGGAATGGAATGCAGTGGAGTGGAGTGAAATAGAAAGAAATGGAATGGGATGGAATGGAATGCAATGGAATGGAGAAGAGAAATGTGAGCTGAGATTGTGTGACTACACTCCAGCCTTAGTGACCGAGAGAGATTCTGTGGAAGGAAAGAACTGATTTCAAAGGAGTGGAATGGAAGGGAATGTAGTACAGTGGAGTAGAGTGGAATGGAGTGAAACAGAATAGAATGGAGTGGAAGGCAATGGAATGGAATGGAATGGAGTGGAGTGGAATAGAGAGGAGTGCACTGCAATGGAGTGGAGTGGAGTGGAAGGGAGTGGAATGCAATGGAATGTAGTGGAGTGCAGTGGAGTGGAATGGAATGGAGTGGACAGGAGTGGAAGGAGTAGAGTGGACTGGAATGGAATAGAATGGAACAGAATGCAGTGGAGTGGAGGGGAGTGGAGGTGAGTGGAGTGGCATGGAGTGGAATGGAATGGAATGGAGTGAAATGGAATCCAATGGATTGGAATGGAGTGGAGTGGAGTGGAGTGGAATGGAGAGGAGTCGAATGGAATGGAAGGGAATGCAACGGAACGCAGTGGTGTGGATTGGAATGCAGTGAAATGGAGTACTATGGAATCTAAAGGAGTGGAGTGGAGTCTAGTGGAGTGGAATGGAATGGAACAAAATGGAATGGAATGGCACGGAATGGAGTGGAGTAGAGTGGAGTGGGAAGGAAGGGAGATGAGTGGAATGGAGAGGAATGGAATGCAGTGGAGTGGATTGGATTGGAATGAACTGGAATGGAGAGGAATGGAATGAAGTGGAACGGAATGGACTGCAATGGAATTGAATGGAGTGAAGTGGAAAGTAGTGGAGTGGAGTGGAATGGAGTGGAAATGAATGGAATGGAGAGGAATGGAAGGGAATGGAGACAAGTGGATAGGAATTGACTGAAGCAGATTGGAGTGGAGTGGAGTGGAGTGGCATGGAATGGAATGAAGTGGATGGGAATGCAATGGAGTGGAATGAAATGGAATAAAATGGAATGGAGTGGAATGGAGAGGAATGGAGTGGAGTGGAGTGGAATGGAGGGGAGTAAGAGGAAGAGAATGGAATGGAATCGAAAGGAGGGAAGTGCAATTGTGTGGAGTGGAGTGGAGATGAAAGGAGTGGAGTGATGTGGAGTCGAGAGGAAAGGAATGGAATGGAATGGAATGGAGTTAAGTGGAGTGGAATGGAGTGGAAGGTAATGGAGTGGAATGAAAAGGAGTGCATTGGAATGGAGTGGAATGGAATGGAGTGGAACGGAGTGGAGTAGAATGGAGTGGGTTGCAGAGGAGTGGAATGGAGTGGAATGGAAGGGAACGGAAAGGAATGTAGTGGAAAGGAATGGAATGGAGTGGATTGAAATTGAATGGAAAGGATTGGAGTGCAGTGGACTGGAGGGGAGTGGAATAAAATGGAGTATAGTGCAGTGGAATGGAGTGGACTGGAGTGGAGATGAGTGGAGTGGACTGGAATGGAATGGAGTGGAGTGGAATGGTGTGGAGTGGGGTGGAAAGGAATGGAACAGAATGGAATGGAGAGGAATGGAGTGGCATGTAGTGGAGTGGAGTGAAGTGGAAAGGAATGGCATGGAATGGAGTAGAGTGGAATGGAGGGGTATGGAATGGAATGGAATGGAATTGAGTGGAATGGAGTGGAATGGAGTGGAGTGGAGAGGAATGGAATGGAGTGGAAAGGTCTGAAAGGAGTGCAATGGAGTGGAGTGGAATGCAATGGAGTAGATTGGAATGAAGTGGAAAGGAATAGAATGGAGAGAAGTAGAGTAGAATGGAGTGGATTGGAATGGAGGGGAGCAGAGTGGAGTTAACAGCGGTGGATTGGAATACAGTGGATGGGGTAGAGTGGAAGGGAGTGGAATTATATGGATTGGAATGGATTGGAGTGGAGTGGAAGGGACTGGAGTGGAGTTGAAAGTAGAGGAATCGAAAGAAGTTGAAAGGAGTGGAGTAGAGTGGATTAGAGTGGATTGGAATGGAATGGAGTGGAGTGGAATGGTGTGGAAACGAATGGAAGGGAGGGGAGTGGAATGGAACGAAATGGAATGGAATGTAGTGGAATGGAGAGGAGTGGAGTGGACTGGAGTGGAATGTAATCGAATGGAGTGTACTGGAGTGGAATGTATTTGAGAGGCGGGTAATGGAGAGGAATTGAGTGGAGTGGAGTGGAGTGAAATACATCGGAATGGCACGGAATTGAATGGAATGGAGGGGAGTGGAATGCAGTGGAGTGGAGTCGATTGGAGTGGTGAGGAGTAGAACGGAGTGGCATGGAATGGAGCACAGTGGAATGCAATGGAGTGGAGTGGATTGGAAAGGGGTGGAGTGGAGTGACGATGGGTGAAGTGGAATGTAATGGAGTGGAGTGCAGAGGAGTCTCATGGAATGGAATGGAATGGAACACAATGGAACCTGAGATTGTACCACTGCGCTCCAGGATGGGTGACACAGTGTGATACTCTCAAAAGAAAGGAATGGAATGGAATGCAGTGGAATGGAATGGAATGCAATGGGGTGCATTGGAGTGGAGTGGAGTGAAGTGAAGTGGATTGGAGTGGAATGGAGAGGAATGGAACGGAATGGAATGGAATGAAGTAGACTGGAGTGGGGTGGAGTTGAGTGCAATGGAATGGAGCGAAATGGAATCAGATGCAGAGAAATGGAGTAGAGAGGAGTGCAGTAGAGTGGAAAGGAGTGCAATGGAGTGGAATGGAATCGGAAGTAACGGAAAGTAGTGGAGTGGATGGAACGGAAAGGAAAGGAGTGGAGCGGAGTGGAATGGAACGGAGCGGGAGGTGGGTTGGGGCCACTGCACTCCAGGCTGGCTGGCTGACTGAGGTATTCTCGCAATAAAGGAATGGAATGGAATGCCGTAGAGTGGAATGGAACGGAGTGGAGTGGAGTGGAATGGAGTGAGTTGGAGCAGAGTGGAATGAAGAATGCAATGGGATGGAAGGGAATTGAATGAAATGCAGTGGAGTGCAGTGGATTGCATTGCAGTGGAATGGAGCAGAATGGAATGGAAAGGAGTGGAATGGACAGGAGTGGAGTGCACTGGAGAGGAGAGGATAGGAATGCAGTGGAATGGAATTGGATGTAATGGAACGTAGAGGAGTGGAGTGGAAAGGAGTGGGACAGAGTGGAATGGAATGGAATGCAATGGAAAGGAATGGAGTGGAATAGAATGGAATGGAATGGAGTGGGATGACTTGTAGTGGGGTGGAGTGAAATGGAGTATAATGGAATGAAGTGGAGTGGAGTGGAATGTGATAGAATGGAGAGGAGGGGAATGGAGCAGAATGGAATGGAGTGCAGCGGAATGGAGTGGAGTGGAATGGAATCAAATGGAGTGGAATGGAACAGAGTGGAATGGAATGGAGTGCAATAGACTAGAATTGAGTGTAGTGTAGTGGAATTTAGTGGAATGGACTGGAATGGAGTGGAATGGAATGGAATTGAGGGGAATGGAATGGAATGGAAAGGAATGGAAAGCAATGGAAAGGAATAGAATTGAATGCAACGGAATTAAAAGAATGCAATGGAATGCAATGGAATAGAATGCAATGGAATGTATAGTTGACATGTAATATGAGCTGAGATTGTGACACTGCACTCCAGCCAGGGTGACATGGTGATATCCTGTCGTAAGAAGTGAATGGAATGCAATGGAGTGAAATGGAATGGAATGAAATGGAATGGAGCGGAGTGGAAGGGAATGGAGTGGAATGATATAGAATGCAGTGGACTGTAATGGCATGGAGTGGAAAGAAGTAGAGTGGAATGGAGTGGAATGGAATGGACTGGCATAGAATGGAGTGGAATTGAATGCAATGGAGTGGATTGGAAAGGAATGCAAAGGAGTAGAGTGGAGTAGAGTGGTGTGGAGTGGAGTGGAATGGAGCTGAATGTACTTCAATGGAGTACAATGGAATGGAACGGAGTGGAATGGAATGGAATGATATGAGGTGGATTGGAGTGGAATGTAGTGGATTGGAATGGAATGGAATAGAATGGAATGGAGTAGAGTGTAATGGAATGCAGTGGCGATAAGTGGAGTGGAATGGAATGCATTGGAGTAGAGTGGAGTGGAATGGAATGGAATGGAGTGGAGTGGAGGGGAGTGGAGTGGAATGGAATTGAGTGAAGTGGAGTGCAGTTGAATGGAATATCGTGGTGTGGAGTGGAGTGGAAGTGAATGGAGTGAATAGGAGTGGAATGGAGTGGAAGGTAACGGAGTGGAATGGAGTCGAATGGAGTGGAATGGAGTAGAGTGGATTAGAGTGGAATGGTGTCGAACGGACTGGAATGGAATGGAATGGAGTGGAATGGAATTGAATCAAATGGAATGGAGTGGAGTGGAGTGGAGTGGAATGAAATGAAATGGAAGGGAGTGGAGAGAAACGCAGTTGATTGGAGTGGAATGGAGTGGAATGGAATGAAGTGGAAAGGAGTGGAACGGAGTGAAATTGAATTTAGTGGACTGGAGTGGAATGGAGTTAAATGGAATGGAATGGAATGGAGTGGAATGGAATGGAATGGAGTGGAGTGGAATGGAATAGAATGGCATGGAATGGAATAGAATGGGATGGAGTGGAGTGGAGAGGAGTGGAATGGATTGGAGTGAAGTGGAGTGGAATGGAATTGAGTGGAGCGGAGAGGAAAGGAATGGAATGGAGTGGAGTGGAATGGCATGGAATGGAGTGGAATGGAATGGATAGTAGTGGAGTGGAGTGGAGTGGATTGGAGTGGAGTGGAAGGGAATGGAGTGCAGTGTAATGGACTGGAATGGAGCAGAGCAGAATGGAGTGGACTGGACTGGAGTGGAATGGAATGGGATGGCATGGAATGGGAGCTGAGATTTTACCAATGTGCTCTAGGCAGGGTGACTGGGTGTCATACTCTCAAAAGAAAGGAATGGAATGGAACGCAGTGGAATGGAATGGAACAGAGTGGACATTAGTGGAGAGGAATGTGGAGGAATGGAATGAAATGGAACGTAATGGCATGAAATGGAGTGGTGTGGGGTGGAATGGATTATAGTGGAATGGGGTGGAAAGGAATGGGATGGAGTGGAATGAAGTGGAGTGCAGTGGAGTGGAACGGAGTTGAATGGCATAGAATTGAGTGGACAGTAGTGGAATGTTTTGGAATGCAATGGAATCCATTGTAATAGAATGGAATACAACGGAAAGTTGACATGGAGTGTGAGCTGAGATTGTGCCACTGCACTCCAGACTGGGTGACACGTTATATCCTGTGGATAGAAAGGAATGGAATGCAATAGAGTGAAATGGAATGGAGTGGAATGGAATTGAATGGAATGGAGTGGAGTGGAGTGGAGTCGAATGGAGACGAATGGAATGGGACGGAGTGGAATGGAACGGAGTGGAGTGGAGTATCGTGGAGTGAAATAGAATGGAATGCACTGGGTTGGAATGGAATGCAATGGACTGCTGAAAGGAAATGTGAGCTGTTATTGTTCCACTGCACTCCAGCCTTTGTGACGGAATGAAATCCTGTGGAAAAAAAGGAATGGAATGGAATGGAATGGAATGGAGTGGAGTGGAGTGTTGTGGAGAGGAGTGGAGTGGAGTGGAGTGAAATGGAGTGGAGTGTCGTGGAGGAGAGTGGAATGGAGTGGAATGGAATGGAGAGGAAAGGAACGGAGTGGAGTGGAATGGAACGGAGTGGAGTGGAATGGAATCCAATGGAATGAAATGGAATTGAATCGAATGGAATGAAGAAATATGTGCAGTGATTTGGCCACTGCGCTGGAGCCTGTGTGAGAGAGGGAGATCCTGTCGATAAAACAGTGTGGAATGGAAGGGATTGGAATGGAATGGAATATAACGTATTGGAGTGGAGTGGAGTGGAATTGAGTGGAGTGGAGTGCACTGGAATGGAATGGAATGCAATGGAATGTAATGGAATGATGAAATGATATGTGAGCTGAGATTGTGCCACTGCACTCCACGCTGGGTGACAGAGTGAGATACTCTTGAAAGAAAGAAATGGAATGGAAAGAATTTTTAATTGGGTGGATTCGAGTGGACTGAAGTAGAGTGCAGTGGAATAGAGAGGAATGGAATGGAATGGAATCGGATGTAAAGGAATGGAATGATGTGGAGTGGAGTGGTGAGGAGTGTAGTGCTGTGGAATGGAGCAGAAAGTAACGGGATGGTGTGGAGTGGAGTGCAGTGCAGTGGAGTGGAGAGGAGTGCAATGGCGTGGAATGGAATCGGATGTAAAGGAACGTACTGGAGTGGAGCGGAGTGGAAAGGAGTGGAATGGAATGGAATTGAATGTAATGGAAAGCAAAGGAATGGAATGGGATGCAATGGAATTTAATGCAATAGAATGCAGTTCAATAGAGAGTTGACATGTAGTGTGAGCTGAGATTGTGCCTAAGCTCTCCAGGCTGTTTGACACAGTGATATCGTGTGGAAAGAATGGAATGGAATGCAGTGGTGTGAAATGGAATGGAATGTAGTGGACAGGAGTAGAATGGAGTGGAGTGAAGAGGAACAGAGTGGAATGGAATGGGATGCAGTGGAATGGAATGCAGTGGAGTGGAGTGAAATAGAAAGAAATGGAATGGGATGGAATGGAATGCAATGGAATGGAGAAGAGAAATGTGAGCTGAGATTGTGTGACTACACTCCAGCCTTAGTGACCGAGAGAGATTCTGTGGAAGGAAAGAACTGATTTCAAAGGAGTGGAATGGAAGGGAATGTAGTACAGTGGAGTAGAGTGGAATGGAGTGAAACAGAATAGAATGGAGTGGAAGGCAATGGAATGGAATGGAATGGAGTGGAGTGGAATAGAGAGGAGTGCACTGCAATGGAGTGGAGTGGAGTGGAAGGGAGTGGAATGCAATGGAATGTAGTGGAGTGCAGTGGAGTGGAATGGAATGGAGTGGACAGGAGTGGAAGGAGTAGAGTGGACTGGAATGGAATAGAATGGAACAGAATGCAGTGGAGTGGAGGGGAGTGGAGGTGAGTGGAGTGGCATGGAGTGGAATGGAATGGAATGGAGTGAAATGGAATCCAATGGATTGGAATGGAGTGGAGTGGAGTGGAGTGGAATGGAGAGGAGTCGAATGGAATGGAAGGGAATGCAACGGAACGCAGTGGTGTGGATTGGAATGCAGTGAAATGGAGTACTATGGAATCTAAAGGAGTGGAGTGGAGTCTAGTGGAGTGGAATGGAATGGAACAAAATGGAATGGAATGGCACGGAATGGAGTGGAGTAGAGTGGAGTGGGAAGGAAGGGAGATGAGTGGAATGGAGAGGAATGGAATGCAGTGGAGTGGATTGGATTGGAATGAACTGGAATGGAGAGGAATGGAATGAAGTGGAACGGAATGGACTGCAATGGAATTGAATGGAGTGAAGTGGAAAGTAGTGGAGTGGAGTGGAATGGAGTGGAAATGAATGGAATGGAGTGGAATGGAAGGGAATGGAGACAAGTGGATAGGAATTGACTGAAGCAGATTGGAGTGGAGTGGAGTGGAGTGGCATGGAATGGAATGAAGTGGATGGGAATGCAATGGAGTGGAATGAAATGGAATAAAATGGAATGGAGTGGAATGGAGAGGAATGGAGTGGAGTGGAGTGGAATGGAGGGGAGTAAGAGGAAGAGAATGGAATGGAATCGAAAGGAGGGAAGTGCAATTGTGTGGAGTGGAGTGGAGATGAAAGGAGTGGAGTGATGTGGAGTCGAGAGGAAAGGAATGGAATGGAATGGAATGGAGTTAAGTGGAGTGGAATGGAGTGGAAGGTAATGGAGTGGAATGAAAAGGAGTGCATTGGAATGGAGTGGAATGGAATGGAGTGGAACGGAGTGGAGTAGAATGGAGTGGGTTGCAGAGGAGTGGAATGGAGTGGAATGGAAGGGAACGGAAAGGAATGTAGTGGAAAGGAATGGAATGGAGTGGATTGAAATTGAATGGAAAGGATTGGAGTGCAGTGGACTGGAGGGGAGTGGAATAAAATGGAGTATAGTGCAGTGGAATGGAGTGGACTGGAGTGGAGATGAGTGGAGTGGACTGGAATGGAATGGAGTGGAGTGGAATGGTGTGGAGTGGGGTGGAAAGGAATGGAACAGAATGGAATGGAGAGGAATGGAGTGGCATGTAGTGGAGTGGAGTGAAGTGGAAAGGAATGGCATGGAATGTAGTAGAGTGGAATGGAGGGGTATGGAATGGAATGGAATGGAATTGAGTGGAATGGAGTGGAATGGATTGGAGTGGAGAGGAATGGAATGGAGTGGAAAGGTCTGAAAGGAGTGGAATGGAGTGGAGTGGAATGCAATGGAGTAGATTGGAATGAAGTGGAAAGGAATAGAATGGAGAGAAGTAGAGTAGAATGGAGTGGATTGGAATGGAGGGGAGCAGAGTGGAGTTAACAGCGGTGGATTGGAATACAGTGGATGGGGTAGAGTGGAAGGGAGTGGAATTATATGGAATGGAATGGATTGGAGTGGAGTGGAAGGGAGTGGAGTGGAGTTGAAAGTAGAGGAATCGAAAGAAGTGGAAAGGAGTGGAGTAGAGTGGATTAGAGTGGATTGGAATGGAATGGAGTGGAGTGGAATGGTGTGGAAACGGATGGAAGGGAGGGGAGTGGAATGGAACGAAATGGAATGGAATGTAGTGGAATGGAGAGGAGTGGAGTGGACTGGAGTGGAATGTAATCGAATGGAGTGTACTGGAGTGGAATGTATTTGAGAGGCGGGTAATGGAGAGGAATTGAGTGGAGTGGAGTGGAGTGAAATACATCGGAATGGCACGGAATTGAATGGAATGGAGGGGAGTGGAATGCAGTGGAGTGGAGTCGATTGGAGTGGTGAGGAGTAGAACGGAGTGGCATGGAATGGAGCACAGTGGAATGCAATGGAGTGGAGTGGATTGGAAAGGGGTGGAGTGGAGTGACGATGGGTGAAGTGGAATGTAATGGAGTGGAGTGCAGAGGAGTCTCATGGAATGGAATGGAATGGAACGCAATGGAAGCTGAGATTGTACCACTGCGCTCCAGGATGGGTGACACAGTGTGATACTCTCAAAAGAAAGGAATGGAATGGAATGCAGTGGAATGGAATGGAATGCAATGGGGTGCATTGGAGTGGAGTGGAGTGAAGTGAAGTGGATTGGAGTGGAATGGAGAGGAATGGAACGGAATGGAATGGAATGAAGTAGACTGGAGTGGGGTGGAGTTGAGTGCAATGGAATGGAGCGAAATGGAATCAGATGCAGAGAAATGGAGTAGAGAGGAGTGCAGTAGAGTGGAAAGGAGTGCAATGGAGTGGAATGGAATCGGAAGTAACGGAAAGTAGTGGAGTGGATGGAACGGAAAGGAAAGGAGTGGAGCGGAGTGGAATGGAACGGAGCGGGAGGTGGGTTGGGGCCACTGCACTCCAGGCTGGCTGGCTGACTGAGGTATTCTCGCAATAAAGGAATGGAATGGAATGCCGTAGAGTGGAATGGAACGGAGTGGAGTGGAGTGGAATGGAGTGAGTTGGAGCAGAGTGGAATGAAGAATGCAATGGGATGGAAGGGAATTGAATGAAATGCAGTGGAGTGCAGTGGAGTGCATTGCAGTGGAATGGAGCAGAATGGAATGGAAAGGAGTGGAATGGACAGGAGTGGAGTGCACTGGAGAGGAGAGGATAGGAATGCAGTGGAATGGAATTGGATGTAATGGAACGTAGAGGAGTGGAGTGGAATGGAGTGGGCCAGAGTGGAATGGAATGGAATGCAATGGAAAGGAATGGAGTGGAATAGAATGGAATGGAATGGAATGGAATGGAATGGAGTGGGATGACTTGTAGTGGGGTGGAGTGAAATGGAGTATAATGGAATGGAGTGGAGTGGAGTGGAATGTGATAGAATGGAGAGGAGGGGAATGGAGCAGAATGGAATGGAGTGCAGCGGAATGGAGTGGAGTGGAATGGAATCAAATGGAGTGGAATGGAACAGAGTGGAATGGAATGGAGTGCAATAGACTAGAATTGAGTGTAGTGTAGTGGAATTTAGTGGAATGGACTGGAATGGAGTGGAATGGAATGGAATTGAGGGGAATGGAATGGAATGGAAAGGAATGGAAAGCAATGGAAAGGAATAGAATTGAATGCAACGGAATTAATAGAATGCAATGGAATGCAATGGAATAGAATGCAATGGAATGTATAGTTGACATGTAATATGAGCTGAGATTGTGACACTGCACTCCAGCCAGGGTGACATGGTGATATCCTGTCGTAAGAAGTGAATGGAATGCAATGGAGTGAAATGGAATGGAATGAAATGGAATGGAGCGGAGTGGAAGGGAATGGAGTGGAATGAAATAGAATGCAGTGGACTGTAATGGCATGGAGTGGAAAGAAGTAGAGTGGAATGGAGTGGAATGGAATGGACTGGCATAGAATGGAGTGGAATTGAATGCAATGGAGTGGATTGGAAAGGAATGCAAAGGAGTAGAGTGGAGTAGAGTGGTGTGGAGTGGAGTGGAATGGAGCTGAATGTACTTCAATGGAGTACAATGGAATGGAACGGAGTGGAATGGAATGGAATGATATGAGGTGGATTGGAGTGGAATGTAGTGGAGTGGAATGGAATGGAATAGAATGGAATGGAGTAGAGTGTAATGGAATGCAGTGGCGATAAGTGGAGTGGAATGGAATGCATTGGAGTAGAGTGGAGTGGAATGGAATGGAATGGAGTGGAGTGGAGGGGAGTGGAGTGGAATGGAATTGAGTGAAGTGGAGTGCAGTTGAATGGAATATCGTGGTGTGGAGTGGAGTGGAAGTGAATGGAGTGAATAGGAGTGGAATGGAGTGGAAGGTAACGGAGTGGAATGGAGTCGAATGGAGTGGAATGGAGTAGAGTGGATTAGAGTGGAATGGTGTCGAACGGACTGGAATGGAATGGAATGGAGTGGAATGGAATTGAATCAAATGGAATGGAGTGGAGAGGAATGGAGTGGAGTGGAGTGGAATGAAATGAAATGGAAGGGAGTGGAGAGAAACGCAGTTGATTGGAGTGGAGTGGAGTGGAAAGGAATGGAAAGGAGTGGGATGGAGACGTATGGATTGGAGTGGAATGGAGTGGAATGGAATGAAGTGGAAAGGAGTGGAACGGAGTGAAATTGAATTTAGTGGACTGGAGTGGAATGGAGTTAAATGGAATGGAATGGAATGGAGTGGAATGGAATGGAATGGAGTGGAGTGGAATGGAATAGAATGGCATGGAATGGAATAGAATGGGATGGAGTGGAGTGGAGAGGAGTGGAATGGATTGGAGTGAAGTGGAGTGGAATGGAATTGAGTGGAGCGGAGAGGAAAGGAATGGAATGGAGTGGAGTGGAATGGCATGGAATGGAGTGGAATGGAATGGATAGTATTGGAGTGGAGTGGAGTGGATTGGAGTGTAGTGGAAGGGAATGGAGTGCAGTGTAATGGACTGGAATGGAGCAGAGCAGAATGGAGTGGACTGGACTGGAGTGGAATGGAATGGGATGGCATGGAATGGGAGCTGAGATTTTACCAATGTGCTCTAGGCAGGGTGACTGGGTGTCATACTCTCAAAAGAAAGGAATGGAATGGAACGCAGTGGAATGGAATGGAACAGAGTGGACATTAGTGGAGTGGAATGTGGAGGAATGGAATGAAATGGAACGTAATGGCATGAAATGGAGTGGTGTGGGGTGGAATGGATTATAGTGGAATGGGGTGGAAAGGAATGGGATGGAGTGGAATGAAGTGGAGTGCAGTGGAGTGGAACGGAGTTGAATGGCATAGAATTGAGTGGACAGTAGTGGAATGTTTTGGAATGCAATGGAATCCATTGTAATAGAATGGAATACAACGGAAAGTTGACATGGAGTGTGAGCTGAGATTGTGCCACTGCACTCCAGACTGGGTGACACGTTATATCCTGTGGATAGAAAGGAATGGAATGCAATAGAGTGAAATGGAATGGAGTGGAATGGAATTGAATGGAATGGAGTGGAGTGGAGTGGAGTCGAATGGAGACGAATGGAATGGGACGGAGTGGAATGGAACGGAGTGGAGTGGAGTATCGTGGAGTGAAATAGAATGGAATGCACTGGGTTGGAATGGAATGCAATGGACTGCTGAAAGGAAATGTGAGCTGTTATTGTTCCACTGCACTCCAGCCTTTGTGACGGAATGAAATCCTGTGGAAAAAAAGGAATGGAATGGAATGGAATGGAATGGAATGGAATGGAATGGAATGGAATGGAATGGAGTGGAGTGGAGTGTTGTGGAGAGGAGTGTAGTGGAGTGGAGTGAAATGGAGTGGAGTGTCGTGGAGAAGAGTGGAATGGAGTGGAATGGAATGGAGAGGAAAGGAACGGAGTGGAGTGGAATGGAACGGAGTGGAGTGGAATGGAATCCAATGGAATGAAATGGAATTGAATCGAATGGAATGAAGAAATATGTGCAGTGATTTGGCCACTGCGCTGGAGCCTGTGTGAGAGAGGGAGATCCTGTCGATAAAACAGTGTGGAATGGAAGGGATTGGAATGGAATGGAATGGAACGTATTGGAGTGGAGTGGAGTGGAATTGAGTGGAGTGGAGTGCACTGGAATGGAATGGAATGCAATGGAATGTAATGGAATGATGAAATGATATGTGAGCTGAGATTGTGCCACTGCACTCCACGCTGGGTGACAGAGTGAGATACTCTTGAAAGAAAGAAATGGAATGGAAAGAATTTTTAATTGGGTGGATTCGAGTGGACTGAAGTAGAGTGCAGTGGAATAGAGAGGAATGGAATGGAATGGAATCGGATGTAAAGAATGGAATGATGTGGAGTGGAGTGGTGAGGAGTGTAGTGCTGTGGAATGGAGCAGAAAGTAACGGGATGGTGTGGAGTGGAGTGCAGTGCAGTGGATTGGAGAGGAGTGCAATGGCGTGGAATGGAATCGGATGTAAAGGAACGTACTGGAGTGGAGCGGAGTGGAAAGGAGTGGAATGGAATGGAATTGAATGTAATGGAAAGCAAAGGAATGGAATGGGATGCAATGGAATTTAATGCAATAGAATGCAGTTCAATAGAGAGTTGACATGTAGTGTGAGCTGAGATTGTGCCTAAGCTCTCCAGGCTGTTTGACACAGTGATATCGTGTCGAAAGAATGGAATGGAATGCAGTGGTGTGAAATGGAATGGAATGTAGTGGACAGGAGTAGAATGGAGTGGAGTGAAGAGGAACAGAGTGGAATGGAATGGGATGCAGTGGAATGGAATGCAGTGGAGTGGAATGAAATAGAAAGAAATGGAATGGGATGGAATGGAATGCAATGGAATGGAGAAGAGAAATGTGAGCTGAGATTGTGTGACTACACTCCAGCCTTAGTGACCGAGAGAGATTCTGTGGAAGGAAAGAACTGATTTCAAAGGAGTGGAATGGAAGGGAATGTAGTACAGTGGAGTAGAGTGGAATGGAGTGAAACAGAATAGAATGGAGTGGAAGGCAATGGAATGGAATGGAATGGAGTGGAGTGGAATAGAGAGGAGTGCACTGCAATGGAGTGGAGTGGAGTGGAAGGGAGTGGAATGCAATGGAATGTAGTGGAGTGCAGTGGAGTGGAATGGAATGGAGTGGACAGGAGTGGAAGGAGTAGAGTGGACTGGAATGGAATAGAATGGAACAGAATGCAGTGGAGTGGAGGGGAGTGGAGGTGAGTGGAGTGGCATGGAGTGGAATGGAATGGAATGGAGTGAAATGGAATCCAATGGATTGGAATGGAGTGGAGTGGAGTGGAGTGGAATGGAGAGGAGTCGAATGGAATGGAAGGGAATGCAACGGAACGCAGTGGTGTGGATTGGAATGCAGTGAAATGGAGTACTATGGAATCTAAAGGAGTGGAGTGGAGTCTAGTGGAGTGGAATGGAATGGAATGGCACGGAATGGAGTGGAGTAGAGTGGAGTGGGAAGGAAGGGAGATGAGTGGAATGGAGAGGAATGGAATGCAGTGGAGTGGATTGGATTGGAATGAACTGGAATGGAGAGGAAAGGAATGAAGTGGAACGGAATGGACTGCAATGGAATTGAATGGAGTGAAGTGGAAAGTAGTGGAGTGGAGTGGAATGGAGTGGAAATGAATGGAATGGAGTGGAATGGAAGGGAATGGAGACAAGTGGATAGGAATTGACTGAAGCAGATTGGAGTGGAGTGGAGTGGAGTGGCATGGAATGGAATGAAGTGGATGGGAATGCAATGGAGTGGAATGAAATGGAATAAAATGGAATGGAGTGGAATGGAGAGGAATGGAGTGGAGTGGAGTGGAATGGAGGGGAGTAAGAGGAAGAGAATGGAATGGAATCGAAAGGAGGGAAGTGCAATTGTGTGGAGTGGAGTGGAGATGAAAGGAGTGGAGTGATGTGGAGTCGAGAGGAAAGGAATGGAATGGAATGGAATGGAGTTAAGTGGAGTGGAATGGAGTGGAAGGTAATGGAGTGGAATGAAAAGGAGCGGATTGGAATGGAGTGGAATGGAATGGAGTGGAACGGAGTGGAGTAGAATGGAGTGGGTTGCAGAGGAGTGGAATGGAGTGGAATGGAAGGGAACGGAAAGGAATGTAGTGGATAGGAATGGAATGGAGTGGATTGAAATTGAATGGAAAGGATTGGAGTGCAGTGGACTGGAGGGGAGTGGAATAAAATGGAGTATAGTGCAGTGGAATGGAGTGGACTGGAGTGGAGATGAGTGGAGTGGACTGGAATGGAATGGAGTGGAGTGGAATGGTGTGGAGTGGGGTGGAAAGGAATGGAACAGAATGGAATGGAGAGGAATGGAGTGGCATGTAGTGGAGTGGAGTGAAGTGGAAAGGAATGGCATGGAATGGAGTAGAGTGGAATGGAGGCGTATGGAATGGAATGGAATGGAATTGAGTGGAATGGAGTGGAATGGAGTGGAGTGGAGAGGAATGGAATGGAGTGGAAAGGTCTGAAAGGAGTGGAATGGAGTGGAGTGGAATGCAATGGAGTAGATTGGAATGAAGTGGAAAGGAATAGAATGGAGAGAAGTAGAGTAGAATGGAGTGGATTGGAATGGAGGGGAGCAGAGTGGAGTTAACAGCGGTGGATTGGAATACAGTGGATGGGGTAGAGTGGAAGGGAGTGGAATTATATGGAATGGAATGGATTGGAGTGGAGTGGAAGGGAGTGGAGTGGAGTTGAAAGTAGAGGAATCGAAAGAAGTGGAAAGGAGTGGAGTAGAGTGGATTAGAGTGGATTGGAATGGAATGGAGTGGAGTGGAATGGTGTGGAAACGAATGGAAGGGAGGGGAGTGGAATGGAACGAAATGGAATGGAATGTAGTGGAATGGAGAGGAGTGGAGTGGACTGGAGTGGAATGTAATCGAATGGAGTGTACTGGAGTGGAATGTATTTGAGAGGCGGGTAATGGAGAGGAATTGAGTGGAGTGGAGTGGAGTGAAATACATCGGAATGGCACGGAATTGAATGGAATGGAGGGGAGTGGAATGCAGTGGAGTGGAGTCGATTGGAGTGGTGAGGAGTAGAACGGAGTGGCATGGAATGGAGCACAGTGGAATGCAATGGAGTGGAGTGGATTGGAAAGGGGTGGAGTGGAGTGACGATGGGTGAAGTGGAATGTAATGGAGTGGAGTGCAGAGGAGTCTCATGGAATGGAATGGAATGGAACGCAATGGAAGCTGAGATTGTACCACTGCGCTCCAGGATGGGTGACACAGTGTGATACTCTCAAAAGAAAGGAATGGAATGGAATGGAATGCAATGGGGTGCATTGGAGTGGAGTGGAGTGAAGTGAAGTGGATTGGAGTGGAATGGAGAGGAATGGAACGGAATGGAATGGAATGAAGTAGACTGGAGTGGGGTGGAGTTGAGTGCAATGGAATGGAGCGAAATGGAATCAGATGCAGAGAAATGGAGTAGAGAGGAGTGCAGTAGAGTGGAAAGGAGTGCAATGGAGTGGAATGGAATCGGAAGTAACGGAAAGTAGTGGAGTGGATGGAACGGAAAGGAAAGGAGTGGAGCCGAGTGGAATGGAATGGAGCGGGAGGTGGGTTGGGGCCACTGCACTCCAGGCTGGCTGGCTGACTGAGGTATTCTCGCAATAAAGGAATGGAATGGAATGCCGTAGAGTGGAATGGAACGGAGTGGAGTGGAGTGGAATGGAGTGAGTTGGAGCAGAGTGGAATGAAGAATGCAATGGGATGGAAGGGAATTGAATGAAATGCAGTGGAGTGCAGTGGATTGCATTGCAGTGGAATGGAGCAGAATGGAATGGAAAGGAGTGGAATGGACAGGAGTGGAGTGCACTGGAGAGGAGAGGATAGGAATGCAGTGGAATGGAATTGGATGTAATGGAACGTAGAGGAGTGGAGTGGAATGGAGTGGGCCAGAGTGGAATGGAATGGAATGCAATGGAAAGGAATGGAGTGGAATAGAATGGAATGGAATGGAATGGAATGGAGTGGGATGACTTGTAGTGGGGTGGAGTGAAATGGAGTATAATGGAATGGAGTGGAGTGGAGTGGAATGTGATAGAATGGAGAGGAGGGGAATGGAGCAGAATGGAATGGAGTGCAGCGGAATGGAGTGGAGTGGAATGGAATCAAATGGAGTGGAATGGAACAGAGTGGAATGGAATGGAGTGCAATAGACTAGAATTGAGTGTAGTGTAGTGGAATTTAGTGGAATGGACTGGAATGGAGTGGAATGGAATGGAATTGAGGGGAATGGAATGGAATGGAAAGGAATGGAAAGCAATGGAAAGGAATAGAATTGAATGCAACGGAATTAAAAGAATGCAATGGAATGCAATGGAATAGAATGCAATGGAATGTATAGTTGACATGTAATATGAGCTGAGATTGTGACACTGCACTCCAGCCAGGGTGACATGGTGATATCCTGTCGTAAGAAGTGAATGGAATGCAATGGAGTGAAATGGAATGGAATGAAATGGAATGGAGCGGAGTGGAAGGGAATGGAGTGGAATGATATAGAATGCAGTGGACTGTAATGGCATGGAGTGGAAAGAAGTAGAGTGGAATGGAGTGGAATGGAATGGACTGGCATAGAATGGAGTGGAATTGAATGCAATGGAGTGGATTGGAAAGGAATGCAAAGGAGTAGAGTGGAGTAGAGTGGTGTGGAGTGGAGTGGAATGGAGCTGAATGTACTTCAATGGAGTACAATGGAATGGAACGGAGTGGAATGGAATGGAATGATATGAGGTGGATTGGAGTGGAATGTAGTGGAGTGGAATGGAATGGAATAGAATGGAATGGAGTAGAGTGTAATGGAATGCAGTGGCGATAAGTGGAGTGGAATGGAATGCATTGGAGTAGAGTGGAGTGGAATGGAATGGAATGGAGTGGAGTGGAGGGGAGTGGAGTGGAATGGAATTGAGTGAAGTGGAGTGCAGTTGAATGGAATATCGTGGTGTGGAGTGGAGTGGAAGTGAATGGAGTGAATAGGAGTGGAATGGAGTGGAAGGTAACGGAGTGGAATGGAGTCGAATGGAGTGGAATGGAGTAGAGTGGATTAGAGTGGAATGGTGTCGAACGGACTGGAATGGAATGGAATGGAGTGGAATGGAATGGAGTGGAATGGAATTGAATCAAATGGAATGGAGTGGAGTGGAGTGGAGTGGAATGAAATGAAATGGAAGGGAGTGGAGAGAAACGCAGTTGATTGGAGTGGAGTGGAGTGGAAAGGAATGGAAAGGAGTGGGATGGAGACGTATGGATTGGAGTGGAATGGAGTGGAATGGAATGAAGTGGAAAGGAGTGGAACGGAGTGAAATTGAATTTAGTGGACTGGAGTGGAATGGAGTTAAATGGAATGGAATGGAATGGAGTGGAATGGAATGGAATGGAGTGGAGTGGAATGGAATAGAATGGCATGGAATGGAATAGAATGGGATGGAGTGGAGTGGAGAGGAGTGGAATGGATTGGATTGAAGTGGAGTGGAATGGAATTGAGTGGAGCGGAGAGGAAAGGAATGGAATGGAGTGGAGTGGAATGGCATGGAATGGAGTGGAATGGAATGGATAGTAGTGGAGTGGAGTGGAGTGGATTGGAGTGTAGTGGAAGGGAATGGAGTGCAGTGTAATGGACTGGAATGGAGCAGAGCAGAATGGAGTGGACTGGACTGGAGTGGAATGGAATGGGATGGCATGGAATGGGAGCTGAGATTTTACCAATGTGCTCTAGGCAGGGTGACTGGGTGTCATACTCTCAAAAGAAAGGAATGGAATGGAACGCAGTGGAATGGAATGGAACAGAGTGGACATTAGTGGAGTGGAATGTGGAGGAATGGAATGAAATGGAACGTAATGGCATGAAATGGAGTGGTGTGGGGTGGAATGGATTATAGTGGAATGGGGTGGAAAGGAATGGGATGGAGTGGAATGAAGTGGAGTGCAGTGGAGTGGAACGGAGTTGAATGGCATAGAATTGAGTGGACAGTAGTGGAATGTTTGGAATGCAATGGAATCCATTGTAATAGAATGGAATACAACGGAAAGTTGACATGGAGTGTGAGCTGAGATTGTGCCACTGCACTCCAGACTGGGTGACACGTTATATCCTGTGGATAGAAAGGAATGGAATGCAATAGAGTGAAATGGAATGGAGTGGAATGGAATTGAATGGAATGGAGTGGAGTGGAGTGGAGTCGAATGGAGACGAATGGAATGGGACGGAGTGGAATGGAACGGAGTGGAGTGGAGTATCGTGGAGTGAAATAGAATGGAATGCACTGGGTTGGAATGGAATGCAATGGACTGCTGAAAGGAAATGTGAGCTGTTATTGTTCCACTGCACTCCAGCCTTTGTGACGGAATGAAATCCTGTGGAAAAAAAGGAATGGAATGGAATGGAATGGAATGGAATGGAATGGAATGGAATGGAATGGAATGGAGTGGAGTGGAGTGTTGTGGAGAGGAGTGTAGTGGAGTGGAGTGAAATGGAGTGGAGTGTCGTGGAGAAGAGTGGAATGGAGTGGAATGGAATGGAGAGGAAAGGAACGGAGTGGAGTGGAATGGAACGGAGTGGAGTGGAATGGAATCCAATGGAATGAAATGGAATTGAATCGAATGGAATGAAGAAATATGTGCAGTGATTTGGTCACTGCGCTGGAGCCTGTGTGAGAGAGGGAGATCCTGTCGATAAAACAGTGTGGAATGGAAGGGATTGGAATGGAATGGAATGGAACGTATTGGAGTGGAGTGGAGTGGAATTGAGTGGAGTGGAGTGCACTGGAATGGAATGGAATGCAATGGAATGTAATGGAATGATGAAATGATATGTGAGCTGAGATTGTGCCACTGCACTCCACGCTGGGTGACAGAGTGAGATACTCTTGAAAGAAAGAAATGGAATGGAAAGAATTTTTGATTGGGTGGATTCGAGTGGACTGAAGTAGAGTGCAGTGGAATAGAGAGGAATGGAATGGAATGGAATCGGATGTAAAGGAATGGAATGATGTGGAGTGGAGTGGTGAGGAGTGTAGTGCTGTGGAATGGAGCAGAAAGTAACGGGATGGTGTGGAGTGGAGTGCAGTGCAGTGGATTGGAGAGGAGTGCAATGGCGTGGAATGGAATCGGATGTAAAGGAACGTACTGGAGTGGAGCGGAGTGGAAAGGAGTGGAATGGAATGGAATTGAATGTAATGGAAAGCAAAGGAATGGAATGGGATGCAATGGAATTTAATGCAATAGAATGCAGTTCAATAGAGAGTTGACATGTAGTGTGAGCTGAGATTGTGCCTAAGCTCTCCAGGCTGTTTGACACAGTGATATCGTGTCGAAAGAATGGAATGGAATGCAGTGGTGTGAAATGGAATGGAATGTAGTGGACAGGAGTAGAATGGAGTGGAGTGAAGAGGAACAGAGTGGAATGGAATGGGATGCAGTGGAATGGAATGCAGTGGAGTGGAATGAAATAGAAAGAAATGGAATGGGATGGAATGGAATGCAATGGAATGGAGAAGAGAAATGTGAGCTGAGATTGTGTGACTACACTCCAGCCTTAGTGACCGAGAGAGATTCTGTGGAAGGAAAGAACTGATTTCAAAGGAGTGGAATGGAAGGGAATGTAGTACAGTGGAGTAGAGTGGAATGGAGTGAAACAGAATAGAATGGAGTGGAAGGCAATGGAATGGAATGGAATGGAGTGGAGTGGAATAGAGAGGAGTGCACTGCAATGGAGTGGAGTGGAGTGGAAGGGAGTGGAATGCAATGGAATGTAGTGGAGTGCAGTGGAGTGGAATGGAATGGAGTGGACAGGAGTGGAAGGAGTAGAGTGGACTGGAATGGAATAGAATGGAACAGAATGCAGTGGAGTGGAGGGGAGTGGAGGTGAGTGGAGTGGCATGGAGTGGAATGGAATGGAATGGAGTGAAATGGAATCCAATGGATTGGAATGGAGTGGAGTGGAGTGGAGTGGAATGGAGAGGAGTCGAATGGAATGGAAGGGAATGCAACGGAACGCAGTGGTGTGGATTGGAATGCAGTGAAATGGAGTACTATGGAATCTAAAGGAGTGGAGTGGAGTCTAGTGGAGTGGAATGGAATGGAACAAAATGGAATGGAATGGCACGGAATGGAGTGGAGTAGAGTGGAGTGGGAAGGAAGGGAGATGAGTGGAATGGAGAGGAATGGAATGCAGTGGAGTGGATTGGATTGGAATGAACTGGAATGGAGAGGAAAGGAATGAAGTGGAACGGAATGGACTGCAATGGAATTGAATGGAGTGAAGTGGAAAGTAGTGGAGTGGAGTGGAATGGAGTGGAAATGAATGGAATGGAGTGGAATGGAAGGGAATGGAGACAAGTGGATAGGAATTGACTGAAGCAGATTGGAGTGGAGTGGAGTGGAGTGGCATGGAATGGAATGAAGTGGATGGGAATGCAATGGAGTGGAATGAAATGGAATAAAATGGAATGGAGTGGAATGGAGAGGAATGGAGTGGAGTGGAGTGGAATGGAGGGGAGTAAGAGGAAGAGAATGGAATGGAATCGAAAGGAGGGAAGTGCAATTGTGTGGAGTGGAGTGGAGATGAAAGGAGTGGAGTGATGTGGAGTCGAGAGGAAAGGAATGGAATGGAATGGAATGGAGTTAAGTGGAGTGGAATGGAGTGGAAGGTAATGGAGTGGAATGAAAAGGAGCGGATTGGAATGGAGTGGAATGGAATGGAGTGGAACGGAGTGGAGTAGAATGGAGTGGGTTGCAGAGGAGTGGAATGGAGTGGAATGGAAGGGAACGGAAAGGAATGTAGTGGATAGGAATGGAATGGAGTGGATTGAAATTGAATGGAAAGGATTGGAGTGCAGTGGACTGGAGGGGAGTGGAATAAAATGGAGTATAGTGCAGTGGAATGGAGTGGACTGGAGTGGAGATGAGTGGAGTGGACTGGAATGGAATGGAGTGGAGTGGAATGGTGTGGAGTGGGGTGGAAAGGAATGGAACAGAATGGAATGGAGAGGAATGGAGTGGCATGTAGTGGAGTGGAGTGAAGTGGAAAGGAATGGCATGGAATGGAGTAGAGTGGAATGGAGGGGTATGGAATGGAATGGAATGGAATTGAGTGGAATGGAGTGGAATGGAGTGGAGTGGAGAGGAATGGAATGGAGTGGAAAGGTCTGAAAGGAGTGGAATGGAGTGGAGTGGAATGCAATGGAGTAGATTGGAATGAAGTGGAAAGGAATAGAATGGAGAGAAGTAGAGTAGAATGGAGTGGATTGGAATGGAGGGGAGCAGAGTGGAGTTAACAGCGGTGGATTGGAATACAGTGGATGGGGTAGAGTGGAAGGGAGTGGAATTATATGGAATGGAATGGATTGGAGTGGAGTGGAAGGGAGTGGAGTGGAGTTGAAAGTAGAGGAATCGAAAGAAGTGGAAAGGAGTGGAGTAGAGTGGATTAGAGTGGATTGGAATGGAATGGAGTGGAGTGGAATGGTGTGGAAACGAATGGAAGGGAGGGGAGTGGAATGGAACGAAATGGAATGGAATGTAGTGGAATGGAGAGGAGTGGAGTGGACTGGAGTGGAATGTAATCGAATGGAGTGTACTGGAGTGGAATGTATTTGAGAGGCGGGTAATGGAGAGGAATTGAGTGGAGTGGAGTGGAGTGAAATACATCGGAATGGCACGGAATTGAATGGAATGGAGGGGAGTGGAATGCAGTGGAGTGGAGTCGATTGGAGTGGTGAGGAGTAGAACGGAGTGGCATGGAATGGAGCACAGTGGAATGCAATGGAGTGGAGTGGATTGGAAAGGGGTGGAGTGGAGTGACGATGGGTGAAGTGGAATGTAATGGAGTGGAGTGCAGAGGAGTCTCATGGAATGGAATGGAATGGAACGCAATGGAAGCTGAGATTGTACCACTGCGCTCCAGGATGGGTGACACAGTGTGATACTCTCAAAAGAAAGTAATGGAATGGAATGCAGTGGAATGGAATGGAATGCAATGGGGTGCATTGGAGTGGAGTGGAGTGAAGTGAAGTGGATTGGAGTGGAATGGAGAGGAATGGAACGGAATGGAATGGAATGAAGTAGACTGGAGTGGGGTGGAGTTGAGTGCAATGGAATGGAGCGAAATGGAATCACATGCAGAGAAATGGAGTAGAGAGGAGTGCAGTAGAGTGGAAAGGAGTGCAATGGAGTGGAATGGAATCGGAAGTAACGGAAAGTAGTGGAGTGGATGGAACGGAAAGGAAAGGAGTGGAGCGGAGTGGAATGGAATGGAGCGGGAGGTGGGTTGGGGCCACTGCACTCCAGGCTGGCTGGCTGACTGAGGTATTCTCGCAATAAAGGAATGGAATGGAATGCCGTAGAGTGGAATGGAACGGAGTGGAGTGGAGTGGAATGGAGTGAGTTGGAGCAGAGTGGAATGAAGAATGCAATGGGATGGAAGGGAATTGAATGAAATGCAGTGGAGTGCAGTGGATTGCATTGCAGTGGAATGGAGCAGAATGGAATGGAAAGGAGTGGAATGGACAGGAGTGGAGTGCACTGGAGAGGAGAGGATAGGAATGCAGTGGAATGGAATTGGATGTAATGGAACGTAGAGGAGTGGAGTGGAATGGAGTGGGCCAGAGTGGAATGGAATGGAATGCAATGGAAAGGAATGGAGTGGAATAGAATGGAATGGAATGGAATGGAATGGAGTGGGATGACTTGTAGTGGGGTGGAGTGAAATGGAGTATAATGGAATGGAGTGGAGTGGAGTGGAATGTGATAGAATGGAGAGGAGGGGAATGGAGCAGAATGGAATGGAGTGCAGCGGAATGGAGTGGAGTGGAATGGAATCAAATGGAGTGGAATGGAACAGAGTGGAATGGAATGGAGTGCAATAGACTAGAATTGAGTGTAGTGTAGTGGAATTTAGTGGAATGGACTGGAATGGAGTGGAATGGAATGGAATTGAGGGGAATGGAATGGAATGGAAAGGAATGGAAAGCAATGGAAAGGAATAGAATTGAATGCAACGGAATTAAAAGAATGCAATGGAATGCAATGGAATAGAATGCAATGGAATGTATAGTTGACATGTAATATGAGCTGAGATTGTGACACTGCACTCCAGCCAGGGTGACATGGTGATATCCTGTCGTAAGAAGTGAATGGAATGCAATGGAGTGAAATGGAATGGAATGAAATGGAATGGAGCGGAGTGGAAGGGAATGGAGTGGAATGAAATAGAATGCAGTGGACTGTAATGGCATGGAGTGGAAAGAAGTAGAGTGGAATGGAGTGGAATGGAATGGACTGGCATAGAATGGAGTGGAATTGAATGCAATGGAGTGGATTGGAAAGGAATGCAAAGGAGTAGAGTGGAGTAGAGTGGTGTGGAGTGGAGTGGAATGGAGCTGAATGTACTTCAATGGAGTACAATGGAATGGAACGGAGTGGAATGGAATGGAATGATATGAGGTGGATTGGAGTGGAATGTAGTGGAGTGGAATGGAATGGAATAGAATGGAATGGAGTAGAGTGTAATGGAATGCAGTGGCGATAAGTGGAGTGGAATGGAATGCATTGGAGTAGAGTGGAGTGGAATGGAATGGAATGGAGTGGAGTGGAGGGGAGTGGAGTGGAATGGAATTGAGTGAAGTGGAGTGCAGTTGAATGGAATATCGTGGTGTGGAGTGGAGTGGAAGTGAATGGAGTGAATAGGAGTGGAATGGAGTGGAAGGTAACGGAGTGGAATGGAGTCGAATGGAGTGGAATGGAGTAGAGTGGATTAGAGTGGAATGGTGTCGAACGGACTGGAATGGAATGGAATGGAGTGGAATGGAATGGAGTGGAATGGAATTGAATCAAATGGAATGGAGTGGAGTGGAGTGGAGTGGAATGAAATGAAATGGAAGGGAGTGGAGAGAAACGCAGTTGATTGGAGTGGAGTGGAGTGGAAAGGAATGGAAAGGAGTGGGATGGAGACGTATGGATTGGAGTGGAATGGAGTGGAATGGAATGAAGTGGAAAGGAGTGGAACGGAGTGAAATTGAATTTAGTGGACTGGAGTGGAATGGAGTTAAATGGAATGGAATGGAATGGAGTGGAATGGAATGGAATGGAGTGGAGTGGAATGGAATAGAATGGCATGGAATGGAATAGAATGGGATGGAGTGGAGTGGAGAGGAGTGGAATGGATTGGATTGAAGTGGAGTGGAATGGAATTGAGTGGAGCGGAGAGGAAAGGAATGGAATGGAGTGGAGTGGAATGGCATGGAATGGAGTGGAATGTAATGGATAGTAGTGGAGTGGAGTGGAGTGGATTGGAGTGTAGTGGAAGGGAATGGAGTGCAGTGTAATGGACTGGAATGGAGCAGAGCAGAATGGAGTGGACTGGACTGGAGTGGAATGGAATGGGATGGCATGGAATGGGAGCTGAGATTTTACCAATGTGCTCTAGGCAGGGTGACTGGGTGTCATACTCTCAAAAGAAAGGAATGGAATGGAACGCAGTGGAATGGAATGGAACAGAGTGGACATTAGTGGAGTGGAATGTGGAGGAATGGAATGAAATGGAACGTAATGGCATGAAATGGAGTGGTGTGGGGTGGAATGGATTATAGTGGAATGGGGTGGAAAGGAATGGGATGGAGTGGAATGAAGTGGAGTGCAGTGGAGTGGAACGGAGTTGAATGGCATAGAATTGAGTGGACAGTAGTGGAATGTTTTGGAATGCAATGGAATCCATTGTAATAGAATGGAATACAACGGAAAGTTGACATGGAGTGTGAGCTGAGATTGTGCCACTGCACTCCAGACTGGGTGACACGTTATATCCTGTGGATAGAAAGGAATGGAATGCAATAGAGTGAAATGGAATGGAGTGGAATGGAATTGAATGGAATGGAGTGGAGTGGAGTGGAGTCGAATGGAGACGAATGGAATGGGACGGAGTGGAATGGAACGGAGTGGAGTGGAGTATCGTGGAGTGAAATAGAATGGAATGCACTGGGTTGGAATGGAATGCAATGGACTGCTGAAAGGAAATGTGAGCTGTTATTGTTCCACTGCACTCCAGCCTTTGTGACGGAATGAAATCCTGTGGAAAAAAAGGAATGGAATGGAATGGAATGGAATGGAATGGAATGGAATGGAATGGAATGGAATGGAGTGGAGTGGAGTGTTGTGGAGAGGAGTGTAGTGGAGTGGAGTGAAATGGAGTGGAGTGTCGTGGAGAAGAGTGGAATGGAGTGGAATGGAATGGAGAGGAAAGGAACGGAGTGGAGTGGAATGGAACGGAGTGGAGTGGAATGGAATCCAATGGAATGAAATGGAATTGAATCGAATGGAATGAAGAAATATGTGCAGTGATTTGGCCACTGCGCTGGAGCCTGTGTGAGAGAGGGAGATCCTGTCGATAAAACAGTGTGGAATGGAAGGGATTGGAATGGAATGGAATGGAACGTATTGGAGTGGAGTGGAGTGGAATTGAGTGGAGTGGAGTGCACTGGAATGGAATGGAATGCAATGGAATGTAATGGAATGATGAAATGATATGTGAGCTGAGATTGTGCCACTGCACTCCACGCTGGGTGACAGAGTGAGATACTCTTGAAAGAAAGAAATGGAATGGAAAGAATTTTTAATTGGGTGGATTCGAGTGGACTGAAGTAGAGTGCAGTGGAATAGAGAGGAATGGAATGGAATGGAATCGGATGTAAAGGAATGGAATGATGTGGAGTGGAGTGGTGAGGAGTGTAGTGCTGTGGAATGGAGCAGAAAGTAACGGGATGGTGTGGAGTGGAGTGCAGTGCAGTGGAGTGGAGAGGAGTGCAATGGCGTGGAATGGAATCGGATGTAAAGGAACGTACTGGAGTGGAGCGGAGTGGAAAGGAGTGGAATGGAATGGAATTGAATGTAATGGAAAGCAAAGGAATGGAATGGGATGCAATGGAATTTAATGCAATAGAATGCAGTTCAATAGAGAGTTGACATGTAGTGTGAGCTGAGATTGTGCCTAAGCTCTCCAGGCTGTTTGACACAGTGATATCGTGTCGAAAGAATGGAATGGAATGCAGTGGTGTGAAATGGAATGGAATGTAGTGGACAGGAGTAGAATGGAGTGGAGTGAAGAGGAACAGAGTGGAATGGAATGGGATGCAGTGGAATGGAATGCAGTGGAGTGGAATGAAATAGAAAGAAATGGAATGGGATGGAATGGAATGCAATGGAATGGAGAAGAGAAATGTGAGCTGAGATTGTGTGACTACACTCCAGCCTTAGTGACCGAGAGAGATTCTGTGGAAGGAAAGAACTGATTTCAAAGGAGTGGAATGGAAGGGAATGTAGTACAGTGGAGTAGAGTGGAATGGAGTGAAACAGAATAGAATGGAGTGGAAGGCAATGGAATGGAATGGAATGGAGTGGAGTGGAATAGAGAGGAGTGCACTGCAATGGAGTGGAGTGGAGTGGAAGGGAGTGGAATGCAATGGAATGTAGTGGAGTGCAGTGGAGTGGAATGGAATGGAGTGGACAGGAGTGGAAGGAGTAGAGTGGACTGGAATGGAATAGAATGGAACAGAATGCAGTGGAGTGGAGGGGAGTGGAGGTGAGTGGAGTGGCATGGAGTGGAATGGAATGGAATGGAGTGAAATGGAATCCAATGGATTGGAATGGAGTGGAGTGGAGTGGAGTGGAATGGAGAGGAGTCGAATGGAATGGAAGGGAATGCAACGGAACGCAGTGGTGTGGATTGGAATGCAGTGAAATGGAGTACTATGGAATCTAAAGGAGTGGAGTGGAGTCTAGTGGAGTGGAATGGAATGGAACAAAATGGAATGGAATGGCACGGAATGGAGTGGAGTAGAGTGGAGTGGGAAGGAAGGGAGATGAGTGGAATGGAGAGGAATGGAATGCAGTGGAGTGGATTGGATTGGAATGAACTGGAATGGAGAGGAAAGGAATGAAGTGGAACGGAATGGACTGCAATGGAATTGAATGGAGTGAAGTGGAAAGTAGTGGAGTGGAGTGGAATGGAGTGGAAATGAATGGAATGGAGTGGAATGGAAGGGAATGGAGACAAGTGGATAGGAATTGACTGAAGCAGATTGGAGTGGAGTGGAGTGGAGTGGCATGGAATGGAATGAAGTGGATGGGAATGCAATGGAGTGGAATGAAATGGAATAAAATGGAATGGAGTGGAATGGAGAGGAATGGAGTGGAGTGGAGTGGAATGGAGGGGAGTAAGAGGAAGAGAATGGAATGGAATCGAAAGGAGGGAAGTGCAATTGTGTGGAGTGGAGTGGAGATGAAAGGAGTGGAGTGATGTGGAGTCGAGAGGAAAGGAATGGAATGGAATGGAATGGAGTTAAGTGGAGTGGAATGGAGTGGAAGGTAATGGAGTGGAATGAAAAGGAGCGGATTGGAATGGAGTGGAATGGAATGGAGTGGAACGGAGTGGAGTAGAATGGAGTGGGTTGCAGAGGAGTGGAATGGAGTGGAATGGAAGGGAACGGAAAGGAATGTAGTGGATAGGAATGGAATGGAGTGGATTGAAATTGAATGGAAAGGATTGGAGTGCAGTGGACTGGAGGGGAGTGGAATAAAATGGAGTATAGTGCAGTGGAATGGAGTGGACTGGAGTGGAGATGAGTGGAGTGGACTGGAATGGAATGGAGTGGAGTGGAATGGTGTGGAGTGGGGTGGAAAGGAATGGAACAGAATGGAATGGAGAGGAATGGAGTGGCATGTAGTGGAGTGGAGTGAAGTGGAAAGGAATGGCATGGAATGGAATAGAGTGGAATGGAGGGGTATGGAATGGAATGGAATGGAATTGAGTGGAATGGAGTGGAATGGAGTGGAGTGGAGAGGAATGGAATGGAGTGGAAAGGTCTGAAAGGAGTGGAATGGAGTGGAGTGGAATGCAATGGAGTAGATTGGAATGAAGTGGAAAGGAATAGAATGGAGAGAAGTAGAGTAGAATGGAGTGGATTGGAATGGAGGGGAGCAGAGTGGAGTTAACAGCGGTGGATTGGAATACAGTGGATGGGGTAGAGTGGAAGGGAGTGGAATTATATGGAATGGAATGGATTGGAGTGGAGTGGAAGGGAGTGGAGTGGAGTTGAAAGTAGAGGAATCGAAAGAAGTGGAAAGGAGTGGAGTAGAGTGGATTAGAGTGGATTGGAATGGAATGGAGTGGAGTGGAATGGTGTGGAAACGAATGGAAGGGAGGGGACTGGAATGGAACGAAATGGAATGGAATGTAGTGGAATGGAGAGGAGTGGAGTGGACTGGAGTGGAATGTAATCGAATGGAGTGTACTGGAGTGGAATGTATTTGAGAGGCGGGTAATGGAGAGGAATTGAGTGGAGTGGAGTGGAGTGAAATACATCGGAATGGCACGGAATTGAATGGAATGGAGGGGAGTGGAATGCAGTGGAGTGGAGTCGATTGGAGTGGTGAGGAGTAGAACGGAGTGGCATGGAATGGAGCACAGTGGAATGCAATGGAGTGGAGTGGATTGGAAAGGGGTGGAGTGGAGTGACGATGGGTGAAGTGGAATGTAATGGAGTGGAGTGCAGAGGAGTCTCATGGAATGGAATGGAATGGAACGCAATGGAAGCTGAGATTGTACCACTGCGCTCCAGGATGGGTGACACAGTGTGATACTCTCAAAAGAAAGGAATGGAATGGAATGCAGTGGAATGGAATGGAATGCAATGGGGTGCATTGGAGTGGAGTGGAGTGAAGTGAAGTGGATTGGAGTGGAATGGAGAGGAATGGAACGGAATGGAATGGAATGAAGTAGACTGGAGTGGGGTGGAGTTGAGTGCAATGGAATGGAGCGAAATGGAATCACATGCAGAGAAATGGAGTAGAGAGGAGTGCAGTAGAGTGGAAAGGAGTGCAATGGAGTGGAATGGAATCGGAAGTAACGGAAAGTAGTGGAGTGGATGGAACGGAAAGGAAAGGAGTGGAGCGGAGTGGAATGGAATGGAGCGGGAGGTGGGTTGGGGCCACTGCACTCCAGGCTGGCTGGCTGACTGAGGTATTCTCGCAATAAAGGAATGGAATGGAATGCCGTAGAGTGGAATGGAACGGAGTGGAGTGGAGTGGAATGGAGTGAGTTGGAGCAGAGTGGAATGAAGAATGCAATGGGATGGAAGGGAATTGAATGAAATGCAGTGGAGTGCAGTGGATTGCATTGCAGTGGAATGGAGCAGAATGGAATGGAAAGGAGTGGAATGGACAGGAGTGGAGTGCACTGGAGAGGAGAGGATAGGAATGCAGTGGAATGGAATTGGATGTAATGGAACGTAGAGGAGTGGAGTGGAATGGAGTGGGCCAGAGTGGAATGGAATGGAATGCAATGGAAAGGAATGGAGTGGAATAGAATGGAATGGAATGGAATGGAATGGAGTGGGATGACTTGTAGTGGGGTGGAGTGAAATGGAGTATAATGGAATGGAGTGGAGTGGAGTGGAATGTGATAGAATGGAGAGGAGGGGAATGGAGCAGAATGGAATGGAGTGCAGCGGAATGGAGTGGAGTGGAATGGAATCAAATGGAGTGGAATGGAACAGAGTGGAATGGAATGGAGTGCAATAGACTAGAATTGAGTGTAGTGTAGTGGAATTTAGTGGAATGGACTGGAATGGAGTGGAATGGAATGGAATTGAGGGGAATGGAATGGAATGGAAAGGAATGGAAAGCAATGGAAAGGAATAGAATTGAATGCAACGGAATTAAAAGAATGCAATGGAATGCAATGGAATAGAACGCAATGGAATGTATAGTTGACATGTAATATGAGCTGAGATTGTGACACTGCACTCCAGCCAGGGTGACATGGTGATATCCTGTCGTAAGAAGTGAATGGAATGCAATGGAGTGAAATGGAATGGAATGAAATGGAATGGAGCGGAGTGGAAGGGAATGGAGTGGAATGAAATAGAATGCAGTGGACTGTAATGGCATGGAGTGGAAAGAAGTAGAGTGGAATGGAGTGGAATGGAATGGACTGGCATAGAATGGAGTGGAATTGAATGCAATGGAGTGGATTGGAAAGGAATGCAAAGGAGTAGAGTGGAGTAGAGTGGTGTGGAGTGGAGTGGAATGGAGCTGAATGTACTTCAATGGAGTACAATGGAATGGAACGGAGTGGAATGGAATGGAATGATATGAGGTGGATTGGAGTGGAATGTAGTGGAGTGGAATGGAATGGAATAGAATGGAATGGAGTAGAGTGTAATGGAATGCAGTGGCGATAAGTGGAGTGGAATGGAATGCATTGGAGTAGAGTGGAGTGGAATGGAATGGAATGGAGTGGAGTGGAGGGGAGTGGAGTGGAATGGAATTGAGTGAAGTGGAGTGCAGTTGAATGGAATATCGTGGTGTGGAGTGGAGTGGAAGTGAATGGAGTGAATAGGAGTGGAATGGAGTGGAAGGTAACGGAGTGGAATGGAGTCGAATGGAGTGGAATGGAGTAGAGTGGATTAGAGTGGAATGGTGTCGAACGGACTGGAATGGAATGGAATGGAGTGGAATGGAATGGAGTGGAATGGAATTGAATCAAATGGAATGGAGTGGAGTGGAGTGGAGTGGAATGAAATGAAATGGAAGGGAGTGGAGAGAAACGCAGTTGATTGGAGTGGAGTGGAGTGGAAAGGAATGGAAAGGAGTGGGATGGAGACGTATGGATTGGAGTGGAATGGAGTGGAATGGAATGAAGTGGAAAGGAGTGGAACGGAGTGAAATTGAATTTAGTGGACTGGAGTGGAATGGAGTTAAATGGAATGGAATGGAATGGAGTGGAATGGAATGGAATGGAGTGGAGTGGAATGGAATAGAATGGCATGGAATGGAATAGAATGGGATGGAGTGGAGTGGAGAGGAGTGGAATGGATTGGATTGAAGTGGAGTGGAATGGAATTGAGTGGAGCGGAGAGGAAAGGAATGGAATGGAGTGGAGTGGAATGGCATGGAATGGAGTGGAATGGAATGGATAGTAGTGGAGTGGAGTGGAGTGGATTGGAGTGTAGTGGAAGGGAATGGAGTGCAGTGTAATGGACTGGAATGGAGCAGAGCAGAATGGAGTGGACTGGACTGGAGTGGAATGGAATGGGATGGCATGGAATGGGAGCTGAGATTTTACCAATGTGCTCTAGGCAGGGTGACTGGGTGTCATACTCTCAAAAGAAAGGAATGGAATGGAACGCAGTGGAATGGAATGGAACAGAGTGGACATTAGTGGAGTGGAATGTGGAGGAATGGAATGAAATGGAACGTAATGGCATGAAATGGAGTGGTGTGGGGTGGAATGGATTATAGTGGAATGGGGTGGAAAGGAATGGGATGGAGTGGAATGAAGTGGAGTGCAGTGGAGTGGAACGGAGTTGAATGGCATAGAATTGAGTGGACAGTAGTGGAATGTTTTGGAATGCAATGGAATCCATTGTAATAGAATGGAATACAACGGAAAGTTGACATGGAGTGTGAGCTGAGATTGTGCCACTGCACTCCAGACTGGGTGACACGTTATATCCTGTGGATAGAAAGGAATGGAATGCAATAGAGTGAAATGGAATGGAGTGGAATGGAATTGAATGGAATGGAGTGGAGTGGAGTGGAGTCGAATGGAGACGAATGGAATGGGACGGAGTGGAATGGAACGGAGTGGAGTGGAGTATCGTGGAGTGAAATAGAATGGAATGCACTGGGTTGGAATGGAATGCAATGGACTGCTGAAAGGAAATGTGAGCTGTTATTGTTCCACTGCACTCCAGCCTTTGTGACGGAATGAAATCCTGTGGAAAAAAAGGAATGGAATGGAATGGAATGGAATGGAATGGAATGGAATGGAATGGAATGGAATGGAGTGGAGTGGAGTGTTGTGGAGAGGAGTGTAGTGGAGTGGAGTGAAATGGAGTGGAGTGTCGTGGAGAAGAGTGGAATGGAGTGGAATGGAATGGAGAGGAAAGGAACGGAGTGGAGTGGAATGGAACGGAGTGGAGTGGAATGGAATCCAATGGAATGAAATGGAATTGAATCGAATGGAATGAAGAAATATGTGCAGTGATTTGGCCACTGCGCTGGAGCCTGTGTGAGAGAGGGAGATCCTGTCGATAAAACAGTGTGGAATGGAAGGGATTGGAATGGAATGGAATGGAACGTATTGGAGTGGAGTGGAGTGGAATTGAGTGGAGTGGAGTGCACTGGAATGGAATGGAATGCAATGGAATGTAATGGAATGATGAAATGATATGTGAGCTGAGATTGTGCCACTGCACTCCACGCTGGGTGACAGAGTGAGATACTCTTGAAAGAAAGAAATGGAATGGAAAGAATTTTTAATTGGGTGGATTCGAGTGGACTGAAGTAGAGTGCAGTGGAATAGAGAGGAATGGAATGGAATGGAATCGGATGTAAAGGAATGGAATGATGTGGAGTGGAGTGGTGAGGAGTGTAGTGCTGTGGAATGGAGCAGAAAGTAACGGGATGGTGTGGAGTGGAGTGCAGTGCAGTGGAGTGGAGAGGAGTGCAATGGCGTGGAATGGAATCGGATGTAAAGGAACGTACTGGAGTGGAGCGGAGTGGAAAGGAGTGGAATGGAATGGAATTGAATGTAATGGAAAGCAAAGGAATGGAATGGGATGCAATGGAATTTAATGCAATAGAATGCAGTTCAATAGAGAGTTGACATGTAGTGTGAGCTGAGATTGTGCCTAAGCTCTCCAGGCTGTTTGACACAGTGATATCGTGTCGAAAGAATGGAATGGAATGCAGTGGTGTGAAATGGAATGGAATGTAGTGGACAGGAGTAGAATGGAGTGGAGTGAAGAGGAACAGAGTGGAATGGAATGGGATGCAGTGGAATGGAATGCAGTGGAGTGGAATGAAATAGAAAGAAATGGAATGGGATGGAATGGAATGCAATGGAATGGAGAAGAGAAATGTGAGCTGAGATTGTGTGACTACACTCCAGCCTTAGTGACCGAGAGAGATTCTGTGGAAGGAAAGAACTGATTTCAAAGGAGTGGAATGGAAGGGAATGTAGTACAGTGGAGTAGAGTGGAATGGAGTGAAACAGAATAGAATGGAGTGGAAGGCAATGGAATGGAATGGAATGGAGTGGAGTGGAATAGAGAGGAGTGCACTGCAATGGAGTGGAGTGGAGTGGAAGGGAGTGGAATGCAATGGAATGTAGTGGAGTGCAGTGGAGTGGAATGGAATGGAGTGGACAGGAGTGGAAGGAGTAGAGTGGACTGGAATGGAATAGAATGGAACAGAATGCAGTGGAGTGGAGGGGAGTGGAGGTGAGTGGAGTGGCATGGAGTGGAATGGAATGGAATGGAGTGAAATGGAATCCAATGGATTGGAATGGAGTGGAGTGGAGTGGAGTGGAATGGAGAGGAGTCGAATGGAATGGAAGGGAATGCAACGGAACGCAGTGGTGTGGATTGGAATGCAGTGAAATGGAGTACTATGGAATCTAAAGGAGTGGAGTGGAGTCTAGTGGAGTGGAATGGAATGGAACAAAATGGAATGGAATGGCACGGAATGGAGTGGAGTAGAGTGGAGTGGGAAGGAAGGGAGATGAGTGGAATGGAGAGGAATGGAATGCAGTGGAGTGGATTGGATTGGAATGAACTGGAATGGAGAGGAAAGGAATGAAGTGGAACGGAATGGACTGCAATGGAATTGAATGGAGTGAAGTGGAAAGTAGTGGAGTGGAGTGGAATGGAGTGGAAATGAATGGAATGGAGTGGAATGGAAGGGAATGGAGACAAGTGGATAGGAATTGACTGAAGCAGATTGGAGTGGAGTGGAGTGGAGTGGCATGGAATGGAATGAAGTGGATGGGAATGCAATGGAGTGGAATGAAATGGAATAAAATGGAATGGAGTGGAATGGAGAGGAATGGAGTGGAGTGGAGTGGAATGGAGGGGAGTAAGAGGAAGAGAATGGAATGGAATCGAAAGGAGGGAAGTGCAATTGTGTGGAGTGGAGTGGAGATGAAAGGAGTGGAGTGATGTGGAGTCGAGAGGAAAGGAATGGAATGGAATGGAATGGAGTTAAGTGGAGTGGAATGGAGTGGAAGGTAATGGAGTGGAATGAAAAGGAGCGGATTGGAATGGAGTGGAATGGAATGGAGTGGAACGGAGTGGAGTAGAATGGAGTGGGTTGCAGAGGAGTGGAATGGAGTGGAATGGAAGGGAACGGAAAGGAATGTAGTGGATAGGAATGGAATGGAGTGGATTGAAATTGAATGGAAAGGATTGGAGTGCAGTGGACTGGAGGGGAGTGGAATAAAATGGAGTATAGTGCAGTGGAATGGAGTGGACTGGAGTGGAGATGAGTGGAGTGGACTGGAATGGAACGGAGTGGAGTGGAATGGTGTGGAGTGGGGTGGAAAGGAATGGAACAGAATGGAATGGAGAGGAATGGAGTGGCATGTAGTGGAGTGGAGTGAAGTGGAAAGGAATGGCATGGAATGGAGTAGAGTGGAATGGAGGGGTATGGAATGGAATGGAATGGAATTGAGTGGAATGGAGTGGAATGGAGTGGAGTGGAGAGGAATGGAATGGAGTGGAAAGGTCTGAAAGGAGTGGAATGGAGTGGAGTGGAATGCAATGGAGTAGATTGGAATGAAGTGGAAAGGAATAGAATGGAGAGAAGTAGAGTAGAATGGAGTGGATTGGAATGGAGGGGAGCAGAGTGGAGTTAACAGCGGTGGATTGGAATACAGTGGATGGGGTAGAGTGGAAGGGAGTGGAATTATATGGAATGGAATGGATTGGAGTGGAGTGGAAGGGAGTGGAGTGGAGTTGAAAGTAGAGGAATCGAAAGAAGTGGAAAGGAGTGGAGTAGAGTGGATTAGAGTGGATTGGAATGGAATGGAGTGGAGTGGAATGGTGTGGAAACGAATGGAAGGGAGGGGAGTGGAATGGAACGAAATGGAATGGAATGTAGTGGAATGGAGAGGAGTGGAGTGGACTGGAGTGGAATGTAATCGAATGGAGTGTACTGGAGTGGAATGTATTTGAGAGGCGGGTAATGGAGAGGAATTGAGTGGAGTGGAGTGGAGTGAAATACATCGGAATGGCACGGAATTGAATGGAATGGAGGGGAGTGGAATGCAGTGGAGTGGAGTCGATTGGAGTGGTGAGGAGTAGAACGGAGTGGCATGGAATGGAGCACAGTGGAATGCAATGGAGTGGAGTGGATTGGAAAGGGGTGGAGTGGAGTGACGATGGGTGAAGTGGAATGTAATGGAGTGGAGTGCAGAGGAGTCTCATGGAATGGAATGGAATGGAACGCAATGGAAGCTGAGATTGTACCACTGCGCTCCAGGATGGGTGACACAGTGTGATACTCTCAAAAGAAAGGAATGGAATGGAATGCAGTGGAATGGAATGGAATGCAATGGGGTGCATTGGAGTGGAGTGGAGTGAAGTGAAGTGGATTGGAGTGGAATGGAGAGGAATGGAACGGAATGGAATGGAATGAAGTAGACTGGAGTGGGGTGGAGTTGAGTGCAATGGAATGGAGCGAAATGGAATCACATGCAGAGAAATGGAGTAGAGAGGAGTGCAGTAGAGTGGAAAGGAGTGCAATGGAGTGGAATGGAATCGGAAGTAACGGAAAGTAGTGGAGTGGATGGAACGGAAAGGAAAGGAGTGGAGCGGAGTGGAATGGAATGGAGCGGGAGGTGGGTTGGGGCCACTGCACTCCAGGCTGGCTGGCTGACTGAGGTATTCTCGCAATAAAGGAATGGAATGGAATGCCGTAGAGTGGAATGGAACGGAGTGGAGTGGAGTGGAATGGAGTGAGTTGGAGCAGAGTGGAATGAAGAATGCAATGGGATGGAAGGGAATTGAATGAAATGCAGTGGAGTGCAGTGGATTGCATTGCAGTGGAATGGAGCAGAATGGAATGGAAAGGAGTGGAATGGACAGGAGTGGAGTGCACTGGAGAGGAGAGGATAGGAATGCAGTGGAATGGAATTGGATGTAATGGAACGTAGAGGAGTGGAGTGGAATGGAGTGGGCCAGAGTGGAATGGAATGGAATGCAATGGAAAGGAATGGAGTGGAATAGAATGGAATGGAATGGAATGGAATGGAGTGGGATGACTTGTAGTGGGGTGGAGTGAAATGGAGTATAATGGAATGGAGTGGAGTGGAGTGGAATGTGATAGAATGGAGAGGAGGGGAATGGAGCAGAATGGAATGGAGTGCAGCGGAATGGAGTGGAGTGGAATGGAATCAAATGGAGTGGAATGGAACAGAGTGGAATGGAATGGAGTGCAATAGACTAGAATTGAGTGTAGTGTAGTGGAATTTAGTGGAATGGACTGGAATGGAGTGGAATGGAATGGAATTGAGGGGAATGGAATGGAATGGAAAGGAATGGAAAGCAATGGAAAGGAATAGAATTGAATGCAACGGAATTAAAAGAATGCAATGGAATGCAATGGAATAGAACGCAATGGAATGTATAGTTGACATGTAATATGAGCTGAGATTGTGACACTGCACTCCAGCCAGGGTGACATGGTGATATCCTGTCGTAAGAAGTGAATGGAATGCAATGGAGTGAAATGGAATGGAATGAAATGGAATGGAGCGGAGTGGAAGGGAATGGAGTGGAATGAAATAGAATGCAGTGGACTGTAATGGCATGGAGTGGAAAGAAGTAGAGTGGAATGGAGTGGAATGGAATGGACTGGCATAGAATGGAGTGGAATTGAATGCAATGGAGTGGATTGGAAAGGAATGCAAAGGAGTAGAGTGGAGTAGAGTGGTGTGGAGTGGAGTGGAATGGAGCTGAATGTACTTCAATGGAGTACAATGGAATGGAACGGAGTGGAATGGAATGGAATGATATGAGGTGGATTGGAGTGGAATGTAGTGGAGTGGAATGGAATGGAATAGAATGGAATGGAGTAGAGTGTAATGGAATGCAGTGGCGATAAGTGGAGTGGAATGGAATGCATTGGAGTAGAGTGGAGTGGAATGGAATGGAATGGAGTGGAGTGGAGGGGAGTGGAGTGGAATGGAATTGAGTGAAGTGGAGTGCAGTTGAATGGAATATCGTGGTGTGGAGTGGAGTGGAAGTGAATGGAGTGAATAGGAGTGGAATGGAGTGGAAGGTAACGGAGTGGAATGGAGTCGAATGGAGTGGAATGGAGTAGAGTGGATTAGAGTGGAATGGTGTCGAACGGACTGGAATGGAATGGAATGGAGTGGAATGGAATGGAGTGGAATGGAATTGAATCAAATGGAATGGAGTGGAGTGGAGTGGAGTGGAATGAAATGAAATGGAAGGGAGTGGAGAGAAACGCAGTTGATTGGAGTGGAGTGGAGTGGAAAGGAATGGAAAGGAGTGGGATGGAGACGTATGGATTGGAGTGGAATGGAGTGGAATGGAATGAAGTGGAAAGGAGTGGAACGGAGTGAAATTGAATTTAGTGGACTGGAGTGGAATGGAGTTAAATGGAATGGAATGGAATGGAGTGGAATGGAATGGAATGGAGTGGAGTGGAATGGAATAGAATGGCATGGAATGGAATAGAATGGGATGGAGTGGAGTGGAGAGGAGTGGAATGGATTGGATTGAAGTGGAGTGGAATGGAATTGAGTGGAGCGGAGAGGAAAGGAATGGAATGGAGTGGAGTGGAATGGCATGGAATGGAGTGGAATGGAATGGATAGTAGTGGAGTGGAGTGGAGTGGATTGGAGTGTAGTGGAAGGGAATGGAGTGCAGTGTAATGGACTGGAATGGAGCAGAGCAGAATGGAGTGGACTGGACTGGAGTGGAATGGAATGGGATGGCATGGAATGGGAGCTGAGATTTTACCAATGTGCTCTAGGCAGGGTGACTGGGTGTCATACTCTCAAAAGAAAGGAATGGAATGGAACGCAGTGGAATGGAATGGAACAGAGTGGACATTAGTGGAGTGGAATGTGGAGGAATGGAATGAAATGGAACGTAATGGCATGAAATGGAGTGGTGTGGGGTGGAATGGATTATAGTGGAATGGGGTGGAAAGGAATGGGATGGAGTGGAATGAAGTGGAGTGCAGTGGAGTGGAACGGAGTTGAATGGCATAGAATTGAGTGGACAGTAGTGGAATGTTTTGGAATGCAATGGAATCCATTGTAATAGAATGGAATACAACGGAAAGTTGACATGGAGTGTGAGCTGAGATTGTGCCACTGCACTCCAGACTGGGTGACACGTTATATCCTGTGGATAGAAAGGAATGGAATGCAATAGAGTGAAATGGAATGGAGTGGAATGGAATTGAATGGAATGGAGTGGAGTGGAGTGGAGTCGAATGGAGACGAATGGAATGGGACGGAGTGGAATGGAACGGAGTGGAGTGGAGTATCGTGGAGTGAAATAGAATGGAATGCACTGGGTTGGAATGGAATGCAATGGACTGCTGAAAGGAAATGTGAGCTGTTATTGTTCCACTGCACTCCAGCCTTTGTGACGGAATGAAATCCTGTGGAAAAAAAGGAATGGAATGGAATGGAATGGAATGGAATGGAATGGAATGGAATGGAATGGAATGGAGTGGAGTGGAGTGTTGTGGAGAGGAGTGTAGTGGAGTGGAGTGAAATGGAGTGGAGTGTCGTGGAGAAGAGTGGAATGGAGTGGAATGGAATGGAGAGGAAAGGAACGGAGTGGAGTGGAATGGAACGGAGTGGAGTGGAATGGAATCCAATGGAATGAAATGGAATTGAATCGAATGGAATGAAGAAATATGTGCAGTGATTTGGCCACTGCGCTGGAGCCTGTGTGAGAGAGGGAGATCCTGTCGATAAAACAGTGTGGAATGGAAGGGATTGGAATGGAATGGAATGGAACGTATTGGAGTGGAGTGGAGTGGAATTGAGTGGAGTGGAGTGCACTGGAATGGAATGGAATGCAATGGAATGTAATGGAATGATGAAATGATATGTGAGCTGAGATTGTGCCACTGCACTCCACGCTGGGTGACAGAGTGAGATACTCTTGAAAGAAAGAAATGGAATGGAAAGAATTTTTAATTGGGTGGATTCGAGTGGACTGAAGTAGAGTGCAGTGGAATAGAGAGGAATGGAATGGAATGGAATCGGATGTAAAGGAATGGAATGATGTGGAGTGGAGTGGTGAGGAGTGTAGTGCTGTGGAATGGAGCAGAAAGTAACGGGATGGTGTGGAGTGGAGTGCAGTGCAGTGGAGTGGAGAGGAGTGCAATGGCGTGGAATGGAATCGGATGTAAAGGAACGTACTGGAGTGGAGCGGAGTGGAAAGGAGTGGAATGGAATGGAATTGAATGTAATGGAAAGCAAAGGAATGGAATGGGATGCAATGGAATTTAATGCAATAGAATGCAGTTCAATAGAGAGTTGACATGTAGTGTGAGCTGAGATTGTGCCTAAGCTCTCCAGGCTGTTTGACACAGTGATATCGTGTCGAAAGAATGGAATGGAATGCAGTGGTGTGAAATGGAATGGAATGTAGTGGACAGGAGTAGAATGGAGTGGAGTGAAGAGGAACAGAGTGGAATGGAATGGGATGCAGTGGAATGGAATGCAGTGGAGTGGAATGAAATAGAAAGAAATGGAATGGGATGGAATGGAATGCAATGGAATGGAGAAGAGAAATGTGAGCTGAGATTGTGTGACTACACTCCAGCCTTAGTGACCGAGAGAGATTCTGTGGAAGGAAAGAACTGATTTCAAAGGAGTGGAATGGAAGGGAATGTAGTACAGTGGAGTAGAGTGGAATGGAGTGAAACAGAATAGAATGGAGTGGAAGGCAATGGAATGGAATGGAATGGAGTGGAGTGGAATAGAGAGGAGTGCACTGCAATGGAGTGGAGTGGAGTGGAAGGGAGTGGAATGCAATGGAATGTAGTGGAGTGCAGTGGAGTGGAATGGAATGGAGTGGACAGGAGTGGAAGGAGTAGAGTGGACTGGAATGGAATAGAATGGAACAGAATGCAGTGGAGTGGAGGGGAGTGGAGGTGAGTGGAGTGGCATGGAGTGGAATGGAATGGAATGGAGTGAAATGGAATCCAATGGATTGGAATGGAGTGGAGTGGAGTGGAGTGGAATGGAGAGGAGTCGAATGGAATGGAAGGGAATGCAACGGAACGCAGTGGTGTGGATTGGAATGCAGTGAAATGGAGTACTATGGAATCTAAAGGAGTGGAGTGGAGTCTAGTGGAGTGGAATGGAATGGAACAAAATGGAATGGAATGGCACGGAATGGAGTGGAGTAGAGTGGAGTGGGAAGGAAGGGAGATGAGTGGAATGGAGAGGAATGGAATGCAGTGGAGTGGATTGGATTGGAATGAACTGGAATGGAGAGGAAAGGAATGAAGTGGAACGGAATGGACTGCAATGGAATTGAATGGAGTGAAGTGGAAAGTAGTGGAGTGGAGTGGAATGGAGTGGAAATGAATGGAATGGAGTGGAATGGAAGGGAATGGAGACAAGTGGATAGGAATTGACTGAAGCAGATTGGAGTGGAGTGGAGTGGAGTGGCATGGAATGGAATGAAGTGGATGGGAATGCAATGGAGTGGAATGAAATGGAATAAAATGGAATGGAGTGGAATGGAGAGGAATGGAGTGGAGTGGAGTGGAATGGAGGGGAGTAAGAGGAAGAGAATGGAATGGAATCGAAAGGAGGGAAGTGCAATTGTGTGGAGTGGAGTGGAGATGAAAGGAGTGGAGTGATGTGGAGTCGAGAGGAAAGGAATGGAATGGAATGGAATGGAGTTAAGTGGAGTGGAATGGAGTGGAAGGTAATGGAGTGGAATGAAAAGGAGCGGATTGGAATGGAGTGGAATGGAATGGAGTGGAACGGAGTGGAGTAGAATGGAGTGGGTTGCAGAGGAGTGGAATGGAGTGGAATGGAAGGGAACGGAAAGGAATGTAGTGGATAGGAATGGAATGGAGTGGATTGAAATTGAATGGAAAGGATTGGAGTGCAGTGGACTGGAGGGGAGTGGAATAAAATGGAGTATAGTGCAGTGGAATGGAGTGGACTGGAGTGGAGATGAGTGGAGTGGACTGGAATGGAATGGAGTGGAGTGGAATGGTGTGGAGTGGGGTGGAAAGGAATGGAACAGAATGGAATGGAGAGGAATGGAGTGGCATGTAGTGGAGTGGAGTGAAGTGGAAAGGAATGGCATGGAATGGAGTAGAGTGGAATGGAGGGGTATGGAATGGAATGGAATGGAATTGAGTGGAATGGAGTGGAATGGAGTGGAGTGGAGAGGAATGGAATGGAGTGGAAAGGTCTGAAAGGAGTGGAATGGAGTGGAGTGGAATGCAATGGAGTAGATTGGAATGAAGTGGAAAGGAATAGAATGGAGAGAAGTAGAGTAGAATGGAGTGGATTGGAATGGAGGGGAGCAGAGTGGAGTTAACAGCGGTGGATTGGAATACAGTGGATGGGGTAGAGTGGAAGGGAGTGGAATTATATGGAATGGAATGGATTGGAGTGGAGTGGAAGGGAGTGGAGTGGAGTTGAAAGTAGAGGAATCGAAAGAAGTGGAAAGGAGTGGAGTAGAGTGGATTAGAGTGGATTGGAATGGAATGGAGTGGAGTGGAATGGTGTGGAAACGAATGGAAGGGAGGGGAGTGGAATGGAACGAAATGGAATGGAATGTAGTGGAATGGAGAGGAGTGGAGTGGACTGGAGTGGAATGTAATCGAATGGAGTGTACTGGAGTGGAATGTATTTGAGAGGCGGGTAATGGAGAGGAATTGAGTGGAGTGGAGTGGAGTGAAATACATCGGAATGGCACGGAATTGAATGGAATGGAGGGGAGTGGAATGCAGTGGAGTGGAGTCGATTGGAGTGGTGAGGAGTAGAACGGAGTGGCATGGAATGGAGCACAGTGGAATGCAATGGAGTGGAGTGGATTGGAAAGGGGTGGAGTGGAGTGACGATGGGTGAAGTGGAATGTAATGGAGTGGAGTGCAGAGGAGTCTCATGGAATGGAATGGAATGGAACGCAATGGAAGCTGAGATTGTACCACTGCGCTCCAGGATGGGTGACACAGTGTGATACTCTCAAAAGAAAGGAATGGAATGGAATGCAGTGGAATGGAATGGAATGCAATGGGGTGCATTGGAGTGGAGTGGAGTGAAGTGAAGTGGATTGGAGTGGAATGGAGAGGAATGGAACGGAATGGAATGGAATGAAGTAGACTGGAGTGGGGTGGAGTTGAGTGCAATGGAATGGAGCGAAATGGAATCACATGCAGAGAAATGGAGTAGAGAGGAGTGCAGTAGAGTGGAAAGGAGTGCAATGGAGTGGAATGGAATCGGAAGTAACGGAAAGTAGTGGAGTGGATGGAACGGAAAGGAAAGGAGTGGAGCGGAGTGGAATGGAATGGAGCGGGAGGTGGGTTGGGGCCACTGCACTCCAGGCTGGCTGGCTGACTGAGGTATTCTCGCAATAAAGGAATGGAATGGAATGCCGTAGAGTGGAATGGAACGGAGTGGAGTGGAGTGGAATGGAGTGAGTTGGAGCAGAGTGGAATGAAGAATGCAATGGGATGGAAGGGAATTGAATGAAATGCAGTGGAGTGCAGTGGATTGCATTGCAGTGGAATGGAGCAGAATGGAATGGAAAGGAGTGGAATGGACAGGAGTGGAGTGCACTGGAGAGGAGAGGATAGGAATGCAGTGGAATGGAATTGGATGTAATGGAACGTAGAGGAGTGGAGTGGAATGGAGTGGGCCAGAGTGGAATGGAATGGAATGCAATGGAAAGGAATGGAGTGGAATAGAATGGAATGGAATGGAATGGAATGGAGTGGGATGACTTGTAGTGGGGTGGAGTGAAATGGAGTATAATGGAATGGAGTGGAGTGGAGTGGAATGTGATAGAATGGAGAGGAGGGGAATGGAGCAGAATGGAATGGAGTGCAGCGGAATGGAGTGGAGTGGAATGGAATCAAATGGAGTGGAATGGAACAGAGTGGAATGGAATGGAGTGCAATAGACTAGAATTGAGTGTAGTGTAGTGGAATTTAGTGGAATGGACTGGAATGGAGTGGAATGGAATGGAATTGAGGGGAATGGAATGGAATGGAAAGGAATGGAAAGCAATGGAAAGGAATAGAATTGAATGCAACGGAATTAAAAGAATGCAATGGAATGCAATGGAATAGAATGCAATGGAATGTATAGTTGACATGTAATATGAGCTGAGATTGTGACACTGCACTCCAGCCAGGGTGACATGGTGATATCCTGTCGTAAGAAGTGAATGGAATGCAATGGAGTGAAATGGAATGGAATGAAATGGAATGGAGCGGAGTGGAAGGGAATGGAGTGGAATGATATAGAATGCAGTGGACTGTAATGGCATGGAGTGGAAAGAAGTAGAGTGGAATGGAGTGGAATGGAATGGACTGGCATAGAATGGAGTGGAATTGAATGCAATGGAGTGGATTGGAAAGGAATGCAAAGGAGTAGAGTGGAGTAGAGTGGTGTGGAGTGGAGTGGAATGGAGCTGAATGTACTTCAATGGAGTACAATGGAATGGAACGGAGTGGAATGGAATGGAATGATATGAGGTGGATTGGAGTGGAATGTAGTGGAGTGGAATGGAATGGAATAGAATGGAATGGAGTAGAGTGTAATGGAATGCAGTGGCGATAAGTGGAGTGGAATGGAATGCATTGGAGTAGAGTGGAGTGGAATGGAATGGAATGGAGTGGAGTGGAGGGGAGTGGAGTGGAATGGAATTGAGTGAAGTGGAGTGCAGTTGAATGGAATATCGTGGTGTGGAGTGGAGTGGAAGTGAATGGAGTGAATAGGAGTGGAATGGAGTGGAAGGTAACGGAGTGGAATGGAGTCGAATGGAGTGGAATGGAGTAGAGTGGATTAGAGTGGAATGGTGTCGAACGGACTGGAATGGAATGGAATGGAGTGGAATGGAATGGAGTGGAATGGAATTGAATCAAATGGAATGGAGTGGAGTGGAGTGGAGTGGAATGAAATGAAATGGAAGGGAGTGGAGAGAAACGCAGTTGATTGGAGTGGAGTGGAGTGGAAAGGAATGGAAAGGAGTGGGATGGAGACGTATGGATTGGAGTGGAATGGAGTGGAATGGAATGAAGTGGAAAGGAGTGGAACGGAGTGAAATTGAATTTAGTGGACTGGAGTGGAATGGAGTTAAATGGAATGGAATGGAATGGAGTGGAATGGAATGGAATGGAGTGGAGTGGAATGGAATAGAATGGCATGGAATGGAATAGAATGGGATGGAGTGGAGTGGAGAGGAGTGGAATGGATTGGATTGAAGTGGAGTGGAATGGAATTGAGTGGAGCGGAGAGGAAAGGAATGGAATGGAGTGGAGTGGAATGGCATGGAATGGAGTGGAATGGAATGGATAGTAGTGGAGTGGAGTGGAGTGGATTGGAGTGTAGTGGAAGGGAATGGAGTGCAGTGTAATGGACTGGAATGGAGCAGAGCAGAATGGAGTGGACTGGACTGGAGTGGAATGGAATGGGATGGCATGGAATGGGAGCTGAGATTTTACCAATGTGCTCTAGGCAGGGTGACTGGGTGTCATACTCTCAAAAGAAAGGAATGGAATGGAACGCAGTGGAATGGAATGGAACAGAGTGGACATTAGTGGAGTGGAATGTGGAGGAATGGAATGAAATGGAACGTAATGGCATGAAATGGAGTGGTGTGGGGTGGAATGGATTATAGTGGAATGGGGTGGAAAGGAATGGGATGGAGTGGAATGAAGTGGAGTGCAGTGGAGTGGAACGGAGTTGAATGGCATAGAATTGAGTGGACAGTAGTGGAATGTTTGGAATGCAATGGAATCCATTGTAATAGAATGGAATACAACGGAAAGTTGACATGGAGTGTGAGCTGAGATTGTGCCACTGCACTCCAGACTGGGTGACACGTTATATCCTGTGGATAGAAAGGAATGGAATGCAATAGAGTGAAATGGAATGGAGTGGAATGGAATTGAATGGAATGGAGTGGAGTGGAGTGGAGTCGAATGGAGACGAATGGAATGGGACGGAGTGGAATGGAACGGAGTGGAGTGGAGTATCGTGGAGTGAAATAGAATGGAATGCACTGGGTTGGAATGGAATGCAATGGACTGCTGAAAGGAAATGTGAGCTGTTATTGTTCCACTGCACTCCAGCCTTTGTGACGGAATGAAATCCTGTGGAAAAAAAGGAATGGAATGGAATGGAATGGAATGGAATGGAATGGAATGGAATGGAATGGAATGGAGTGGAGTGGAGTGTTGTGGAGAGGAGTGTAGTGGAGTGGAGTGAAATGGAGTGGAGTGTCGTGGAGAAGAGTGGAATGGAGTGGAATGGAATGGAGAGGAAAGGAACGGAGTGGAGTGGAATGGAACGGAGTGGAGTGGAATGGAATCCAATGGAATGAAATGGAATTGAATCGAATGGAATGAAGAAATATGTGCAGTGATTTGGTCACTGCGCTGGAGCCTGTGTGAGAGAGGGAGATCCTGTCGATAAAACAGTGTGGAATGGAAGGGATTGGAATGGAATGGAATGGAACGTATTGGAGTGGAGTGGAGTGGAATTGAGTGGAGTGGAGTGCACTGGAATGGAATGGAATGCAATGGAATGTAATGGAATGATGAAATGATATGTGAGCTGAGATTGTGCCACTGCACTCCACGCTGGGTGACAGAGTGAGATACTCTTGAAAGAAAGAAATGGAATGGAAAGAATTTTTGATTGGGTGGATTCGAGTGGACTGAAGTAGAGTGCAGTGGAATAGAGAGGAATGGAATGGAATGGAATCGGATGTAAAGGAATGGAATGATGTGGAGTGGAGTGGTGAGGAGTGTAGTGCTGTGGAATGGAGCAGAAAGTAACGGGATGGTGTGGAGTGGAGTGCAGTGCAGTGGATTGGAGAGGAGTGCAATGGCGTGGAATGGAATCGGATGTAAAGGAACGTACTGGAGTGGAGCGGAGTGGAAAGGAGTGGAATGGAATGGAATTGAATGTAATGGAAAGCAAAGGAATGGAATGGGATGCAATGGAATTTAATGCAATAGAATGCAGTTCAATAGAGAGTTGACATGTAGTGTGAGCTGAGATTGTGCCTAAGCTCTCCAGGCTGTTTGACACAGTGATATCGTGTCGAAAGAATGGAATGGAATGCAGTGGTGTGAAATGGAATGGAATGTAGTGGACAGGAGTAGAATGGAGTGGAGTGAAGAGGAACAGAGTGGAATGGAATGGGATGCAGTGGAATGGAATGCAGTGGAGTGGAATGAAATAGAAAGAAATGGAATGGGATGGAATGGAATGCAATGGAATGGAGAAGAGAAATGTGAGCTGAGATTGTGTGACTACACTCCAGCCTTAGTGACCGAGAGAGATTCTGTGGAAGGAAAGAACTGATTTCAAAGGAGTGGAATGGAAGGGAATGTAGTACAGTGGAGTAGAGTGGAATGGAGTGAAACAGAATAGAATGGAGTGGAAGGCAATGGAATGGAATGGAATGGAGTGGAGTGGAATAGAGAGGAGTGCACTGCAATGGAGTGGAGTGGAGTGGAAGGGAGTGGAATGCAATGGAATGTAGTGGAGTGCAGTGGAGTGGAATGGAATGGAGTGGACAGGAGTGGAAGGAGTAGAGTGGACTGGAATGGAATAGAATGGAACAGAATGCAGTGGAGTGGAGGGGAGTGGAGGTGAGTGGAGTGGCATGGAGTGGAATGGAATGGAATGGAGTGAAATGGAATCCAATGGATTGGAATGGAGTGGAGTGGAGTGGAGTGGAATGGAGAGGAGTCGAATGGAATGGAAGGGAATGCAACGGAACGCAGTGGTGTGGATTGGAATGCAGTGAAATGGAGTACTATGGAATCTAAAGGAGTGGAGTGGAGTCTAGTGGAGTGGAATGGAATGGAACAAAATGGAATGGAATGGCACGGAATGGAGTGGAGTAGAGTGGAGTGGGAAGGAAGGGAGATGAGTGGAATGGAGAGGAATGGAATGCAGTGGAGTGGATTGGATTGGAATGAACTGGAATGGAGAGGAAAGGAATGAAGTGGAACGGAATGGACTGCAATGGAATTGAATGGAGTGAAGTGGAAAGTAGTGGAGTGGAGTGGAATGGAGTGGAAATGAATGGAATGGAGTGGAATGGAAGGGAATGGAGACAAGTGGATAGGAATTGACTGAAGCAGATTGGAGTGGAGTGGAGTGGAGTGGCATGGAATGGAATGAAGTGGATGGGAATGCAATGGAGTGGAATGAAATGGAATAAAATGGAATGGAGTGGAATGGAGAGGAATGGAGTGGAGTGGAGTGGAATGGAGGGGAGTAAGAGGAAGAGAATGGAATGGAATCGAAAGGAGGGAAGTGCAATTGTGTGGAGTGGAGTGGAGATGAAAGGAGTGGAGTGATGTGGAGTCGAGAGGAAAGGAATGGAATGGAATGGAATGGAGTTAAGTGGAGTGGAATGGAGTGGAAGGTAATGGAGTGGAATGAAAAGGAGCGGATTGGAATGGAGTGGAATGGAATGGAGTGGAACGGAGTGGAGTAGAATGGAGTGGGTTGCAGAGGAGTGGAATGGAGTGGAATGGAAGGGAACGGAAAGGAATGTAGTGGATAGGAATGGAATGGAGTGGATTGAAATTGAATGGAAAGGATTGGAGTGCAGTGGACTGGAGGGGAGTGGAATAAAATGGAGTATAGTGCAGTGGAATGGAGTGGACTGGAGTGGAGATGAGTGGAGTGGACTGGAATGGAATGGAGTGGAGTGGAATGGTGTGGAGTGGGGTGGAAAGGAATGGAACAGAATGGAATGGAGAGGAATGGAGTGGCATGTAGTGGAGTGGAGTGAAGTGGAAAGGAATGGCATGGAATGGAGTAGAGTGGAATGGAGGGGTATGGAATGGAATGGAATGGAATTGAGTGGAATGGAGTGGAATGGAGTGGAGTGGAGAGGAATGGAATGGAGTGGAAAGGTCTGAAAGGAGTGGAATGGAGTGGAGTGGAATGCAATGGAGTAGATTGGAATGAAGTGGAAAGGAATAGAATGGAGAGAAGTAGAGTAGAATGGAGTGGATTGGAATGGAGGGGAGCAGAGTGGAGTTAACAGCGGTGGATTGGAATACAGTGGATGGGGTAGAGTGGAAGGGAGTGGAATTATATGGAATGGAATGGATTGGAGTGGAGTGGAAGGGAGTGGAGTGGAGTTGAAAGTAGAGGAATCGAAAGAAGTGGAAAGGAGTGGAGTAGAGTGGATTAGAGTGGATTGGAATGGAATGGAGTGGAGTGGAATGGTGTGGAAACGAATGGAAGGGAGGGGAGTGGAATGGAACGAAATGGAATGGAATGTAGTGGAATGGAGAGGAGTGGAGTGGACTGGAGTGGAATGTAATCGAATGGAGTGTACTGGAGTGGAATGTATTTGAGAGGCGGGTAATGGAGAGGAATTGAGTGGAGTGGAGTGGAGTGAAATACATCGGAATGGCACGGAATTGAATGGAATGGAGGGGAGTGGAATGCAGTGGAGTGGAGTCGATTGGAGTGGTGAGGAGTAGAACGGAGTGGCATGGAATGGAGCACAGTGGAATGCAATGGAGTGGAGTGGATTGGAAAGGGGTGGAGTGGAGTGACGATGGGTGAAGTGGAATGTAATGGAGTGGAGTGCAGAGGAGTCTCATGGAATGGAATGGAATGGAACGCAATGGAAGCTGAGATTGTACCACTGCGCTCCAGGATGGGTGACACAGTGTGATACTCTCAAAAGAAAGTAATGGAATGGAATGCAGTGGAATGGAATGGAATGCAATGGGGTGCATTGGAGTGGAGTGGAGTGAAGTGAAGTGGATTGGAGTGGAATGGAGAGGAATGGAACGGAATGGAATGGAATGAAGTAGACTGGAGTGGGGTGGAGTTGAGTGCAATGGAATGGAGCGAAATGGAATCACATGCAGAGAAATGGAGTAGAGAGGAGTGCAGTAGAGTGGAAAGGAGTGCAATGGAGTGGAATGGAATCGGAAGTAACGGAAAGTAGTGGAGTGGATGGAACGGAAAGGAAAGGAGTGGAGCGGAGTGGAATGGAATGGAGCGGGAGGTGGGTTGGGGCCACTGCACTCCAGGCTGGCTGGCTGACTGAGGTATTCTCGCAATAAAGGAATGGAATGGAATGCCGTAGAGTGGAATGGAACGGAGTGGAGTGGAGTGGAATGGAGTGAGTTGGAGCAGAGTGGAATGAAGAATGCAATGGGATGGAAGGGAATTGAATGAAATGCAGTGGAGTGCAGTGGATTGCATTGCAGTGGAATGGAGCAGAATGGAATGGAAAGGAGTGGAATGGACAGGAGTGGAGTGCACTGGAGAGGAGAGGATAGGAATGCAGTGGAATGGAATTGGATGTAATGGAACGTAGAGGAGTGGAGTGGAATGGAGTGGGCCAGAGTGGAATGGAATGGAATGCAATGGAAAGGAATGGAGTGGAATAGAATGGAATGGAATGGAATGGAATGGAGTGGGATGACTTGTAGTGGGGTGGAGTGAAATGGAGTATAATGGAATGGAGTGGAGTGGAGTGGAATGTGATAGAATGGAGAGGAGGGGAATGGAGCAGAATGGAATGGAGTGCAGCGGAATGGAGTGGAGTGGAATGGAATCAAATGGAGTGGAATGGAACAGAGTGGAATGGAATGGAGTGCAATAGACTAGAATTGAGTGTAGTGTAGTGGAATTTAGTGGAATGGACTGGAATGGAGTGGAATGGAATGGAATTGAGGGGAATGGAATGGAATGGAAAGGAATGGAAAGCAATGGAAAGGAATAGAATTGAATGCAACGGAATTAAAAGAATGCAATGGAATGCAATGGAATAGAATGCAATGGAATGTATAGTTGACATGTAATATGAGCTGAGATTGTGACACTGCACTCCAGCCAGGGTGACATGGTGATATCCTGTCGTAAGAAGTGAATGGAATGCAATGGAGTGAAATGGAATGGAATGAAATGGAATGGAGCGGAGTGGAAGGGAATGGAGTGGAATGAAATAGAATGCAGTGGACTGTAATGGCATGGAGTGGAAAGAAGTAGAGTGGAATGGAGTGGAATGGAATGGACTGGCATAGAATGGAGTGGAATTGAATGCAATGGAGTGGATTGGAAAGGAATGCAAAGGAGTAGAGTGGAGTAGAGTGGTGTGGAGTGGAGTGGAATGGAGCTGAATGTACTTCAATGGAGTACAATGGAATGGAACGGAGTGGAATGGAATGGAATGATATGAGGTGGATTGGAGTGGAATGTAGTGGAGTGGAATGGAATGGAATAGAATGGAATGGAGTAGAGTGTAATGGAATGCAGTGGCGATAAGTGGAGTGGAATGGAATGCATTGGAGTAGAGTGGAGTGGAATGGAATGGAATGGAGTGGAGTGGAGGGGAGTGGAGTGGAATGGAATTGAGTGAAGTGGAGTGCAGTTGAATGGAATATCGTGGTGTGGAGTGGAGTGGAAGTGAATGGAGTGAATAGGAGTGGAATGGAGTGGAAGGTAACGGAGTGGAATGGAGTCGAATGGAGTGGAATGGAGTAGAGTGGATTAGAGTGGAATGGTGTCGAACGGACTGGAATGGAATGGAATGGAGTGGAATGGAATGGAGTGGAATGGAATTGAATCAAATGGAATGGAGTGGAGTGGAGTGGAGTGGAATGAAATGAAATGGAAGGGAGTGGAGAGAAACGCAGTTGATTGGAGTGGAGTGGAGTGGAAAGGAATGGAAAGGAGTGGGATGGAGACGTATGGATTGGAGTGGAATGGAGTGGAATGGAATGAAGTGGAAAGGAGTGGAACGGAGTGAAATTGAATTTAGTGGACTGGAGTGGAATGGAGTTAAATGGAATGGAATGGAATGGAGTGGAATGGAATGGAATGGAGTGGAGTGGAATGGAATAGAATGGCATGGAATGGAATAGAATGGGATGGAGTGGAGTGGAGAGGAGTGGAATGGATTGGATTGAAGTGGAGTGGAATGGAATTGAGTGGAGCGGAGAGGAAAGGAATGGAATGGAGTGGAGTGGAATGGCATGGAATGGAGTGGAATGTAATGGATAGTAGTGGAGTGGAGTGGAGTGGATTGGAGTGTAGTGGAAGGGAATGGAGTGCAGTGTAATGGACTGGAATGGAGCAGAGCAGAATGGAGTGGACTGGACTGGAGTGGAATGGAATGGGATGGCATGGAATGGGAGCTGAGATTTTACCAATGTGCTCTAGGCAGGGTGACTGGGTGTCATACTCTCAAAAGAAAGGAATGGAATGGAACGCAGTGGAATGGAATGGAACAGAGTGGACATTAGTGGAGTGGAATGTGGAGGAATGGAATGAAATGGAACGTAATGGCATGAAATGGAGTGGTGTGGGGTGGAATGGATTATAGTGGAATGGGGTGGAAAGGAATGGGATGGAGTGGAATGAAGTGGAGTGCAGTGGAGTGGAACGGAGTTGAATGGCATAGAATTGAGTGGACAGTAGTGGAATGTTTTGGAATGCAATGGAATCCATTGTAATAGAATGGAATACAACGGAAAGTTGACATGGAGTGTGAGCTGAGATTGTGCCACTGCACTCCAGACTGGGTGACACGTTATATCCTGTGGATAGAAAGGAATGGAATGCAATAGAGTGAAATGGAATGGAGTGGAATGGAATTGAATGGAATGGAGTGGAGTGGAGTGGAGTCGAATGGAGACGAATGGAATGGGACGGAGTGGAATGGAACGGAGTGGAGTGGAGTATCGTGGAGTGAAATAGAATGGAATGCACTGGGTTGGAATGGAATGCAATGGACTGCTGAAAGGAAATGTGAGCTGTTATTGTTCCACTGCACTCCAGCCTTTGTGACGGAATGAAATCCTGTGGAAAAAAAGGAATGGAATGGAATGGAATGGAATGGAATGGAATGGAATGGAATGGAATGGAATGGAGTGGAGTGGAGTGTTGTGGAGAGGAGTGTAGTGGAGTGGAGTGAAATGGAGTGGAGTGTCGTGGAGAAGAGTGGAATGGAGTGGAATGGAATGGAGAGGAAAGGAACGGAGTGGAGTGGAATGGAACGGAGTGGAGTGGAATGGAATCCAATGGAATGAAATGGAATTGAATCGAATGGAATGAAGAAATATGTGCAGTGATTTGGCCACTGCGCTGGAGCCTGTGTGAGAGAGGGAGATCCTGTCGATAAAACAGTGTGGAATGGAAGGGATTGGAATGGAATGGAATGGAACGTATTGGAGTGGAGTGGAGTGGAATTGAGTGGAGTGGAGTGCACTGGAATGGAATGGAATGCAATGGAATGTAATGGAATGATGAAATGATATGTGAGCTGAGATTGTGCCACTGCACTCCACGCTGGGTGACAGAGTGAGATACTCTTGAAAGAAAGAAATGGAATGGAAAGAATTTTTAATTGGGTGGATTCGAGTGGACTGAAGTAGAGTGCAGTGGAATAGAGAGGAATGGAATGGAATGGAATCGGATGTAAAGGAATGGAATGATGTGGAGTGGAGTGGTGAGGAGTGTAGTGCTGTGGAATGGAGCAGAAAGTAACGGGATGGTGTGGAGTGGAGTGCAGTGCAGTGGAGTGGAGAGGAGTGCAATGGCGTGGAATGGAATCGGATGTAAAGGAACGTACTGGAGTGGAGCGGAGTGGAAAGGAGTGGAATGGAATGGAATTGAATGTAATGGAAAGCAAAGGAATGGAATGGGATGCAATGGAATTTAATGCAATAGAATGCAGTTCAATAGAGAGTTGACATGTAGTGTGAGCTGAGATTGTGCCTAAGCTCTCCAGGCTGTTTGACACAGTGATATCGTGTCGAAAGAATGGAATGGAATGCAGTGGTGTGAAATGGAATGGAATGTAGTGGACAGGAGTAGAATGGAGTGGAGTGAAGAGGAACAGAGTGGAATGGAATGGGATGCAGTGGAATGGAATGCAGTGGAGTGGAATGAAATAGAAAGAAATGGAATGGGATGGAATGGAATGCAATGGAATGGAGAAGAGAAATGTGAGCTGAGATTGTGTGACTACACTCCAGCCTTAGTGACCGAGAGAGATTCTGTGGAAGGAAAGAACTGATTTCAAAGGAGTGGAATGGAAGGGAATGTAGTACAGTGGAGTAGAGTGGAATGGAGTGAAACAGAATAGAATGGAGTGGAAGGCAATGGAATGGAATGGAATGGAGTGGAGTGGAATAGAGAGGAGTGCACTGCAATGGAGTGGAGTGGAGTGGAAGGGAGTGGAATGCAATGGAATGTAGTGGAGTGCAGTGGAGTGGAATGGAATGGAGTGGACAGGAGTGGAAGGAGTAGAGTGGACTGTAATGGAATAGAATGGAACAGAATGCAGTGGAGTGGAGGGGAGTGGAGGTGAGTGGAGTGGCATGGAGTGGAATGGAATGGAATGGAGTGAAATGGAATCCAATGGATTGGAATGGAGTGGAGTGGAGTGGAGTGGAATGGAGAGGAGTCGAATGGAATGGAAGGGAATGCAACGGAACGCAGTGGTGTGGATTGGAATGCAGTGAAATGGAGTACTATGGAATCTAAAGGAGTGGAGTGGAGTCTAGTGGAGTGGAATGGAATGGAACAAAATGGAATGGAATGGCACGGAATGGAGTGGAGTAGAGTGGAGTGGGAAGGAAGGGAGATGAGTGGAATGGAGAGGAATGGAATGCAGTGGAGTGGATTGGATTGGAATGAACTGGAATGGAGAGGAAAGGAATGAAGTGGAACGGAATGGACTGCAATGGAATTGAATGGAGTGAAGTGGAAAGTAGTGGAGTGGAGTGGAATGGAGTGGAAATGAATGGAATGGAGTGGAATGGAAGGGAATGGAGACAAGTGGATAGGAATTGACTGAAGCAGATTGGAGTGGAGTGGAGTGGAGTGGCATGGAATGGAATGAAGTGGATGGGAATGCAATGGAGTGGAATGAAATGGAATAAAATGGAATGGAGTGGAATGGAGAGGAATGGAGTGGAGTGGAGTGGAATGGAGGGGAGTAAGAGGAAGAGAATGGAATGGAATCGAAAGGAGGGAAGTGCAATTGTGTGGAGTGGAGTGGAGATGAAAGGAGTGGAGTGATGTGGAGTCGAGAGGAAAGGAATGGAATGGAATGGAATGGAGTTAAGTGGAGTGGAATGGAGTGGAAGGTAATGGAGTGGAATGAAAAGGAGCGGATTGGAATGGAGTGGAATGGAATGGAGTGGAACGGAGTGGAGTAGAATGGAGTGGGTTGCAGAGGAGTGGAATGGAGTGGAATGGAAGGGAACGGAAAGGAATGTAGTGGATAGGAATGGAATGGAGTGGATTGAAATTGAATGGAAAGGATTGGAGTGCAGTGGACTGGAGGGGAGTGGAATAAAATGGAGTATAGTGCAGTGGAATGGAGTGGACTGGAGTGGAGATGAGTGGAGTGGACTGGAATGGAATGGAGTGGAGTGGAATGGTGTGGAGTGGGGTGGAAAGGAATGGAACAGAATGGAATGGAGAGGAATGGAGTGGCATGTAGTGGAGTGGAGTGAAGTGGAAAGGAATGGCATGGAATGGAATAGAGTGGAATGGAGGGGTATGGAATGGAATGGAATGGAATTGAGTGGAATGGAGTGGAATGGAGTGGAGTGGAGAGGAATGGAATGGAGTGGAAAGGTCTGAAAGGAGTGGAATGGAGTGGAGTGGAATGCAATGGAGTAGATTGGAATGAAGTGGAAAGGAATAGAATGGAGAGAAGTAGAGTAGAATGGAGTGGATTGGAATGGAGGGGAGCAGAGTGGAGTTAACAGCGGTGGATTGGAATACAGTGGATGGGGTAGAGTGGAAGGGAGTGGAATTATATGGAATGGAATGGATTGGAGTGGAGTGGAAGGGAGTGGAGTGGAGTTGAAAGTAGAGGAATCGAAAGAAGTGGAAAGGAGTGGAGTAGAGTGGATTAGAGTGGATTGGAATGGAATGGAGTGGAGTGGAATGGTGTGGAAACGAATGGAAGGGAGGGGAGTGGAATGGAACGAAATGGAATGGAATGTAGTGGAATGGAGAGGAGTGGAGTGGACTGGAGTGGAATGTAATCGAATGGAGTGTACTGGAGTGGAATGTATTTGAGAGGCGGGTAATGGAGAGGAATTGAGTGGAGTGGAGTGGAGTGAAATACATCGGAATGGCACGGAATTGAATGGAATGGAGGGGAGTGGAATGCAGTGGAGTGGAGTCGATTGGAGTGGTGAGGAGTAGAACGGAGTGGCATGGAATGGAGCACAGTGGAATGCAATGGAGTGGAGTGGATTGGAAAGGGGTGGAGTGGAGTGACGATGGGTGAAGTGGAATGTAATGGAGTGGAGTGCAGAGGAGTCTCATGGAATGGAATGGAATGGAACGCAATGGAAGCTGAGATTGTACCACTGCGCTCCAGGATGGGTGACACAGTGTGATACTCTCAAAAGAAAGGAATGGAATGGAATGCAGTGGAATGGAATGGAATGCAATGGGGTGCATTGGAGTGGAGTGGAGTGAAGTGAAGTGGATTGGAGTGGAATGGAGAGGAATGGAACGGAATGGAATGGAATGAAGTAGACTGGAGTGGGGTGGAGTTGAGTGCAATGGAATGGAGCGAAATGGAATCACATGCAGAGAAATGGAGTAGAGAGGAGTGCAGTAGAGTGGAAAGGAGTGCAATGGAGTGGAATGGAATCGGAAGTAACGGAAAGTAGTGGAGTGGATGGAACGGAAAGGAAAGGAGTGGAGCGGAGTGGAATGGAATGGAGCGGGAGGTGGGTTGGGGCCACTGCACTCCAGGCTGGCTGGCTGACTGAGGTATTCTCGCAATAAAGGAATGGAATGGAATGCCGTAGAGTGGAATGGAACGGAGTGGAGTGGAGTGGAATGGAGTGAGTTGGAGCAGAGTGGAATGAAGAATGCAATGGGATGGAAGGGAATTGAATGAAATGCAGTGGAGTGCAGTGGATTGCATTGCAGTGGAATGGAGCAGAATGGAATGGAAAGGAGTGGAATGGACAGGAGTGGAGTGCACTGGAGAGGAGAGGATAGGAATGCAGTGGAATGGAATTGGATGTAATGGAACGTAGAGGAGTGGAGTGGAATGGAGTGGGCCAGAGTGGAATGGAATGGAATGCAATGGAAAGGAATGGAGTGGAATAGAATGGAATGGAATGGAATGGAATGGAGTGGGATGACTTGTAGTGGGGTGGAGTGAAATGGAGTATAATGGAATGGAGTGGAGTGGAGTGGAATGTGATAGAATGGAGAGGAGGGGAATGGAGCAGAATGGAATGGAGTGCAGCGGAATGGAGTGGAGTGGAATGGAATCAAATGGAGTGGAATGGAACAGAGTGGAATGGAATGGAGTGCAATAGACTAGAATTGAGTGTAGTGTAGTGGAATTTAGTGGAATGGACTGGAATGGAGTGGAATGGAATGGAATTGAGGGGAATGGAATGGAATGGAAAGGAATGGAAAGCAATGGAAAGGAATAGAATTGAATGCAACGGAATTAAAAGAATGCAATGGAATGCAATGGAATAGAACGCAATGGAATGTATAGTTGACATGTAATATGAGCTGAGATTGTGACACTGCACTCCAGCCAGGGTGACATGGTGATATCCTGTCGTAAGAAGTGAATGGAATGCAATGGAGTGAAATGGAATGGAATGAAATGGAATGGAGCGGAGTGGAAGGGAATGGAGTGGAATGAAATAGAATGCAGTGGACTGTAATGGCATGGAGTGGAAAGAAGTAGAGTGGAATGGAGTGGAATGGAATGGACTGGCATAGAATGGAGTGGAATTGAATGCAATGGAGTGGATTGGAAAGGAATGCAAAGGAGTAGAGTGGAGTAGAGTGGTGTGGAGTGGAGTGGAATGGAGCTGAATGTACTTCAATGGAGTACAATGGAATGGAACGGAGTGGAATGGAATGGAATGATATGAGGTGGATTGGAGTGGAATGTAGTGGAGTGGAATGGAATGGAATAGAATGGAATGGAGTAGAGTGTAATGGAATGCAGTGGCGATAAGTGGAGTGGAATGGAATGCATTGGAGTAGAGTGGAGTGGAATGGAATGGAATGGAGTGGAGTGGAGGGGAGTGGAGTGGAATGGAATTGAGTGAAGTGGAGTGCAGTTGAATGGAATATCGTGGTGTGGAGTGGAGTGGAAGTGAATGGAGTGAATAGGAGTGGAATGGAGTGGAAGGTAACGGAGTGGAATGGAGTCGAATGGAGTGGAATGGAGTAGAGTGGATTAGAGTGGAATGGTGTCGAACGGACTGGAATGGAATGGAATGGAGTGGAATGGAATGGAGTGGAATGGAATTGAATCAAATGGAATGGAGTGGAGTGGAGTGGAGTGGAATGAAATGAAATGGAAGGGAGTGGAGAGAAACGCAGTTGATTGGAGTGGAGTGGAGTGGAAAGGAATGGAAAGGAGTGGGATGGAGACGTATGGATTGGAGTGGAATGGAGTGGAATGGAATGAAGTGGAAAGGAGTGGAACGGAGTGAAATTGAATTTAGTGGACTGGAGTGGAATGGAGTTAAATGGAATGGAATGGAATGGAGTGGAATGGAATGGAATGGAGTGGAGTGGAATGGAATAGAATGGCATGGAATGGAATAGAATGGGATGGAGTGGAGTGGAGAGGAGTGGAATGGATTGGATTGAAGTGGAGTGGAATGGAATTGAGTGGAGCGGAGAGGAAAGGAATGGAATGGAGTGGAGTGGAATGGCATGGAATGGAGTGGAATGGAATGGATAGTAGTGGAGTGGAGTGGAGTGGATTGGAGTGTAGTGGAAGGGAATGGAGTGCAGTGTAATGGACTGGAATGGAGCAGAGCAGAATGGAGTGGACTGGACTGGAGTGGAATGGAATGGGATGGCATGGAATGGGAGCTGAGATTTTACCAATGTGCTCTAGGCAGGGTGACTGGGTGTCATACTCTCAAAAGAAAGGAATGGAATGGAACGCAGTGGAATGGAATGGAACAGAGTGGACATTAGTGGAGTGGAATGTGGAGGAATGGAATGAAATGGAACGTAATGGCATGAAATGGAGTGGTGTGGGGTGGAATGGATTATAGTGGAATGGGGTGGAAAGGAATGGGATGGAGTGGAATGAAGTGGAGTGCAGTGGAGTGGAACGGAGTTGAATGGCATAGAATTGAGTGGACAGTAGTGGAATGTTTTGGAATGCAATGGAATCCATTGTAATAGAATGGAATACAACGGAAAGTTGACATGGAGTGTGAGCTGAGATTGTGCCACTGCACTCCAGACTGGGTGACACGTTATATCCTGTGGATAGAAAGGAATGGAATGCAATAGAGTGAAATGGAATGGAGTGGAATGGAATTGAATGGAATGGAGTGGAGTGGAGTGGAGTCGAATGGAGACGAATGGAATGGGACGGAGTGGAATGGAACGGAGTGGAGTGGAGTATCGTGGAGTGAAATAGAATGGAATGCACTGGGTTGGAATGGAATGCAATGGACTGCTGAAAGGAAATGTGAGCTGTTATTGTTCCACTGCACTCCAGCCTTTGTGACGGAATGAAATCCTGTGGAAAAAAAGGAATGGAATGGAATGGAATGGAATGGAATGGAATGGAATGGAATGGAATGGAATGGAGTGGAGTGGAGTGTTGTGGAGAGGAGTGTAGTGGAGTGGAGTGAAATGGAGTGGAGTGTCGTGGAGAAGAGTGGAATGGAGTGGAATGGAATGGAGAGGAAAGGAACGGAGTGGAGTGGAATGGAACGGAGTGGAGTGGAATGGAATCCAATGGAATGAAATGGAATTGAATCGAATGGAATGAAGAAATATGTGCAGTGATTTGGCCACTGCGCTGGAGCCTGTGTGAGAGAGGGAGATCCTGTCGATAAAACAGTGTGGAATGGAAGGGATTGGAATGGAATGGAATGGAACGTATTGGAGTGGAGTGGAGTGGAATTGAGTGGAGTGGAGTGCACTGGAATGGAATGGAATGCAATGGAATGTAATGGAATGATGAAATGATATGTGAGCTGAGATTGTGCCACTGCACTCCACGCTGGGTGACAGAGTGAGATACTCTTGAAAGAAAGAAATGGAATGGAAAGAATTTTTAATTGGGTGGATTCGAGTGGACTGAAGTAGAGTGCAGTGGAATACAGAGGAATGGAATGGAATGGAATCGGATGTAAAGGAATGGAATGATGTGGAGTGGAGTGGTGAGGAGTGTAGTGCTGTGGAATGGAGCAGAAAGTAACGGGATGGTGTGGAGTGGAGTGCAGTGCAGTGGAGTGGAGAGGAGTGCAATGGCGTGGAATGGAATCGGATGTAAAGGAACGTACTGGAGTGGAGCGGAGTGGAAAGGAGTGGAATGGAATGGAATTGAATGTAATGGAAAGCAAAGGAATGGAATGGGATGCAATGGAATTTAATGCAATAGAATGCAGTTCAATAGAGAGTTGACATGTAGTGTGAGCTGAGATTGTGCCTAAGCTCTCCAGGCTGTTTGACACAGTGATATCGTGTCGAAAGAATGGAATGGAATGCAGTGGTGTGAAATGGAATGGAATGTAGTGGACAGGAGTAGAATGGAGTGGAGTGAAGAGGAACAGAGTGGAATGGAATGGGATGCAGTGGAATGGAATGCAGTGGAGTGGAATGAAATAGAAAGAAATGGAATGGGATGGAATGGAATGCAATGGAATGGAGAAGAGAAATGTGAGCTGAGATTGTGTGACTACACTCCAGCCTTAGTGACCGAGAGAGATTCTGTGGAAGGAAAGAACTGATTTCAAAGGAGTGGAATGGAAGGGAATGTAGTACAGTGGAGTAGAGTGGAATGGAGTGAAACAGAATAGAATGGAGTGGAAGGCAATGGAATGGAATGGAATGGAGTGGAGTGGAATAGAGAGGAGTGCACTGCAATGGAGTGGAGTGGAGTGGAAGGGAGTGGAATGCAATGGAATGTAGTGGAGTGCAGTGGAGTGGAATGGAATGGAGTGGACAGGAGTGGAAGGAGTAGAGTGGACTGGAATGGAATAGAATGGAACAGAATGCAGTGGAGTGGAGGGGAGTGGAGGTGAGTGGAGTGGCATGGAGTGGAATGGAATGGAATGGAGTGAAATGGAATCCAATGGATTGGAATGGAGTGGAGTGGAGTGGAGTGGAATGGAGAGGAGTCGAATGGAATGGAAGGGAATGCAACGGAACGCAGTGGTGTGGATTGGAATGCAGTGAAATGGAGTACTATGGAATCTAAAGGAGTGGAGTGGAGTCTAGTGGAGTGGAATGGAATGGAACAAAATGGAATGGAATGGCACGGAATGGAGTGGAGTAGAGTGGAGTGGGAAGGAAGGGAGATGAGTGGAATGGAGAGGAATGGAATGCAGTGGAGTGGATTGGATTGGAATGAACTGGAATGGAGAGGAAAGGAATGAAGTGGAACGGAATGGACTGCAATGGAATTGAATGGAGTGAAGTGGAAAGTAGTGGAGTGGAGTGGAATGGAGTGGAAATGAATGGAATGGAGTGGAATGGAAGGGAATGGAGACAAGTGGATAGGAATTGACTGAAGCAGATTGGAGTGGAGTGGAGTGGAGTGGCATGGAATGGAATGAAGTGGATGGGAATGCAATGGAGTGGAATGAAATGGAATAAAATGGAATGGAGTGGAATGGAGAGGAATGGAGTGGAGTGGAGTGGAATGGAGGGGAGTAAGAGGAAGAGAATGGAATGGAATCGAAAGGAGGGAAGTGCAATTGTGTGGAGTGGAGTGGAGATGAAAGGAGTGGAGTGATGTGGAGTCGAGAGGAAAGGAATGGAATGGAATGGAATGGAGTTAAGTGGAGTGGAATGGAGTGGAAGGTAATGGAGTGGAATGAAAAGGAGCGGATTGGAATGGAGTGGAATGGAATGGAGTGGAACGGAGTGGAGTAGAATGGAGTGGGTTGCAGAGGAGTGGAATGGAGTGGAATGGAAGGGAACGGAAAGGAATGTAGTGGATAGGAATGGAATGGAGTGGATTGAAATTGAATGGAAAGGATTGGAGTGCAGTGGACTGGAGGGGAGTGGAATAAAATGGAGTATAGTGCAGTGGAATGGAGTGGACTGGAGTGGAGATGAGTGGAGTGGACTGGAATGGAATGGAGTGGAGTGGAATGGTGTGGAGTGGGGTGGAAAGGAATGGAACAGAATGGAATGGAGAGGAATGGAGTGGCATGTAGTGGAGTGGAGTGAAGTGGAAAGGAATGGCATGGAATGGAGTAGAGTGGAATGGAGGGGTATGGAATGGAATGGAATGGAATTGAGTGGAATGGAGTGGAATGGAGTGGAGTGGAGAGGAATGGAATGGAGTGGAAAGGTCTGAAAGGAGTGGAATGGAGTGGAGTGGAATGCAATGGAGTAGATTGGAATGAAGTGGAAAGGAATAGAATGGAGAGAAGTAGAGTAGAATGGAGTGGATTGGAATGGAGGGGAGCAGAGTGGAGTTAACAGCGGTGGATTGGAATACAGTGGATGGGGTAGAGTGGAAGGGAGTGGAATTATATGGAATGGAATGGATTGGAGTGGAGTGGAAGGGAGTGGAGTGGAGTTGAAAGTAGAGGAATCGAAAGAAGTGGAAAGGAGTGGAGTAGAGTGGATTAGAGTGGATTGGAATGGAATGGAGTGGAGTGGAATGGTGTGGAAACGAATGGAAGGGAGGGGAGTGGAATGGAACGAAATGGAATGGAATGTAGTGGAATGGAGAGGAGTGGAGTGGACTGGAGTGGAATGTAATCGAATGGAGTGTACTGGAGTGGAATGTATTTGAGAGGCGGGTAATGGAGAGGAATTGAGTGGAGTGGAGTGGAGTGAAATACATCGGAATGGCACGGAATTGAATGGAATGGAGGGGAGTGGAATGCAGTGGAGTGGAGTCGATTGGAGTGGTGAGGAGTAGAACGGAGTGGCATGGAATGGAGCACAGTGGAATGCAATGGAGTGGAGTGGATTGGAAAGGGGTGGAGTGGAGTGACGATGGGTGAAGTGGAATGTAATGGAGTGGAGTGCAGAGGAGTCTCATGGAATGGAATGGAATGGAACGCAATGGAAGCTGAGATTGTACCACTGCGCTCCAGGATGGGTGACACAGTGTGATACTCTCAAAAGAAAGGAATGGAATGGAATGCAGTGGAATGGAATGGAATGCAATGGGGTGCATTGGAGTGGAGTGGAGTGAAGTGAAGTGGATTGGAGTGGAATGGAGAGGAATGGAACGGAATGGAATGGAATGAAGTAGACTGGAGTGGGGTGGAGTTGAGTGCAATGGAATGGAGCGAAATGGAATCACATGCAGAGAAATGGAGTAGAGAGGAGTGCAGTAGAGTGGAAAGGAGTGCAATGGAGTGGAATGGAATCGGAAGTAACGGAAAGTAGTGGAGTGGATGGAACGGAAAGGAAAGGAGTGGAGCGGAGTGGAATGGAATGGAGCGGGAGGTGGGTTGGGGCCACTGCACTCCAGGCTGGCTGGCTGACTGAGGTATTCTCGCAATAAAGGAATGGAATGGAATGCCGTAGAGTGGAATGGAACGGAGTGGAGTGGAGTGGAATGGAGTGAGTTGGAGCAGAGTGGAATGAAGAATGCAATGGGATGGAAGGGAATTGAATGAAATGCAGTGGAGTGCAGTGGATTGCATTGCAGTGGAATGGAGCAGAATGGAATGGAAAGGAGTGGAATGGACAGGAGTGGAGTGCACTGGAGAGGAGAGGATAGGAATGCAGTGGAATGGAATTGGATGTAATGGAACGTAGAGGAGTGGAGTGGAATGGAGTGGGCCAGAGTGGAATGGAATGGAATGCAATGGAAAGGAATGGAGTGGAATAGAATGGAATGGAATGGAATGGAATGGAGTGGGATGACTTGTAGTGGGGTGGAGTGAAATGGAGTATAATGGAATGGAGTGGAGTGGAGTGGAATGTGATAGAATGGAGAGGAGGGGAATGGAGCAGAATGGAATGGAGTGCAGCGGAATGGAGTGGAGTGGAATGGAATCAAATGGAGTGGAATGGAACAGAGTGGAATGGAATGGAGTGCAATAGACTAGAATTGAGTGTAGTGTAGTGGAATTTAGTGGAATGGACTGGAATGGAGTGGAATGGAATGGAATTGAGGGGAATGGAATGGAATGGAAAGGAATGGAAAGCAATGGAAAGGAATAGAATTGAATGCAACGGAATTAAAAGAATGCAATGGAATGCAATGGAATAGAATGCAATGGAATGTATAGTTGACATGTAATATGAGCTGAGATTGTGACACTGCACTCCAGCCAGGGTGACATGGTGATATCCTGTCGTAAGAAGTGAATGGAATGCAATGGAGTGAAATGGAATGGAATGAAATGGAATGGAGCGGAGTGGAAGGGAATGGAGTGGAATGAAATAGAATGCAGTGGACTGTAATGGCATGGAGTGGAAAGAAGTAGAGTGGAATGGAGTGGAATGGAATGGACTGGCATAGAATGGAGTGGAATTGAATGCAATGGAGTGGATTGGAAAGGAATGCAAAGGAGTAGAGTGGAGTAGAGTGGTGTGGAGTGGAGTGGAATGGAGCTGAATGTACTTCAATGGAGTACAATGGAATGGAACGGAGTGGAATGGAATGGAATGATATGAGGTGGATTGGAGTGGAATGTAGTGGAGTGGAATGGAATGGAATAGAATGGAATGGAGTAGAGTGTAATGGAATGCAGTGGCGATAAGTGGAGTGGAATGGAATGCATTGGAGTAGAGTGGAGTGGAATGGAATGGAATGGAGTGGAGTGGAGGGGAGTGGAGTGGAATGGAATTGAGTGAAGTGGAGTGCAGTTGAATGGAATATCGTGGTGTGGAGTGGAGTGGAAGTGAATGGAGTGAATAGGAGTGGAATGGAGTGGAAGGTAACGGAGTGGAATGGAGTCGAATGGAGTGGAATGGAGTAGAGTGGATTAGAGTGGAATGGTGTCGAACGGACTGGAATGGAATGGAATGGAGTGGAATGGAATGGAGTGGAATGGAATTGAATCAAATGGAATGGAGTGGAGTGGAGTGGAGTGGAATGAAATGAAATGGAAGGGAGTGGAGAGAAACGCAGTTGATTGGAGTGGAGTGGAGTGGAAAGGAATGGAAAGGAGTGGGATGGAGACGTATGGATTGGAGTGGAATGGAGTGGAATGGAATGAAGTGGAAAGGAGTGGAACGGAGTGAAATTGAATTTAGTGGACTGGAGTGGAATGGAGTTAAATGGAATGGAATGGAATGGAGTGGAATGGAATGGAATGGAGTGGAGTGGAATGGAATAGAATGGCATGGAATGGAATAGAATGGGATGGAGTGGAGTGGAGAGGAGTGGAATGGATTGGATTGAAGTGGAGTGGAATGGAATTGAGTGGAGCGGAGAGGAAAGGAATGGAATGGAGTGGAGTGGAATGGCATGGAATGGAGTGGAATGGAATGGATAGTAGTGGAGTGGAGTGGAGTGGATTGGAGTGTAGTGGAAGGGAATGGAGTGCAGTGTAATGGACTGGAATGGAGCAGAGCAGAATGGAGTGGACTGGACTGGAGTGGAATGGAATGGGATGGCATGGAATGGGAGCTGAGATTTTACCAATGTGCTCTAGGCAGGGTGACTGGGTGTCATACTCTCAAAAGAAAGGAATGGAATGGAACGCAGTGGAATGGAATGGAACAGAGTGGACATTAGTGGAGTGGAATGTGGAGGAATGGAATGAAATGGAACGTAATGGCATGAAATGGAGTGGTGTGGGGTGGAATGGATTATAGTGGAATGGGGTGGAAAGGAATGGGATGGAGTGGAATGAAGTGGAGTGCAGTGGAGTGGAACGGAGTTGAATGGCATAGAATTGAGTGGACAGTAGTGGAATGTTTTGGAATGCAATGGAATCCATTGTAATAGAATGGAATACAACGGAAAGTTGACATGGAGTGTGAGCTGAGATTGTGCCACTGCACTCCAGACTGGGTGACACGTTATATCCTGTGGATAGAAAGGAATGGAATGCAATAGAGTGAAATGGAATGGAGTGGAATGGAATTGAATGGAATGGAGTGGAGTGGAGTGGAGTCGAATGGAGACGAATGGAATGGGACGGAGTGGAATGGAACGGAGTGGAGTGGAGTATCGTGGAGTGAAATAGAATGGAATGCACTGGGTTGGAATGGAATGCAATGGACTGCTGAAAGGAAATGTGAGCTGTTATTGTTCCACTGCACTCCAGCCTTTGTGACGGAATGAAATCCTGTGGAAAAAAAGGAATGGAATGGAATGGAATGGAATGGAATGGAATGGAATGGAATGGAATGGAGTGGAGTGGAGTGTTGTGGAGAGGAGTGTAGTGGAGTGGAGTGAAATGGAGTGGAGTGTCGTGGAGAAGAGTGGAATGGAGTGGAATGGAATGGAGAGGAAAGGAACGGAGTGGAGTGGAATGGAACGGAGTGGAGTGGAATGGAATCCAATGGAATGAAATGGAATTGAATCGAATGGAATGAAGAAATATGTGCAGTGATTTGGCCACTGCGCTGGAGCCTGTGTGAGAGAGGGAGATCCTGTCGATAAAACAGTGTGGAATGGAAGGGATTGGAATGGAATGGAATGGAACGTATTGGAGTGGAGTGGAGTGGAATTGAGTGGAGTGGAGTGCACTGGAATGGAATGGAATGCAATGGAATGTAATGGAATGATGAAATGATATGTGAGCTGAGATTGTGCCACTGCACTCCACGCTGGGTGACAGAGTGAGATACTCTTGAAAGAAAGAAATGGAATGGAAAGAATTTTTAATTGGGTGGATTCGAGTGGACTGAAGTAGAGTGCAGTGGAATAGAGAGGAATGGAATGGAATGGAATCGGATGTAAAGGAATGGAATGATGTGGAGTGGAGTGGTGAGGAGTGTAGTGCTGTGGAATGGAGCAGAAAGTAACGGGATGGTGTGGAGTGGAGTGCAGTGCAGTGGAGTGGAGAGGAGTGCAATGGCGTGGAATGGAATCGGATGTAAAGGAACGTACTGGAGTGGAGCGGAGTGGAAAGGAGTGGAATGGAATGGAATTGAATGTAATGGAAAGCAAAGGAATGGAATGGGATGCAATGGAATTTAATGCAATAGAATGCAGTTCAATAGAGAGTTGACATGTAATGTGAGCTGAGATTGTGCCTAAGCTCTCCAGGCTGTTTGACACAGTGATATCGTGTCGAAAGAATGGAATGGAATGCAGTGGTGTGAAATGGAATGGAATGTAGTGGACAGGAGTAGAATGGAGTGGAGTGAAGAGGAACAGAGTGGAATGGAATGGGATGCAGTGGAATGGAATGCAGTGGAGTGGAATGAAATAGAAAGAAATGGAATGGGATGGAATGGAATGCAATGGAATGGAGAAGAGAAATGTGAGCTGAGATTGTGTGACTACACTCCAGCCTTAGTGACCGAGAGAGATTCTGTGGAAGGAAAGAACTGATTTCAAAGGAGTGGAATGGAAGGGAATGTAGTACAGTGGAGTAGAGTGGAATGGAGTGAAACAGAATAGAATGGAGTGGAAGGCAATGGAATGGAATGGAATGGAGTGGAGTGGAATAGAGAGGAGTGCACTGCAATGGAGTGGAGTGGAGTGGAAGGGAGTGGAATGCAATGGAATGTAGTGGAGTGCAGTGGAGTGGAATGGAATGGAGTGGACAGGAGTGGAAGGAGTAGAGTGGACTGGAATGGAATAGAATGGAACAGAATGCAGTGGAGTGGAGGGGAGTGGAGGTGAGTGGAGTGGCATGGAGTGGAATGGAATGGAATGGAGTGAAATGGAATCCAATGGATTGGAATGGAGTGGAGTGGAGTGGAGTGGAATGGAGAGGAGTCGAATGGAATGGAAGGGAATGCAACGGAACGCAGTGGTGTGGATTGGAATGCAGTGAAATGGAGTACTATGGAATCTAAAGGAGTGGAGTGGAGTCTAGTGGAGTGGAATGGAATGGAACAAAATGGAATGGAATGGCACGGAATGGAGTGGAGTAGAGTGGAGTGGGAAGGAAGGGAGATGAGTGGAATGGAGAGGAATGGAATGCAGTGGAGTGGATTGGATTGGAATGAACTGGAATGGAGAGGAAAGGAATGAAGTGGAACGGAATGGACTGCAATGGAATTGAATGGAGTGAAGTGGAAAGTAGTGGAGTGGAGTGGAATGGAGTGGAAATGAATGGAATGGAGTGGAATGGAAGGGAATGGAGACAAGTGGATAGGAATTGACTGAAGCAGATTGGAGTGGAGTGGAGTGGAGTGGCATGGAATGGAATGAAGTGGATGGGAATGCAATGGAGTGGAATGAAATGGAATAAAATGGAATGGAGTGGAATGGAGAGGAATGGAGTGGAGTGGAGTGGAATGGAGGGGAGTAAGAGGAAGAGAATGGAATGGAATCGAAAGGAGGGAAGTGCAATTGTGTGGAGGGGAGTGGAGATGAAAGGAGTGGAGTGATGTGGAGTCGAGAGGAAAGGAATGGAATGGAATGGAATGGAGTTAAGTGGAGTGGAATGGAGTGGAAGGTAATGGAGTGGAATGAAAAGGAGTGGATTGGAATGGAGTGGAATGGAATGGAGTGGAACGGAGTGGAGTAGAATGGAGTGGGTTGCAGAGGAGTGGAATGGAGTGGAATGGAAGGGAACGGAAAGGAATGTAGTGGATAGGAATGGAATGGAGTGGATTGAAATTGAATGGAAAGGATTGGAGTGCAGTGGACTGGAGGGGAGTGGAATAAAATGGAGTATAGTGCAGTGGAATGGAGTGGACTGGAGTGGAGATGAGTGGAGTGGACTGGAATGGAATGGAGTGGAGTGGAATGGTGTGGAGTGGGGTGGAAAGGAATGGAACAGAATGGAATGGAGAGGAATGGAGTGGCATGTAGTGGAGTGGAGTGAAGTGGAAAGGAATGGCATGGAATGGAGTAGAGTGGAATGGAGGGGTATGGAATGGAATGGAATGGAATTGAGTGGAATGGAGTGGAATGGAGTGGAGTGGAGAGGAATGGAATGGAGTGGAAAGGTCTGAAAGGAGTGGAATGGAGTGGAGTGGAATGCAATGGAGTAGATTGGAATGAAGTGGAAAGGAATAGAATGGAGAGAAGTAGAGTAGAATGGAGTGGATTGGAATGGAGGGGAGCAGAGTGGAGTTAACAGCGGTGGATTGGAATACAGTGGATGGGGTAGAGTGGAAGGGAGTGGAATTATATGGAATGGAATGGATTGGAGTGGAGTGGAAGGGAGTGGAGTGGAGTTGAAAGTAGAGGAATCGAAAGAAGTGGAAAGGAGTGGAGTAGAGTGGATTAGAGTGGATTGGAATGGAATGGAGTGGAGTGGAATGGTGTGGAAACGAATGGAAGGGAGGGGAGTGGAATGGAACGAAATGGAATGGAATGTAGTGGAATGGAGAGGAGTGGAGTGGACTGGAGTGGAATGTAATCGAATGGAGTGTACTGGAGTGGAATGTATTTGAGAGGCGGGTAATGGAGAGGAATTGAGTGGAGTGGAGTGGAGTGAAATACATCGGAATGGCACGGAATTGAATGGAATGGAGGGGAGTGGAATGCAGTGGAGTGGAGTCGATTGGAGTGGTGAGGAGTAGAACGGAGTGGCATGGAATGGAGCACAGTGGAATGCAATGGAGTGGAGTGGATTGGAAAGGGGTGGAGTGGAGTGACGATGGGTGAAGTGGAATGTAATGGAGTGGAGTGCAGAGGAGTCTCATGGAATGGAATGGAATGGAACGCAATGGAAGCTGAGATTGTACCACTGCGCTCCAGGATGGGTGACACAGTGTGATACTCTCAAAAGAAAGGAATGGAATGGAATGCAGTGGAATGGAATGGAATGCAATGGGGTGCATTGGAGTGGAGTGGAGTGAAGTGAAGTGGATTGGAGTGGAATGGAGAGGAATGGAACGGAATGGAATGGAATGAAGTAGACTGGAGTGGGGTGGAGTTGAGTGCAATGGAATGGAGCGAAATGGAATCACATGCAGAGAAATGGAGTAGAGAGGAGTGCAGTAGAGTGGAAAGGAGTGCAATGGAGTGGAATGGAATCGGAAGTAACGGAAAGTAGTGGAGTGGATGGAACGGAAAGGAAAGGAGTGGAGCGGAGTGGAATGGAATGGAGCGGGAGGTGGGTTGGGGCCACTGCACTCCAGGCTGGCTGGCTGACTGAGGTATTCTCGCAATAAAGGAATGGAATGGAATGCCGTAGAGTGGAATGGAACGGAGTGGAGTGGAGTGGAATGGAGTGAGTTGGAGCAGAGTGGAATGAAGAATGCAATGGGATGGAAGGGAATTGAATGAAATGCAGTGGAGTGCAGTGGATTGCATTGCAGTGGAATGGAGCAGAATGGAATGGAAAGGAGTGGAATGGACAGGAGTGGAGTGCACTGGAGAGGAGAGGATAGGAATGCAGTGGAATGGAATTGGATGTAATGGAACGTAGAGGAGTGGAGTGGAATGGAGTGGGCCAGAGTGGAATGGAATGGAATGCAATGGAAAGGAATGGAGTGGAATAGAATGGAATGGAATGGAATGGAATGGAGTGGGATGACTTGTAGTGGGGTGGAGTGAAATGGAGTATAATGGAATGGAGTGGAGTGGAGTGGAATGTGATAGAATGGAGAGGAGGGGAATGGAGCAGAATGGAATGGAGTGCAGCGGAATGGAGTGGAGTGGAATGGAATCAAATGGAGTGGAATGGAACAGAGTGGAATGGAATGGAGTGCAATAGACTAGAATTGAGTGTAGTGTAGTGGAATTTAGTGGAATGGACTGGAATGGAGTGGAATGGAATGGAATTGAGGGGAATGGAATGGAATGGAAAGGAATGGAAAGCAATAGAATTGAATGCAACGGAATTAAAAGAATGCAATGGAATGCAATGGAATAGAATGCAATGGAATGTATAGTTGACATGTAATATGAGCTGAGATTGTGACACTGCACTCCAGCCAGGGTGACATGGTGATATCCTGTCGTAAGAAGTGAATGGAATGCAATGGAGTGAAATGGAATGGAATGAAATGGAATGGAGCGGAGTGGAAGGGAATGGAGTGGAATGAAATAGAATGCAGTGGACTGTAATGGCATGGAGTGGAAAGAAGTAGAGTGGAATGGAGTGGAATGGAATGGACTGGCATAGAATGGAGTGGAATTGAATGCAATGGAGTGGATTGGAAAGGAATGTAAAGGAGTAGAGTGGAGTAGAGTGGTGTGGAGTGGAGTGGAATGGAGCTGAATGTACTTCAATGGAGTACAATGGAATGGAACGGAGTGGAATGGAATGGAATGATATGAGGTGGATTGGAGTGGAATGTAGTGGAGTGGAATGGAATGGAATAGAATGGAATGGAGTAGAGTGTAATGGAATGCAGTGGCGATAAGTGGAGTGGAATGGAATGCATTGGAGTAGAGTGGAGTGGAATGGAATGGAATGGAGTGGAGTGGAGGGGAGTGGAGTGGAATGGAATTGAGTGAAGTGGAGTGCAGTTGAATGGAATATCGTGGTGTGGAGTGGAGTGGAAGTGAATGGAGTGAATAGGAGTGGAATGGAGTGGAAGGTAACGGAGTGGAATGGAGTCGAATGGAGTGGAATGGAGTAGAGTGGATTAGAGTGGAATGGTGTCGAACGGACTGGAATGGAATGGAATGAAGTGGAATGGAATTGAATCAAATGGAATGGAGTGGAGTGGAATGGAGTGGAGTGGAGTGGAATGAAATGAAATGGAAGGGAGTGGAGAGAAACGCAGTTGATTGGAGTGGAGTGGAGTGGAAAGGAATGGAAAGGAGTGGGATGGAGACGTATGGATTGGAGTGGAATGGAGTGGAATGGAATGAAGTGGAAAGGAGTGGAACGGAGTGAAATTGAATTTAGTGGACTGGAGTGGAATGGAGTTAAATGGAATGGAATGGAATGGAGTGGAATGGAATGGAATGGAGTGGAGTGGAATGGAATAGAATGGCATGGAATGGAATAGAATGGGATGGAGTGGAGTGGAGAGGAGTGGAATGGATTGGAGTGAAGTGGAGTGGAATGGAATTGAGTGGAGCGGAGAGGAAAGGAATGGAATGGAGTGGAGTGGAATGGCATGGAATGGAGTGGAATGGAATGGATAGTAGTGGAGTGGAGTGGAGTGGATTGGAGTGTAGTGGAAGGGAATGGAGTGCAGTGTAATGGACTGGAATGGAGCAGAGCAGAATGGAGTGGACTGGACTGGAGTGGAATGGAATGGGATGGCATGGAATGGGAGCTGAGATTTTACCAATGTGCTCTAGGCAGGGTGACTGGGTGTCATACTCTCAAAAGAAAGGAATGGAATGGAACGCAGTGGAATGGAATGGAACAGAGTGGACATTAGTGGAGTGGAATGTGGAGGAATGGAATGAAATGGAACGTAATGGCATGAAATGGAGTGGTGTGGGGTGGAATGGATTATAGTGGAATGGGGTGGAAAGGAATGGGATGGAGTGGAATGAAGTGGAGTGCAGTGGAGTGGAACGGAGTTGAATGGCATAGAATTGAGTGGACAGTAGTGGAATGTTTTGGAATGCAATGGAATCCATTGTAATAGAATGGAATACAACGGAAAGTTGACATGGAGTGTGAGCTGAGATTGTGCCACTGCACTCCAGACTGGGTGACACGTTATATCCTGTGGATAGAAAGGAATGGAATACAATAGAGTGAAATGGAATGGAGTGGAATGGAATTGAATGGAATGGAGTGGAGTGGAGTGGAGTCGAATGGAGACGAATGGAATGGGACGGAGTGGAATGGAACGGAGTGGAGTGGAGTATCGTGGAGTGAAATAGAATGGAATGCACTGGGTTGGAATGGAATGCAATGGACTGCTGAAAGGAAATGTGAGCTGTTATTGTTCCACTGCACTCCAGCCTTTGTGACGGAATGAAATCCTGTGGAAAAAAAGGAATGGAATGGAATGGAATGGAATGGAATGGAATGGAATGGAATGGAATGGAATGGAATGGAGTGGAGTGGAGTGTTGTGGAGAGGAGTGTAGTGGAGTGGAGTGAAATGGAGTAGAGTGTCGTGGAGGAGAGTGGAATGGAGTGGAATGGAATGGAGAGGAAAGGAACGGAGTGGAGTGGAATGGAACGGAGTGGAGTGGAATGGAATCCAATGGAATGAAATGGAATTGAATCGAATGGAATGAAGAAATATGTGCAGTGATTTGGCCACTGCGCTGGAGCCTGTGTGAGAGAGGGAGATCCTGTCGATAAAACAGTGTGGAATGGAAGGGATTGGAATGGAATGGAATGGAACGTATTGGAGTGGAGTGGAGTGGAATTGAGTGGAGTGGAGTGCACTGGAATGGAATGGAATGCAATGGAATGTAATGGAATGATGAAATGATATGTGAGCTGAGATTGTGCCACTGCACTCCACGCTGGGTGACAGAGTGAGATACTCTTGAAAGAAAGAAATGGAATGGAAAGAATTTTTAATTGGGTGGATTCGAGTGGACTGAAGTAGAGTGCAGTGGAATAGAGAGGAATGGAATGGAATGGAATCGGATGTAAAGGAATGGAATGATGTGGAGTGGAGTGGTGAGGAGTGTAGTGCTGTGGAATGGAGCAGAAAGTAACGGGATGGTGTGGAGTGGAGTGCAGTGCAGTGGAGTGGAGAGGAGTGCAATGGCGTGGAATGGAATCGGATGTAAAGGAACGTACTGGAGTGGAGCGGAGTGGAAAGGAGTGGAATGGAATGGAATTGAATGTAATGGAAAGCAAAGGAATGGAATGGGATGCAATGGAATTTAATGCAATAGAATGCAGTTCAATAGAGAGTTGACATGTAGTGTGAGCTGAGATTGTGCCTAAGCTCTCCAGGCTGTTTGACACAGTGATATCGTGTCGAAAGAATGGAATGGAATGCAGTGGTGTGAAATGGAATGGAATGTAGTGGACAGGAGTAGAATGGAGTGGAGTGAAGAGGAACAGAGTGGAATGGAATGGGATGCAGTGGAATGGAATGCAGTGGAGTGGAGTGAAATAGAAAGAAATGGAATGGGATGGAATGGAATGCAATGGAATGGAGAAGAGAAATGTGAGCTTAGATTGTGTGACTACACTCCAGCCTTAGTGACCGAGAGAGATTCTGTGGAAGGAAAGAACTGATTTCAAAGGAGTGGAATGGAAGGGAATGTAGTACAGTGGAGTAGAGTGGAATGGAGTTAAACAGAATAGAATGGAGTGGAAGGCAATGGAATGGAATGGAATGGAGTGGAGTGGAATAGAGAGGAGTGCACTGCAATGGAGTGGAGTGGAGTGGAAGGGAGTGGAATGCAATGGAATGTAGTGGAGTGCAGTGGAGTGGAATGGAATGGAGTGGACAGGAGTGGAAGGAGTAGAGTGGACTGGAATGGAATAGAATGGAACAGAATGCAGTGGAGTGGAGGGGAGTGGAGGTGAGTGGAGTGGCATGGAGTGGAATGGAATGGAATGGAGTGAAATGGAATCCAATGGATTGGAATGGAGTGGAGTGGAGTGGAGTGGAATGGAGAGGAGTCGAATGGAATGGAAGGGAATGCAACGGAACGCAGTGGTGTGGATTGGAATGCAGTGAAATGGAGTACTATGGAATCTAAAGGAGTGGAGTGGAGTCTAGTGGAGTGGAATGGAATGGAACAAAATGGAATGGAATGGCACGGAATGGAGTGGAGTAGAGTGGAGTGGGAAGGAAGGGAGATGAGTGGAATGGAGAGGAATGGAATGCAGTGGAGTGGATTGGATTGGAATGAACTGGAATGGAGAGGAATGGAATGAAGTGGAACGGAATGGACTGCAATGGAATTGAATGGAGTGAAGTGGAAAGTAGTGGAGTGGAGTGGAATGGAGTGGAAATGAATGGAATGGAGAGGAATGGAAGGGAATGGAGACAAGTGGATAGGAATTGACTGAAGCAGATTGGAGTGGAGTGGAGTGGAGTGGCATGGAATGGAATGAAGTGGATGGGAATGCAATGGAGTGGAATGAAATGGAATAAAATGGAATGGAGTGGAATGGAGAGGAATGGAGTGGAGTGGAGTGGAATGGAGGGGAGTAAGAGGAAGAGAATGGAATGGAATCGAAAGGAGGGAAGTGCAATTGTGTGGAGTGGAGTGGAGATGAAAGGAGTGGAGTGATGTGGAGTCGAGAGGAAAGGAATGGAATGGAATGGAATGGAGTTAAGTGGAGTGGAATGGAGTGGAAGGTAATGGAGTGGAATGAAAAGGAGTGGATTGGAATGGAGTGGAATGGAATGGAGTGGAACGGAGTGGAGTAGAATGGAGTGGGTTGCAGAGGAGTGGAATGGAGTGGAATGGAAGGGAACGGAAAGGAATGTAGTGGAAAGGAATGGAATGGAGTGGATTGAAATTGAATGGAAAGGATTGGAGTGCAGTGGACTGGAGGGGAGTGGAATAAAATGGAGTATAGTGCAGTGGAATGGAGTGGACTGGAGTGGAGATGAGTGGAGTGGACTGGAATGGAATGGAGTGGAGTGGAATGGTGTGGAGTGGGGTGGAAAGGAATGGAACAGAATGGAATGGAGAGGAATGGAGTGGCATGTAGTGGAGTGGAGTGAAGTGGAAAGGAATGGCATGGAATGGAGTAGAGTGGAATGGAGGGGTATGGAATGGAATGGAATGGAATTGAGTGGAATGGAGTGGAATGGAGTGGAGTGGAGAGGAATGGAATGGAGTGGAAAGGTCTGAAAGGAGTGGAATGGAGTGGAGTGGAATGCAATGGAGTAGATTGGAATGAAGTGGAAAGGAATAGAATGGAGAGAAGTAGAGTAGAATGGAGTGGATTGGAATGGAGGGGAGCAGAGTGGAGTTAACAGCGGTGGATTGGAATACAGTGGATGGGGTAGAGTGGAAGGGAGTGGAATTATATGGAATGGAATGGATTGGAGTGGAGTGGAAGGGAGTGGAGTGGAGTTGAAAGTAGAGGAATCGAAAGAAGTGGAAAGGAGTGGAGTAGAGTGGATTAGAGTGGATTGGAATGGAATGGAGTGGAGTGGAATGGTGTGGAAACGAATGGAAGGGAGGGGAGTGGAATGGAACGAAATGGAATGGAATGTAGTGGAATGGAGAGGAGTGGAGTGGACTGGAGTGGAATGTAATCGAATGGAGTGTACTGGAGTGGAATGTATTTGAGAGGCGGGTAATGGAGAGGAGTGGAATGTATTTGAGAGGCGGGTAGTGGAGTGGAGTGGAGTGAAATACATCGGAATGGCACGGAATTGAATGGAATGGAGGGGAGTGGAATGCAGTGGAGTGGAGTCGATTGGAGTGGTGAGGAATAGAACGGAGTGGCATGGAATGGAGCACAGTGGAATGCAATGGAGTGGAGTGGATTGGAAAGGGGTGGAGTGGAGTGACGATGGGTGAAGTGGAATGTAATGGAGTGGAGTGCAGAGGAGTCTCATGGAATGGAATGGAATGGAACGCAATGGAAGCTGAGATTGTACCACTGCGCTCCAGGATGGGTGACACAGTGTGATACTCTCAAAAGAAAGGAATGGAATGGAATGCAGTGGAATGGAATGGAATGCAATGGGGTGCATTGGAGTGGAGTGGAGTGAAGTGAAGTGGATTGGAGTGGAATGTAGAGGAATGGAACGGAATGGAATGGAATGAAGTAGACTGGAGTGGGGTGGAGTTGAGTGCAATGGAATGGAGCGAAATGGAATCAGATGCAGAGAAATGGAGTAGAGAGGAGTGCAGTAGAGTGGAAAGGAGTGCAATGGAGTGGAATGGAATCGGAAGTAACGGAAAGTAGTGGAGTGGATGGAACGGAAAGGAAAGGAGTGGAGCGGAGTGGAATGGAACGGAGCGGGAGGTGGGTTGGGGCCACTGCACTCCAGGCTGGCTGGCTGACTGAGGTATTCTCGCAATAAAGGAATGGAATGGAATGCCGTAGAGTGGAATGGAACGGAGTGGAGTGGAGTGGAATGGAGTGAGTTGGAGCAGAGTGGAATGAAGAATGCAATGGGATGGAAGGGAATTGAATGAAATGCAGTGGAGTGCAGTGGAGTGCATTGCAGTGGAATGGAGCAGAATGGAATGGAAAGGAGCGGAATGGACAGGAGTGGAGTGCACTGGAGAGGAGAGGATAGGAATGCAGTGGAATGGAATTGGATGTAATGGAACGTAGAGGAGTGGAGTGGAATGGAGTGGGCCAGAGTGGAATGGAATGGAATGCAATGGAAAGGAATGGAGTGGAATACAATGGAATGGAATGGAATGGAGTGGGATGACTTGTAGTGGGGTGGAGTGAAATGGAGTATAATGGAATGGAGTGGAGTGGAGTGGAATGTGATAGAATGGAGAGGAGGGGAATGGAGCAGAATGGAATGGAGTGCAGCGGAATGGAGTGGAGTGGAATGGAATCAAATGGAGTGGAATGGAACAGAGTGGAATGGAATGGAGTGCAATAGACTAGAATTGAGTGTAGTGTAGTGGAATTTAGTGGAATGGACTGGAATGGAGTGGAATGGAATGGAATTGAGGGGAATGGAATGGAATGGAAAGGAATGGAAAGCAATGGAAAGGAATAGAATTGAATGCAACGGAATTAATAGAATGCAATGGAATGCAATGGAATAGAATGCAATGGAATGTATAGTTGACATGTAATATGAGCTGAGATTGTGACACTGCACTCCAGCCAGGGTGACATGGTGATATCCTGTCGTAAGAAGTGAATGGAATGCAATGGAGTGAAATGGAATGGAATGAAATGGAATGGAGCGGAGTGGAAGGGAATGGAGTGGAATGAAATAGAATGCAGTGGACTGTAATGGCATGGAGTGGAAAGAAGTAGAGTGGAATGGAGTGGAATGGAATGGACTGGCATAGAATGGAGTGGAATTGAATGCAATGGAGTGGATTGGAAAGGAATGCAAAGGAGTAGAGTGGAGTAGAGTGGTGTGGAGTGGAGTGGAATGGAGCTGAATGTACTTCAATGGAGTACAATGGAATGGAACGGAGTGGAATGGAATGGAATGATATGAGGTGGATTGGAGTGGAATGTAGTGGAGTGGAATGGAATGGAATAGAATGGAATGGAGTAGAGTGTAATGGAATGCAGTGGCGATAAGTGGAGTGGAATGGAATGCATTGGAGTAGAGTGGAGTGGAATGGAATGGAATGGAGTGGAGTGGAGGGGAGTGGAGTGGAATGGAATTGAGTGAAGTGGAGTGCAGTTGAATGGAATATCGTGGTGTGGAGTGGAGTGGAAGTGAATGGAGTGAATAGGAGTGGAATGGAGTGGAAGGTAACGGAGTGGAATGGAGTCGAATGGAGTGGAATGGAGTAGAGTGGATTAGAGTGGAATGGTGTCGAACGGACTGGAATGGAATGGAATGGAGTGGAATGGAATTGAATCAAATGGAATGGAGTGGAGTGGAGTGGAGTGGAATGAAATGAAATGGAAGGGAGTGGAGAGAAACGCAGTTGATTGGAGTGGAGTGGAGTGGAAAGGAATGGAAAGGAGTGGGATGGAGACGTATGGATTGGAGTGGAATGGAGTGGAATGGAATGAAGTGGAAAGGAGTGGAACGGAGTGAAATTGAATTTAGTGGACTGGAGTGGAATGGAGTTAAATGGAATGGAATGGAGTGGAGTGGAATGGAATGGAATGGAGTGGAGTGGAATGGATTAGAATGGCATGGAATGGAATAGAATGGGATGGAGTGGAGTGGAGAGGAGTGGAATGGATTGGAGTGAAGTGGAGTGGAATGGAATTGAGTGGAGCGGAGAGGAAAGGAATGGAATGGAGTGGAGTGGAATGGCATGGAATGGAGTGGAATGGAATGGATAGTAGTGGAGTGGAGTGGAGTGGATTGGAGTGTAGTGGAAGGGAATGGAGTGCAGTGTAATGGACTGGAATGGAGCAGAGCAGAATGGAGTGGACTGGACTGGAGTGGAATGGAATGGGATGGCATGGAATGGGAGCTGAGATTTTACCAATGTGCTCTAGGCAGGGTGACTGGGTGTCATACTCTCAAAAGAAAGGAATGGAATGGAACGCAGTGGAATGGAATGGAACAGAGTGGACATTAGTGGAGTGGAATGTGGAGGAATGGAATGAAATGGAACGTAATGGCATGAAATGGAGTGGTGTGGGGTGGAATGGATTATAGTGGAATGGGGTGGAAAGGAATGGGATGGAGTGGAATGAAGTGGAGTGCAGTGGAGTGGAACGGAGTTGAATGGCATAGAATTGAGTGGACAGTAGTGGAATGTTTTGGAATGCAATGGAATCCATTGTAATAGAATGGAATACAACGGAAAGTTGACATGGAGTGTGAGCTGAGATTGTGCCACTGCACTCCAGACTGGGTGACACGTTATATCCTGTGGATAGAAAGGAATGGAATGCAATAGAGTGAAATGGAATGGAGTGGAATGGAATTGAATGGAATGGAGTGGAGTGGAGTGGAGTCGAATGGAGACGAATGGAATGGGACGGAGTGGAATGGAACGGAGTGGAGTGGAGTATCGTGGAGTGAAATAGAATGGAATGCACTGGGTTGGAATGGAATGCAATGGACTGCTGAAAGGAAATGTGAGCTGTTATTGTTCCACTGCACTCCAGCCTTTGTGACGGAATGAAATCCTGTGGAAAAAAAGGAATGGAATGGAATGGAATGGAATGGAATGGAATGGAATGGAATGGAATGGAGTGGAGTGGAGTGTTGTGGAGAGGAGTGTAGTGGAGTGGAGTGAAATGGAGTGGAGTGTCGTGGAGGAGAGTGGAGTGGAGTGGAATGGAATGGAGAGGAAAGGAACGGAGTGGAGTGGAATGGAACGGAGTGGAGTGGAATGGAATCCAATGGAATGAAATGGAATTGAATCGAATGGAATGAAGAAATATGTGCAGTGATTTGGCCACTGCGCTGGAGCCTGTGTGAGAGAGGGAGATCCTGTCGATAAAACAGTGTGGAATGGAAGGGATTGGAATGGAATGGAATGGAACGTATTGGAGTGGAGTGGAGTGGAATTGAGTGGAGTGGAGTGCACTGGAATGGAATGGAATGCAATGGAATGTAATGGAATGATGAAATGATATGTGAGCTGAGATTGTGCCACTGCACTCCACGCTGGGTGACAGAGTGAGATACTCTTGAAAGAAAGAAATGGAATGGAAAGAATTTTTAATTGGGTGGATTCGAGTGGACTGAAGTAGAGTGCAGTGGAATAGAGAGGAATGGAATGGAATGGAATCGGATGTAAAGGAATGGAATGATGTGGAGTGGAGTGGTGAGGAGTGTAGTGCTGTGGAATGGAGCAGAAAGTAACGGGATGGTGTGGAGTGGAGTGCAGTGCAGTGGAATGGAGAGGAGTGCAATGGCGTGTAATGGAATCGGATGTAAAGGAACGTACTGGAGTGGAGCGGAGTGGAAAGGAGTGGAATGGAATGGAATTGAATGTAATGGAAAGCAAAGGAATGGAATGGGATGCAATGGAATTTAATGCAATAGAATGCAGTTCAATAGAGAGTTGACATGTAGTGTGAGCTGAGATTGTGCCTAAGCTCTCCAGGCTGTTTGACACAGTGATATCGTGTGGAAAGAATGGAATGGAATGCAGTGGTGTGAAATGGAATGGAATGTAGTGGACAGGAGTAGAATGGAGTGGAGTGAAGAGGAACAGAGTGGAATGGAATGGGATGCAGTGGAATGGAATGCAGTGGAGTGGAGTGAAATAGAAAGAAATGGAATGGGATGGAATGGAATGCAATGGAATGGAGAAGAGAAATGTGAGCTGAGATTGTGTGACTACACTCCAGCCTTAGTGACCGAGAGAGATTCTGTGGAAGGAAAGAACTGATTTCAAAGGAGTGGAATGGAAGGGAATGTAGTACAGTGGAGTAGAGTGGAATGGAGTGAAACAGAATAGAATGGAGTGGAAGGCAATGGAATGGAATGGAATGGAGTGGAGTGGAATAGAGAGGAGTGCACTGCAATGGAGTGGAGTGGAGTGGAAGGGAGTGGAATGCAATGGAATGTAGTGGAGTGCAGTGGAGTGGAATGGAATGGAGTGGACAGGAGTGGAAGGAGTAGAGTGGACTGGAATGGAATAGAATGGAACAGAATGCAGTGGAGTGGAGGGGAGTGGAGGTGAGTGGAGTGGCATGGAGTGGAATGGAATGGAATGGAGTGAAATGGAATCCAATGGATTGGAATGGAGTGGAGTGGAGTGGAGTGGAATGGAGAGGAGTGGAATGGAATGGAAGGGAATGCAACGGAACGCAGTGGTGTGGATTGGAATGCAGTGAAATGGAGTACTATGGAATCTAAAGGAGTGGAGTGGAGTCTAGTGGAGTGGAATGGAATGGAACAAAATGGAATGGAATGGCACGGAATGGAGTGGAGTAGAGTGGAGTGGGAAGGAAGGGAGATGAGTGGAATGGAGAGGAATGGAATGCAGTGGAGTGGATTGGATTGGAATGAACTGGAATGGAGAGGAATGGAATGAAGTGGAACGGAATGGACCGCAATGGAATTGAATGGAGTGAAGTGGAAAGTAGTGGAGTGGAGTGGAATGGAGTGGAAATAAATGGAATGGAGTGGAATGGAAGGGAATGGAGACAAGTGGATAGGAATTGACTGAAGCAGATTGGAGTGGAGTGGAGTGGAGTGGCATGGAATGGAATGAAGTGGATGGGAATGCAATGGAGTGGAATGAAATGGAATAAAATGGAATGGAGTGGAATGGAGAGGAATGGAGTGGAAGTGGAGTGGAATGGAGGGGAGTAAGAGGAAGAGAATAGAATGGAATCGAAAGGAGGGAAGTGCAATTGTGTGGAGTGGATTGGAGATGAAAGGAGTGGAGTGATGTGGAGTCGAGAGGAAAGGAATGGAATGGAATGGAATGGAGTTAAGTGGAGTGGAATGGAGTGGAAGGTAATGGAGTGGAATGAAAAGGAGTGGATTGGAATGGAGTGGAATGGAATGGAGTGGAACGGAGTGGAGTAGAATGGAGTGGGTTGCAGAGGATTGGAATGGAGTGGAATGGAAGGGAACGGAAAGGAATGTAGTGGAAAGGAATGGAATGGAGTGGATTGAAATTGAATGGAAAGGATTGGAGTGCAGTGGACTGGAGGGGAGTGGAATAAAATGGAGTATAGTGCAGTGGAATGGAGTGGACTGGAGTGGAGATGAATGGAGTGGACTGGAATGGAATGGAGTGGAGTGGAATGGTGTGGAGTGGGGTGGAAAGGAATGGAACAGAATGGAATGGAGAGGAATGGAGTGGCATGTAGTGGAGTGGAGTGAAGTGGAAAGGAATGGCATGGAATGGAGTAGAGTGGAATGGAGGGGTATGGAATGGAATGGAATGGAATTGAGTGGAATGGAGTGGAATGGAGTGGAGTGGAGAGGAATGGAATGGAGTGGAAAGGTCTGAAAGGAGTGGAATGGAGTGGAGTGGAATGCAATGGAGTAGATTGGAATGAAGTGGAAAGGAATAGAATGGAGAGAAGTAGAGTAGAATGGAGTGGATTGGAATGGAGGGGAGCAGAGTGGAGTTAACAGCGGTGGATTGGAATACAGTGGATGGGGTAGAGTGGAAGGGAGTGGAATTATATGGAATGGAATGGATTGGAGTGGAGTGGAAGGGAGTGGAGTGGAGTTGAAAGTAGAGGAATCGAAAGAAGTGGAAAGGAGTGGAGTAGAGTGGATTAGAGTGGATTGGAATGGAATGGAGTGGAGTGGAATGGTGTGGAAACGAATGGAAGGGAGGGGAGTGGAATGGAACGAAATGGAATGGAATGTAGTGGAATGGAGAGGAGTGGAGTGGACTGGAGTGGAATGTAATCGAATGGAGTGTACTGGAGTGGAATGTATTTGAGAGGCGGGTAATGGAGAGGAGTGGAATGTATTTGAGAGGCGGGTAGTGGAGTGGAGTGGAGTGAAATACATCGGAATGGCACGGAATTGAATGGAATGGAGGGGAGTGGAATGCAGTGGAGTGGAGTCGATTGGAGTGGTGAGGAATAGAACGGAGTGGCATGGAATGGAGCACAGTGGAATGCAATGGAGTGGAGTGGATTGGAAAGGGGTGGAGTGGAGTGACGATGGGTGAAGTGGAATGTAATGGAGTGGAGTGCAGAGGAGTCTCATGGAATGGAATGGAATGGAACGCAATGGAAGCTGAGATTGTACCACTGCGCTCCAGGATGGGTGACACAGTGTGATACTCTCAAAAGAAAGGAATGGAATGGAATGCAGTGGAATGGAATGGAATGCAATGGGGTGCATTGGAGTGGAGTGGAGTGAAGTGAAGTGGATTGGAGTGGAATGGAGAGGAATGGAACGGAATGGAATGGAATGAAGTAGACTGGAGTGGGGTGGAGTTGAGTGCAATGGAATGGAGCGAAATGGAATCAGATGCAGAGAAATGGAGTAGAGAGGAGTGCAGTAGAGTGGAAAGGAGTGCAATGGAGTGGAATGGAATCGGAAGTAACGGAAAGTAGTGGAGTGGATGGAACGGAAAGGAAAAGAGTGGAGCGGAGTGGAATGGAACGGAGCGGGAGGTGGGTTGGGGCCACTGCACTCCAGGCTGGCTGGCTGACTGAGGTATTCTCGCAATAAAGGAATGGAATGGAATGCCGCAGAGTGGAATGGAACGGAGTGGAGTGGAGTGGAATGGAGTGAGTTGGAGCAGAGTGGAATGAAGAATGCAATGGGATGGAAGGGAATTGAATGAAATGCAGTGGAGTGCAGTGGAGTGCATTGCAGTGGAATGGAGCAGAATGGAATGGAAAGGAGTGGAATGGACAGGAGTGGAGTGCACTGGAGAGGAGAGGATAGGAATGCAGTGGAATGGAATTGGATGTAATGGAACGTAGAGGAGTGGAGTGGAATGGAGTGGGCCAGAGTGGAATGGAATGGAATGCAATGGAAAGGAATGGAGTGGAATAGAATGGAATGGAATGGAATGGAATGGAGTGGGATGACTTGTAGTGGGGTGGAGTGAAATGGAGTATAATGGAATGGAGTGGAGTGGAGTGGAATGTGATAGAATGGAGAGGAGGGGAATGGAGCAGAATGGAATGGAGTGCAGCGGAATGGAGTGGAGTGGAATGGAATCAAATGGAGTGGAATGGAACAGAGTGGAATGGAATGGAGTGCAATAGACTAGAATTGAGTGTAGTGTAGTGGAATTTAGTGGAATGGACTGGAATGGAGTGGAATGGAATGGAATTGAGGGGAATGGAATGGAATGGAAAGGAATGGAAAGCAATGGAAAGGAATAGAATTGAATGCAACGGAATTAAAAGAATGCAATGGAATGCAATGGAATAGAATGCAATGGAATGTATAGTTGACATGTAATATGAGCTGAGATTGTGACACTGCACTCCAGCCAGGGTGACATGGTGATATCCTGTCGTAAGAAGTGAATGGAATGCAATGGAGTGAAATGGAATGGAATGAAATGGAATGGAGCGGAGTGGAAGGGAATGGAGTGGAATGATATAGAATGCAGTGGACTGTAATGGCATGGAGTGGAAAGAAGTAGAGTGGAATGGAGTGGAATGGAATGGACTGGCATAGAATGGAGTGGAATTGAATGCAATGGAGTGGATTGGAAAGGAATGCAAAGGAGTAGAGTGGAGTAGAGTGGTGTGGAGTGGAGTGGAATGGAGCTGAATGTACTTCAATGGAGTACAATGGAATGGAACGGAGTGGAATGGAATGGAATGATATGAGGTGGATTGGAGTGGAATGTAGTGGAATGGAATGGAATGGAATAGAATGGAATGGAGTAGAGTGTAATGGAATGCAGTGGCGATAAGTGGAGTGGAATGGAATGCATTGGAGTAGAGTGGAGTGGAATGGAATGGAATGGAGTGGAGTGGAGGGGAGTGGAGTGGAATGGAATTGAGTGAAGTGGAGTGCAGTTGAATGGAATATCGTGGTGTGGAGTGGAGTGGAAGTGAATGGAGTGAATAGGAGTGGAATGGAGTGGAAGGCAACGGAGTGGAATGGAGTCGAATGGAGTGGAATGGAGTAGAGTGGATTAGAGTGGAATGGTGTCGAACGGACTGGAATGGAATGGAATGGAGTGGAATGGAATTGAATCAAATGGAATGGAGTGGAGTGGAGTGGAGTGGAATGAAATGAAATGGAAGGGAGTGGAGAGAAACGCAGTTGATTGGAGTGGAGTGGAGTGGAAAGGAATGGAAAAGAGTGGGATGGAGACGTATGGATTGGAGTGGAATGGAGTGGAATGGAATGAAGTGGAAAGGAGTGGAACGGAGTGAAATTGAATTTAGTGGACTGGAGTGGAATGGAGTTAAATGGAATGGAATGGAATGGAGTGGAATGGAATGGAATGGAGTGGAGTGGAATGGAATAGAATGGCATGGAATGGAATAGAATGGGATGGAGTGGAGTGGAGAGGAGTGGAATGGATTGGAGTGAAGTGGAGTGGAATGGAATTGAGTGGAGCGGAGAGGAAAGGAATGGAATGGAGTGGAGTGGAATGGCATGGAATGGAGTGGAATGGAATGGATAGTAGTGGAGTGGAGTGGAGTGGATTGGAGTGTAGTGGAAGGGAATGGAGTGCAGTGTAATGGACTGGAATGGAGCAGAGCAGAATGGAGTGGACTGGACTGGAGTGGAATGGAATGGGATGGCATGGAATGGGAGCTGAGATTTTACCAATGTGCTCTAGGCAGGGTGACTGGGTGTCATACTCTCAAAAGAAAGGAATGGAATGGAACGCAGTGGAATGGAATGGAACAGAGTGGACATTAGTGGAGTGGAATGTGGAGGAATGGAATGAAATGGAACGTAATGGCATGAAATGGAGTGGTGTGGGGTGGAATGGATTATAGTGGAATGGGGTGGAAAGGAATGGGATGGAGTGGAATGAAGTGGAGTGCAGTGGAGTGGAACGGAGTTGAATGGCATAGAATTGAGTGGACAGTAGTGGAATGTTTTGGAATGCAATGGAATCCATTGTAATAGAATGGAATACAACGGAAAGTTGACATGGAGTGTGAGCTGAGATTGTGCCACTGCACTCCAGACTGGGTGACACGTTATATCCTGTGGATAGAAAGGAATGGAATGCAATAGAGTGAAATGGAATGGAGTGGAATGGAATTGAATGGAATGGAGTGGAGTGGAGTGGAGTCGAATGGAGACGAATGGAATGGGACGGAGTGGAATGGAACGGAGTGGAGTGGAGTATCGTGGAGTGAAATAGAATGGAATGCACTGGGTTGGAATGGAATGCAATGGACTGCTGAAAGGAAATGTGAGCTGTTATTGTTCCACTGCACTCCAGCCTTTGTGACGGAATGAAATCCTGTGGAAAAAAAGGAATGGAATGGAATGGAATGGAATGGAATGGAATGGAATGGAATGGAATGGAATGGAGTGGAGTGGAGTGTTGTGGAGAGGAGTGTAGTGGAGTGGAGTGAAATGGAGTGGAGTGTCGTGGAGGAGAGTGGAATGGAGTGGAATGGAATGGAGAGGAAAGGAATGGAGTGGAGTGGAATGGAACGGAGTGGAGTGGAATGGAATCCAATGGAATGAAATGGAATTGAATCGAATGGAATGAAGAAATATGTGCAGTGATTTGGCCACTGCGCTGGAGCCTGTGTGAGAGAGGGAGATCCTGTCGATAAAACAGTGTGGAATGGAAGGGATTGGAATGGAATGGAATGGAACGTATTGGAGTGGAGTGGAGTGGAATTGAGTGGAGTGGAGTGCACTGGAATGGAATGGAATGCAATGGAATGTAATGGAATGATGAAATGATATGTGAGCTGAGATTGTGCCACTGCACTCCACGCTGGGTGACAGAGTGAGATACTCTTGAAAGAAAGAAATGGAATGGAAAGAATTTTTAATTGGGTGGATTCGAGTGGACTGAAGTAGAGTGCAGTGGAATATAGAGGAATGGAATGGAATGGAATCGGATGTAAAGGAATGGAATGATGTGGAGTGGAGTGGTGAGGAGTGTAGTGCTGTGGAATGGAGCAGAAAGTAACGGGATGGTGTGGAGTGGAGTGCAGTGCAGTGGAGTGGAGAGGAGTGCAATGGCGTGGAATGGAATCGGATGTAAAGGAACGTACTGGAGTGGAGCGGAGTGGAAAGGAGTGGAATGGAATGGAATTGAATGTAATGGAAAGCAAAGGAATGGAATGGGAGGCAATGGAATTTAATGCAATAGAATGCAGTTCAATAGAGAGTTGACATGTAATGTGAGCTGAGATTGTGCCTAAGCTCTCCAGGCTGTTTGACACAGTGATATCGTGTCGAAAGAATGGAATGGAATGCAGTGGTGTGAAATGGAATGGAATGTAGTGGACAGGAGTAGAATGGAGTGGAGTGAAGAGGAACAGAGTGGAATGGAATGGGATGCAGTGGAATGGAATGCAGTGGAGTGGAGTGAAATAGAAAGAAATGGAATGGGATGGAATGGAATGCAATGGAATGGAGAAGAGAAATGTGAGCTGAGATTGTGTGACTACACTCCAGCCTTAGTGACCGAGAGAGATTCTGTGGAAGGAAAGAACTGATTTCAAAGGAGTGGAATGGAAGGGAATGTAGTACAGTGGAGTAGAGTGGAATGGAGTGAAACAGAATAGAATGGAGTGGAAGGCAATGGAATGGAATGGAATGGAGTGGAGTGGAATAGAGAGGAGTGCACTGCAATGGAGTGGAGTGGAGTGGAAGGGAGTGGAATGCAATGGAATGTAGTGGAGTGCAGTGGAGTGGAATGGAATGGAGTGGACAGGAGTGGAAGGAGTAGAGTGGACTGGAATGGAATAGAATGGAACAGAATGCAGAGAGTGGAGGGGAGTGGAGGTGAGTGGAGTGGCATGGAGTGGAATGGAATGGAATGGAGTGAAATGGAATCCAATGGATTGGAATGGAGTGGAGTGGGGTGGAGTGGAACGGAGAGGAGTCGAAAGGAATGGAAGGGAATGCAACGGAACGCAGTGGTGTGGATTGGAATGCAGTGAAATGGAGTACTATGGAATCTAAAGGAGTGGAGTGGAGTCTAGTGGAGTGGAATGGAATGGAACAAAATGGAATGGAATGGCACGGAATGGAGTGGAGTAGAGTGGAGTGGGAAGGAAGGGAGATGAGTGGAATGGAGAGGAATGGAATGCAGTGGAGTGGATTGGATTGGAATGAACTGGAATGGAGAGGAATGGAATGAAGTGGAACGGAATGGACTGCAATGGAATTGAATGGAGTGAAGTGGAAAGTAGTGGAGTGGAGTGGAATGGAGTGGAAATGAATGGAATGGAGTGGAATGGAAGGGAATGGAGACAAGTGGATAGGAATTGACTGAAGCAGATTGGAGTGGAGTGTAGTGGAGTGGCATGGAATGGAATGAAGTGGATGGGAATGCAATGGATTGGAATGAAATGGAATAAAATGGAATGGAGTGGAATGGAGAGGAATGGAGTGGAAGTGGAGTGGAATGGAGGGGAGTAAGAGGAAGAGAATGGAACGGAATCGAAAGGAGGGAAGTGCAATTGTGTGGAGTGGAGTGGAGATGAAAGGAGTGGAGTGATGTGGAGTCGAGAGGAAAGGAATGGAATGGAATGGAATGGAGTTAAGTGGAGTGGAATGGAGTGGAAGGTAATGGAGTGGAATGAAAAGGAGTGGATTGGAATGGAGTGGAATGGAATGGAGTGGAACGGAGTGGAGTAGAATGGAGTGGGTTGCAGAGGATTGGAATGGAGTGGAATGGAAGGGAACGGAAAGGAATGTAGTGGAAAGGAATGGAATGGAGTGGATTGAAATTGAATGGAAAGGATTGGAGTGCAGTGGACTGGAGGGGAGTGGAATAAAATGGAGTATAGTGCAGTGGAATGGAGTGGACTGGAGTGGAGATGAGTGGAGTGGACTGGAATGGAATGGAGTGGAGTGGAATGGTGTGGAGTGGGGTGGAAAGGAATGGAACAGAATGGAATGGAGAGGAATGGAGTGGCATGTAGTGGAGTGGAGTGAAGTGGAAAGGAATGGCATGGAATGGAGTAGAGTGGAATGGAGGGGTATGGAATGGAATGGAATGGAATTGAGTGGAATGGAGTGGAATGGAGTGGAGTGGAGAGGAATGGAATGGAGTGGAAAGGTCTGAAAGGAGTGGAATGGAGTGGAGTGGAATGCAGTGGAGTAGATTGGAATGAAGTGGAAAGGAATAGAATGGAGAGAAGTAGAGTAGAATGGAGTGGATTGGAATGGAGGGGAGCAGAGTGGAGTTAACAGCGGTGGATTGGAATACAGTGGATGGGGTAGAGTGGAAGGGAGTGGAATTATATGGAATGGAATGGATTGGAGTGGAGTGGAAGGGAGTGGAGTGGAGTTGAAAGTAGAGGAATCGAAAGAAGTGGAAAGGAGTGGAGTAGAGTGGATTAGAGTGGATTGGAATGGAATGGAGTGGAGTGGAATGGTGTGGAAACGAATGGAAGGGAGGGGAGTGGAATGGAACGAAATGGAATGGAATGTAGTGGAATGGAGAGGAGTGGAGTGGACTGGAGTGGAATGTAATCGAATGGAGTGTACTGGAGTGGAATGTATTTGAGAGGCGGGTAATGGAGAGGAATTGAGTGGAGTGGAGTGGAGTGAAATACATCGGAATGGCACGGAATTGAATGGAATGGAGGGGAGTGGAATGCAGTGGAGTGGAGTCGATTGGAGTGGTGAGGAATAGAACGGAGTGGCATGGAATGGAGCACAGTGGAATGCAATGGAGTGGAGTGGATTGGAAAGGGGTGGAGTGGAGTGACGATGGGTGAAGTGGAATGTAATGGAGTGGAGTGCAGAGGAGTCTCATGGAATGGAATGGAATGGAACGCAATGGAAGCTGAGATTGTACCACTGCGCTCCAGGATGGGTGACACAGTGTGATACTCTCAAAAGAAAGGAATGGAATGGAATGCAGTGGAATGGAATGGAATGCAATGGGGTGCATTGGAGTGGAGTGGAGTGAAGTGAAGTGGATTGGAGTGGAATGGAGAGGAATGGAACGGAATGGAATGGAATGAAGTAGACTGGAGTGGGGTGGAGTTGAGTGCAATGGAATGGAGCGAAATGGAATCAGATGCAGAGAAATGGAGTAGAGAGGAGTGCAGTAGAGTGGAAAGGAGTGCAATGGAGTGGAATGGAATCGGAAGTAACGGAAAGTAGTGGAGTGGATGGAACGGAAAGGAAAGGAGTGGAGCGGAGTGGAATGGAATGGAGCGGGAGGTGGGTTGGGGCCACTGCACTCCAGGCTGGCTGGCTGACTGAGGTATTCTCGCAATAAAGGAATGGAATGGAATGCCGTAGAGTGGAATGGAACGGAGTGGAGTGGAGTGGAATGGAGTGAGTTGGAGCAGAGTGGAATGAAGAATGCAATGGGATGGAAGGGAATTGAATGAAATGCAGTGGAGTGCAGTGGAGTGCATTGCAGTGGAATGGAGCAGAATGGAATGGAAAGGAGTGGAATGGACAGGAGTGGAGTGCACTGGAGAGGAGAGGATAGGAATGCAGTGGAATGGAATTGGATGTAATGGAACGTAGAGGAGTGGAGTGGAATGGAGTTGGCCAGAGTGGAATGGAATGGAATGCAATGGAAAGGAATGGAGTGGAATAGAATGGAATGGAATGGAATGGAATGGAGTGGGATGACTTGTAGTGGGGTGGAGTGAAATGGAGTATAATGGAATGGAGTGGAGTGGAGTGGAATGTGATAGAATGGAGAGGAGGGGAATGGAGCAGAATGGAATGGAGTGCAGCGGAATGGAGTGGAGTGGAATGGAATCAAATGGAGTGGAATGGAACAGAGTGGAATGGAATGGAGTGCAATAGACTAGAATTGAGTGTAGTGTAGTGGAATTTAGTGGAATGGACTGGAATGGAGTGGAATGGAATGGAATTGAGGGGAATGGAATGGAATGGAAAGGAATGGAAAGCAATGGAAAGGAATAGAATTGAATGCAACGGAATTAAAAGAATGCAATGGAATGCAATGGAATAGAATGCAATGGAATGTATAGTTGACATGTAATATGAGCTGAGATTGTGACACTGCACTCCAGCCAGGGTGACATGGTGATATCCTGTCGTAAGAAGTGAATGGAATGCAATGGAGTGAAATGGAATGGAATGAAATGGAATGGAGCGGAATGGAAGGGAATGGAGTGGAATGAAATAGAATGCAGTGGACTGTAATGGCATGGAGTGGAAAGAAGTAGAGTGGAATGGAGTGGAATGGAATGGACTGGCATAGAATGGAGTGGAATTGAATGCAATGGAGTGGATTGGAAAGGAATGCAAAGGAGTAGAGTGGAGTAGAGTGGTGTGGAGTGGAGTGGAATGGAGCTGAATGTACTTCAATGGAGTACAATGGAATGGAACGGAGTGGAATGGAATGGAATGATATGAGGTGGATTGGAGTGGAATGTAGTGGAGTGGAATGGAATGGAATAGAATGGAATGGAGTAGAGTGTAATGGAATGCAGTGGCGATAAGTGGAGTGGAATGGAATGCATTGGAGTAGAGTGGAGTGGAATGGAATGGAATGGAGTGGAGTGGAGGGGAGTGGAGTGGAATGGAATTGAGTGAAGTGGAGTGCAGTTGAATGGAATATCGTGGTGTGGAGTGGAGTGGAAGTGAATGGAGTGAATAGGAGTGGAATGGAGTGGAAGGTAACGGAGTGGAATGGAGTCGAATGGAGTGGAATGGAGTAGAGTGGATTAGAGTGGAATGGTGTCGAACGGACTGGAATGGAATGGAATGGAGTGGAATGGAATTGAATCAAATGGAATGGAGTGGAGTGGAGTGGAGTGGAATGAAATGAAATGGAAGGGAGTGGAGAGAAACGCAGTTGATTGGAGTGGAGTGGAGTGGAAAGGAATGGAAAGGAGTGGGATGGAGACGTATGGATTGGAGTGGAATGGAGTGGAATGGAATGAAGTGGAAAGGAGTGGAACGGAGTGAAATTGAATTTAGTGGACTGGAGTGGAATGGAGTTAAATGGAATGGAATGGAATGGAGTGGAATGGAATGGAATGGAGTGGAGTGGAATGGAATAGAATGGCATGGAATGGAATAGAATGGGATGGAGTGGAGTGGAGAGGAGTGGAATGGATTGGAGTGAAGTGGAGTGGAATGGAATTGAGTGGAGCGGAGAGGAAAGGAATGGAATGGAGTGGAGTGGAATGGCATGGAATGGAGTGGAATGGAATGGATAGTATTGGAGTGGAGTGGAGTGGATTGGAGTGTAGTGGAAGGGAATGGAGTGCAGTGTAATGGACTGGAATGGAGCAGAGCAGAATGGAGTGGACTGGACTGGAGTGGAATGGAATGGGATGGCATGGAATGGGAGCTGAGATTTTACCAATGTGCTCTAGGCAGGGTGACTGGGTGTCATACTCTCAAAAGAAAGGAATGGAATGGAACGCAGTGGAATGGAATGGAACAGAGTGGACATTAGTGGAGTGGAATGTGGAGGAATGGAATGAAATGGAACGTAATGGCATGAAATGGAGTGGTGTGGGGTGGAATGGATTATAGTGGAATGGGGTGGAAAGGAATGGGATGGAGTGGAATGAAGTGGAGTGCAGTGGAGTGGAACGGAGTTGAATGGCATAGAATTGAGTGGACAGTAGTGGAATGTTTTGGAATGCAATGGAATCCATTGTAATAGAATGGAATACAACGGAAAGTTGACATGGAGTGTGAGCTGAGATTGTGCCACTGCACTCCAGACTGGGTGACACGTTATATCCTGTGGATAGAAAGGAATGGAATGCAATAGAGTGAAATGGAATGGAGTGGAATGGAATTGAATGGAATGGAGTGGAGTGGATTGGAGTCGAATGGAGACGAATGGAATGGGACGGAGTGGAATGGAACGGAGTGGAGTGGAGTATCGTGGAGTGAAATAGAATGGAATGCACTGGGTTGGAATGGAATGCAATGGACTGCTGAAAGGAAATGTGAGCTGTTATTGTTCCACTGCACTCCAGCCTTTGTGACGGAATGAAATCCTGTGGAAAAAAAGGAATGGAATGGAATGGAACGGAATGGAATGGAATGGAATGGAATGGATTGGAGTGGAGTGGAGTGGTGTGGAGAAGAGTGTAGTGGAGTGGAGTGGAGTGAAATGGAGTGGAGTGTCGTGGAGGAGAGTGGAATGGAGTGGAATGGAATGGAGAGGAAAGGAACGGAGTGGAGTGGAATGGAACGGAGTGGAGTGGAATGGAATCCAATGGAATGAAATGGAATTGAATCGAATGCAATGAAGAAATATGTGCAGTGATTTGGCCACTGCGCTGGAGCCTGTGTGAGAGAGGGAGATCCTGTCGATAAAACAGTGTGGAATGGAAGGGATTGGAATGGAATGGAATGGAACGTATTGGAGTGGAGTGGAGTGGAATTGAGTGGAGTGGAGTGCACTGGAATGGAATGGAATGCAATGGAATGTAATGGAATGATGAAATGATATGTGAGCTGAGATTGTGCCACTGCACTCCACGCTGGGTGACAGAGTGAGATACTCTTGAAAGAAAGAAATGGAATGGAAAGAATTTTTAATTGGGTGGATTCGAGTGGACTGAAGTAGAGTGCAGTGGAATAGAGAGGAATGGAATGGAATGGAATCGGATGTAAAGGAATGGAATGATGTGGAGTGGAGTGGTGAGGAGTGTAGTGCTGTGGAATGGAGCAGAAAGTAACGGGATGGTGTGGAGTGGAGTGCAGTGCAGTGGAGTGGAGAGGAGTGCAATGGCGTGGAATGGAATCGGATGTAAAGGAACGTACTGGAGTGGAGCGGAGTGGAAAGGAGTGGAATGGAATGGAATTGAATGTAATGGAAAGCAAAGGAATGGAATGGGATGCAATGGAATTTAATGCAATAGAATGCAGTTCAATAGAGAGTTGACATGTAATGTGAGCTGAGATTGTGCCTAAGCTCTCCAGGCTGTTTGACACAGTGATATCGTGTCGAAAGAATGGAATGGAATGCAGTGGTGTGAAATGGAATGGAATGTAGTGGACAGGAGTAGAATGGAGTGGAGTGAAGAGGAACAGAGTGGAATGGAATGGGATGCAGTGGAATGGAATGCAGTGGAGTGGAATGAAATAGAAAGAAATGGAATGGGATGGAATGGAATGCAATGGAATGGAGAAGAGAAATGTGAGCTGAGATTGTGTGACTACACTCCAGCCTTAGTGACCGAGAGAGATTCTGTGGAAGGAAAGAACTGATTTCAAAGGAGTGGAATGGAAGGGAATGTAGTACAGTGGAGTAGAGTGGAATGGAGTGAAACAGAATAGAATGGAGTGGAAGGCAATGGAATGGAATGGAATGGAGTGGAGTGGAATAGAGAGGAGTGCACTGCAATGGAGTGGAGTGGAGTGGAAGGGAGTGGAATGCAATGGAATGTAGTGGAGTGCAGTGGAGTGGAATGGAATGGAGTGGACAGGAGTGGAAGGAGTAGAGTGGACTGGAATGGAATAGAATGGAACAGAATGCAGTGGAGTGGAGGGGAGTGGAGGTGAGTGGAGTGGCATGGAGTGGAATGGAATGGAATGGAGTGAAATGGAATCCAATGGATTGGAATGGAGTGGAGTGGAGTGGAGTGGAATGGAGAGGAGTCGAATGGAATGGAAGGGAATGCAACGGAACGCAGTGGTGTGGATTGGAATGCAGTGAAATGGAGTACTATGGAATCTAAAGGAGTGGAGTGGAGTCTAGTGGAGTGGAATGGAATGGAACAAAATGGAATGGAATGGCACGGAATGGAGTGGAGTAGAGTGGAGTGGGAAGGAAGGGAGATGAGTGGAATGGAGAGGAATGGAATGCAGTGGAGTGGATTGGATTGGAATGAACTGGAATGGAGAGGAATGGAATGAAGTGGAACGGAATGGACCGCAATGGAATTGAATGGAGTGAAGTGGAAAGTAGTGGAGTGGAGTGGAATGGAGTGGAAATGAATGGAATGGAGTGGAATGGAAGGGAATGGAGGCAAGTGGATAGGAATTGACTGAAGCAGATTGGAGTGGAGTGGAGTGGAGTGGCATGGAATGGAATGAAGTGGATGGGAATGCAATGGAGTGGAATGAAATGGAATAAAATGGAATGGAGTGGAATGGAGAGGAATGGAGTGGAAGTGGAGTGGAATGGAGGGGAGTAAGAGGAAGAGAATGGAATGGAATCGAAAGGAGGGAAGTGCAATTGTGTGGAGTGGAGTGGAGATGAAAGGAGTGGAGTGATGTGGAGTCGAGAGGAAAGGAATGGAATGGAATGGAATGGAGTTAAGTGGAGTGGAATGGAGTGGAAGGTAATGGAGTGGAATGAAAAGGAGTGGATTGGAATGGAGTGGAATGGAATGGAGTGGAACGGAGTGGAGTAGAATGGAGTGGGTTGCAGAGGAGTGGAATGGAGTGGAATGGAAGGGAACGGAAAGGAATGTAGTGGAAAGGAATGGAATGGAGTGGATTGAAATTGAATGGAAAGGATTGGAGTGCAGTGGACTGGAGGGGAGTGGAATAAAATGGAGTATAGTGCAGTGGAATGGAGTGGACTGGAGTGGAGATGAGTGGAGTGGACTGGAATGGAATGGAGTGGAGTGGAATGGTGTGGAGTGGGGTGGAAAGGAATGGAACAGAATGGAATGGAGAGGAATGGAGTGGCATGTAGTGGAGTGGAGTGAAGTGGAAAGGAATGGCATGGAATGGAGTAGAGAGGAATGGAGGGGTATGGAATGGAATGGAATGGAATTGAGTGGAATGGAGTGGAATGGAGTGGAGTGGAGAGGAATGGAATGGAGTGGAAAGGTCTGAAAGGAGTGGAATGGAGTGGAGTGGAATGCAATGGAGTAGATTGGAATGAAGTGGAAAGGAATAGAATGGAGAGAAGTAGAGTAGAATGGAGTGGATTGGAATGGAGGGGAGCAGAGTGGAGTTAACAGCGGTGGATTGGAATACAGTGGATGGGGTAGAGTGGAAGGGAGTGGAATTATATGGAATGGAATGGATTGGAGTGGAGTGGAAGGGAGTGGAGTGGAGTTGAAAGTAGAGGAATCGAAAGAAGTTGAAAGGAGTGGAGTAGAGTGGATTAGAGTGGATTGGAATGGAATGGAGTGGAGTGGAATGGTGTGGAAACGAATGGAAGGGAGGGGAGTGGAATGGAACGAAATGGAATGGAATGTAGTGGAATGGAGAGGAGTGGAGTGGACTGGAGTGGAATGTAATCGAATGGAGTGTACTGGAGTGGAATGTATTTGAGAGGCGGGTAATGGAGAGGAGTGGAATGTATTTGAGAGGCGGGTAGTGGAGTGGAGTGGAGTGAAATACATCGGAATGGCACGGAATTGAATGGAATGGAGGGGAGTGGAATGCAGTGGAGTGGAGTCGATTGGAGTGGTGAGGAATAGAACGGAGTGGCATGGAATGGAGCACAGTGGAATGCAATGGAGTGGAGTGGATTGGAAAGGGGTGGAGTGGAGTGACGATGGGTGAAGTGGAATGTAATGGAGTGGAGTGCAGAGGAGTCTCATGGAATGGAATGGAATGGAACGCAATGGAAGCTGAGATTGTACCACTGCGCTCCAGGATGGGTGACACAGTGTGATACTCTCAAAAGAAAGGAATGGAATGGAATGCAGTGGAATGGAATGGAATGCAATGGGGTGCATTGGAGTGGAGTGGAGTGAAGTGAAGTGGATTGGAGTGGAATGGAGAGGAATGGAACGGAATGGAATGGAATGAAGTAGACTGGAGTGGGGTGGAGTTGAGTGCAATGGAATGGAGCGAAATGGAATCAGATGCAGAGAAATGGAGTAGAGAGGAGTGCAGTAGAGTGGAAAGGAGTGCAATGGAGTGGAATGGAATCGGAAGTAACGGAAAGTAGTGGAGTGGATGGAACGGAAAGGAAAGGAGTGGAGCGGAGTGGAATGGAACGGAGCGGGAGGTGGGTTGGGGCCACTGCACTCCAGGCTGGCTGGCTGACTGAGGTATTCTCGCAATAAAGGAATGGAATGGAATGCCGTAGAGTGGAATGGAACGGAGTGGAGTGGAGTGGAATGGAGTGAGTTGGAGCAGAGTGGAATGAAGAATGCAATGGGATGGAAGGGAATTGAATGAAATGCAGTGGAGTGCAGTGGAGTGCATTGCAGTGGAATGGAGCAGAATGGAATGGAAAGGAGTGGAATGGACAGGAGTGGAGTGCACTGGAGAGGAGAGGATAGGAATGCAGTGGAATGGAATTGGATGTAATGGAACGTAGAGGAGTGGAGTGGAATGGAGTGGGCCAGAGTGGAATGGAATGGAATGCAATGGAAAGGAATGGAGTGGAATAGAATGGAATGGAATGGAATGGAATGGAATGGAGTGGGATGACTTGTAGTGGGGTGGAGTGAAATGGAGTATAATGGAATGGAGTGGAGTGGAGTGGAATGTGATAGAATGGAAAGGAGGGGAATGGAGCAGAATGGAATGGAGTGCAGGGGAATGGAGTGGAGTGGAATGGAATCAAATGGAGTGGAATGGAACAGAGTGGAATGGAATGGAGTGCAATAGACTAGAATTGAGTGTAGTGTAGTGGAGTTTAGTGGAATGGACTGGAATGGAGTGGAATGGAATGGAATTGAGGGGAATGGAATGGAATGGAAAGGAATGGAAAGCAATGGAAAGGAATAGAATTGAATGCAACGGAATTAAAAGAATGCAATGGAATGCAATGGAATAGAATGCAATGGAATGTATAGTTGACATGTAATATGAGCTGAGTTTGTGACACTGCACTCCAGCCAGGGTGACATGGTGATATCCTGTCGTAAGAAGTGAATGGAATGCAATGGAGTGAAATGGAATGGAATGAAATGGAATGGAGCGGAGTGGAAGGGAATGGAGTGGAATGATATAGAATGCAGTGGACTGTAATGGCATGGAGTGGAAAGAAGTAGAGTGGAATGGAGTGGAATGGAATGGACTGGCATAGAATGGAGTGGAATTGAATGCAATGGAGTGGATTGGAAAGGAATGCAAAGGAGTAGAGTGGAGTAGAGTGGTGTGGAGTGGAGTGGAATGGAGCTGAATGTACTTCAATGGAGTACAATGGAATGGAACGGAGTGGAATGGAATGGAATGATATGAGGTGGATTGGAGTGCAATGTAGTGGAGTGGAATGGAATGGAATAGAATGGAATGGAGTAGAGTGTAATGGAATGCATTGGCAATAAGTGGAGTGGAATGGAATGCATTGGAGTAGAGTGGAGTGGAATGGAATGGAATGGAGTGGAGTGGAGGGGAGTGGAGTGGAATGGAATTGAGTGAAGTGGAGTGCAGTTGAATGGAATATCGTGGTGTGGAGTGGAGTGGAAGTGAATGGAGTGAATAGGAGTGGAATGGAGTGGAAGGTAACGGAGTGGAATGGAGTCGAATGGAGTGGAATGGAGTAGAGTGGATTAGAGTGGAATGGTGTCGAACGGACTGGAATGGAATGGAATGGAGTGGAATGGAATTGAATCAAATGGAATGGAGTGGAGAGGAATGGAGTGGAATGAAATGAAATGGAAGGGAGTGGAGAGAAACGCAGTTGATTGGAGTGGAGTGGAGTGGAAAGGAATGGAAAGGAGTGGGATGGAGACGTATGGATTGGAGTGGAATGGAGTGGAATGGAATGAAGTGGAAAGGAGTGGAACGGAGTGAAATTGAATTTAGTGGACTGGAGTGGAATGGAGTTAAATGGAATGGAATGGAATGGAGTGGAATGGAATGGAATGGAGTGGAGTGGAATGGAATAGAATGGCATGGAATGGAATAGAATGGGATGGAGTGGAGTGGAGAGGAGTGGAATGGATTGGAGTGAAGTGGAGTGGAATGGAATTGAGTGGAGCGGAGAGGAAAGGAATGGAATGGAGTGGAGTGGAATGGCATGGAATGGAGTGGAATGGAATGGATAGTAGTGGAGTGGAGTGGAGTGGATTGGAGTGTAGTGGAAGGGAATGGAGTGCAGTGTAATGGACTGGAATGGAGCAGAGCAGAATGGAGTGGACTGGACTGGAGTGGAATGGAATGGGATGGCATGGAATGGGAGCTGAGATTTTACCAATGTGCTCTAGGCAGGGTGACTGGGTGTCATACTCTCAAAAGAAAGGAATGGAATGGAACGCAGTGGAATGGAATGGAACAGAGTGGACATTAGTGGAGTGGAATGTGGAGGAATGGAATGAAATGGAACGTAATGGCATGAAATGGAGTGGTGTGGGGTGGAATGGATTATACTGGAATGGGGTGGAAAGGAATGGGATGGAGTGGAATGAAGTGGAGTGCAGTGGAGTGGAACGGAGTTGAATGGGATAGAATTGAGTGGACAGTAGTGGAATGTTTTGGAATGCAATGGAATCCATTGTAATAGAATGGAATACAACGGAAAGTTGACATGGAGTGTGAGCTGAGATTGTGCCACTGCACTCCAGACTGGGTGACACGTTATATCCTGTGGATAGAAAGGAATGGAATGCAATAGAGTGAAATGGAATGGAGTGGAATGGAATTGAATGGAATGGAGTGGAGTGGAGTGGAGTCGAATGGAGACGAATGGAATGGGACGGAGTGGAATGGAACGGAGTGGAGTGGAGTATCGTGGAGTGAAATAGAATGGAATGCACTGGGTTGGAATGGAATGCAATGGACTGCTGAAAGGAAATGTGAGCTGTTATTGTTCCACTGCACTCCAGCCTTTGTGACGGAATGAAATCCTGTGGAAAAAAAGGAATGGAATGGAATGGAATGGAATGGAATGGAGTGGAGTGGAGTGTTGTGGAGAGGAGTGGAGTGGAGTGGAGTGAAATGGAGTGGAGTGTCGTGGAGGAGAGTGGAATGGAGTGGAATGGAATGGAGAGGAAAGGAACGGAGTGGAGTGGAATGGAACGGAGTGGAGTGGAATGGAATCCAATGGAATGAAATGGAATTGAATCGAATGGAATGAAGAAATATGTGCAGTGATTTGGCCACTGCGCTGGAGCCTGTGTGAGAGAGGGAGATCCTGTCGATAAAACAGTGTGGAATGGAAGGGATTGGAATGGAATGGAATGGAACGTATTGGAGTGGAGTGGAGTGGAATTGAGTGGAGTGGAGTGCACTGGAATGGAATGGAATGCAATGGAATGTAATGGAATGATGAAATGATATGTGAGCTGAGATTGTGCCACTGCACTCCACGCTGGGTGACAGAGTGAGATACTCTTGAAAGAAAGAAATGGAATGGAAAGAATTTTTAATTGGGTGGATTCGAGTGGACTGAAGTAGAGTGCAGTGGAATAGAGAGGAATGGAATGGAATGGAATCGGATGTAAAGGAATGGAATGATGTGGAGTGGAGTGGTGAGGAGTGTAGTGCTGTGGAATGGAGCAGAAAGTAACGGGATGGTGTGGAGTGGAGTGCAGTGCAGTGGAGTGGAGAGGAGTGCAATGGCGTGGAATGGAATCGGATGTAAAGGAACGTACTGGAGTGGAGCGGAGTGGAAAGGAGTGGAATGGAATGGAATTGAATGTAATGGAAAGCAAAGGAATGGAATGGGATGCAATGGAATTTAATGCAATAGAATGCAGTTCAATAGAGAGTTGACATGTAGTGTGACCTGAGATTGTGCCTAAGCTCTCCAGGCTGTTTGACACAGTGATATCGTGTCGAAAGAATGGAATGGAATGCAGTGGTGTGAAATGGAATGGAATGTAGTGGACAGGAGTAGAATGGAGTGGAGTGAAGAGGAACAGAGTGGAATGGAATGGGATGCAGTGGAATGGAATGCAGTGGAGTGGAGTGAAATAGAAAGAAATGGAATGGGATGGAATGGAATGCAATGGAATGGAGAAGAGAAATGTGAGCTGAGATTGTGTGACTACACTCCAGCCTTAGTGACCGAGAGAGATTCTGTGGAAGGAAAGAACTGATTTCAAAGGAGTGGAATGGAAGGGAATGTAGTACAGTGGAGTAGAGTGGAATGGAGTGAAACAGAATAGAATGGAGTGGAAGGCAATGGAATGGAATGGAATGGAGTGGAGTGGAATAGAGAGGAGTGCACTGCAATGGAGTGGAGTGGAGTGGAAGGGAGTGGAATGCAATGGAATGTAGTGGAGTGCAGTGGAGTGGAATGGAATGGAGTGGACAGGAGTGGAAGGAGTAGAGTGGACTGGAATGGAATAGAATTGAACAGAATGCAGTGGAGTGGAGGGGAGTGGAGGTGAGTGGAGTGGCATGGAGTGGAATGGAATGGAATGGAGTGAAATGGAATCCAATGGATTGGAATGGAGTGGAGTGGAGTGGAGTGGAATGGAGAGGAGTCGAATGGAATGGAAGGGAATGCAACGGAACGCAGTGGTGTGGATTGGAATGCAGTGAAATGGAGTACTATGGAATCTAAAGGAGTGGAGTGGAGTCTAGTGGAGTGGAATGGAATGGAACAAAATGGAATGGAATGGCACGGAATGGAGTGGAGTAGAGTGGAGTGGGAAGGAAGGGAGATGAGTGGAATGGAGAGGAATGGAATGCAGTGGAGTGGATTGGATTGGAATGAACTGGAATGGAGAGGAAAGGAATGAAGTGGAACGGAATGGACTGCAATGGAATTGAATGGAGTGAAGTGGAAAGTAGTGGAGTGGAGTGGAATGGAGTGGAAATGAATGGAATGGAGTGGAATGGAAGGGAATGGAGACAAGTGGATAGGAATTGACTGAAGCAGATTGGAGTGGAGTGGAGTGGAGTGGCATGGAATGGAATGAAGTGGATGGGAATGCAATGGAGTGGAATGAAATGGAATAAAATGGAATGGAGTGGAATGGAGAGGAATGGAGTGGAGTGGAGTGGAATGGAGGGGAGTAAGAGGAAGAGAATGGAATGGAATCGAAAGGAGGGAAGTGCAATTGTGTGGAGTGGAGTGGAGATGAAAGGAGTGGAGTGATGTGGAGTCGAGAGGAAAGGAATGGAATGGAATGGAATGGAGTTAAGTGGAGTGGAATGGAGTGGAAGGTAATGGAGTGGAATGAAAGGGAGTGGATTGGAATGGAGTGGAATGGAATGGAGTGGAACGGAGTGGAGTAGAATGGAGTGGGTTGCAGAGGAGTGGAATGGAGTGGAATGGAAGGGAACGGAAAGGAATGTAGTGGAAAGGAATGGAATGGAGTGGATTGAAATTGAATGGAAAGGATTGGAGTGCAGTGGACTGGAGGGGAGTGGAATAAAATGGAGTATAGTGCAGTGGAATGGAGTGGACTGGAGTGGAGATGAGTGGAGTGGACTGGAATGGAATGGAGTGGAGTGGAATGGTGTGGAGTGGGGTGGAAAGGAATGGAACAGAATGGAATGGAGAGGAATGGAGTGGCATGTAGTGGAGTGGAGTGAAGTGGAAAGGAATGGCATGGAATGGAGTAGAGTGGAATGGAGGGGTATGGAATGGAATGGAATGGAATTGAGTGGAATGGAGTGGAATGGAGTGGAGTGGAGAGGAATGGAATGGAGTGGAAAGGTCTGAAAGGAGTGGAATGGAGTGGAGTGGAATGCAATGGAGTAGATTGGAATGAAGTGGAAAGGAATAGAATGGAGAGAAGTAGAGTAGAATGGAGTGGATTGGAATGGAGGGGAGCAGAGTGGAGTTAACAGCGGTGGATTGGAATACAGTGGATGGGGTAGAGTGGAAGGGAGTGGAATTATATGGAATGGAATGGATTGGAGTGGAGTGGAAGGGAGTGGAGTGGAGTTGAAAGTAGAGGAATCGAAAGAAGTGGAAAGGAGTGGAGTAGAGTGGATTAGAGTGGATTGGAATGGAATGGAGTGGAGTGGAATGGTGTGGAAACGAATGGAAGGGAGGGGAGTGGAATGGAACGAAATGGAATGGAATGTAGTGGAATGGAGAGGAGTGGAGTGGACTGGAGTGGAATGTAATCGAATGGAGTGTACTGGAGTGGAATGTATTTGAGAGGCGGGTAATGGAGAGGAATTGAGTGGAGTGGAGTGGAGTGAAATACATCGGAATGGCACGGAATTGAATGGAATGGAGGGGAGTGGAATGCAGTGGAGTGGAGTCGATTGGAGTGGTGAGGAATAGAACGGAGTGGCATGGAATGGAGCACAGTGGAATGCAATGGAGTGGAGTGGATTGGAAAGGGGTGGAGTGGAGTGACGATGGGTGAAGTGGAATGTAATGGAGTGGAGTGCAGAGGAGTCTCATGGAATGGAATGGAATGGAACGCAATGGAAGCTGAGATTGTACCACTGCGCTCCAGGATGGGTGACACAGTGTGATACTCTCAAAAGAAAGGAATGGAATGGAATGCAGTGGAATGGAATGGAATGCAATGGGGTGCATTGGAGTGGAGTGGAGTGAAGTGAAGTGGATTGGAGTGGAATGGAGAGGAATGGAACGGAATGGAATGGAATGAAGTAGACTGGAGTGGGGTGGAGTTGAGTGCAATGGAATGGAGCGAAATGGAATCAGATGCAGAGAAATGGAGTAGAGAGGAGTGCAGTAGAGTGGAAAGGAGTGCAATGGAGTGGAATGGAATCGGAAGTAACGGAAAGTAGTGGAGTGGATGGAACGGAAAGGAAAGGAGTGGAGCGGAGTGGAATGGAACGGAGCGGGAGGTGGGTTGGGGCCACTGCACTCCAGGCTGGCTGGCTGACTGAGGTATTCTCGCAATAAAGGAATGGAATGGAATGCCGTAGAGTGGAATGGAACGGAGTGGAGTGGAGTGGAATGGAGTGAGTTGGAGCAGAGTGGAATGAAGAATGCAATGGGATGGAAGGGAATTGAATGAAATGCAGTGGAGTGCAGTGGATTGCATTGCAGTGGAATGGAGCAGAATGGAATGGAAAGGAGTGGAATGGACAGGAGTGGAGTGCACTGGAGAGGAGAGGATAGGAATGCAGTGGAATGGAATTGGATGTAATGGAACGTAGAGGAGTGGAGTGGAATGGAGTGGGCCAGAGTGGAATGGAATGGAATGCAATGGAAAGGAATGGAGTGGAATAGAATGGAATGGAATGGAATGGAATGGAATGGAGTGGGATGACTTGTAGTGGGGTGGAGTGAAATGGAGTATAATGGAATGGAGTGGAGTGGAGTGGAATGTGATAGAATGGAGAGGAGGGGAATGGAGCAGAATGGAATGGAGTGCAGCGGAATGGAGTGGAGTGGAATGGAATCAAATGGAGTGGAATGGAACAGAGTGGAATGGAATGGAGTGCAATAGACTAGAATTGAGTGTAGTGTAGTGGAATTTAGTGGAATGGACTGGAATGGAGTGGAATGGAATGGAATTGAGGGGAATGGAATGGAATGGAAAGGAATGGAAAGCAATGGAAAGGAATAGAATTGAATGCAACGGAATTAAAAGAATGCAATGGAATGCAATGGAATAGAATGCAATGGAATGTATAGTTGACATGTAATATGAGCTGAGATTGTGACACTGCACTCCAGCCAGGGTGACATGGTGATATCCTGTCGTAAGAAGTGAATGGAATGCAATGGAGTGAAATGGAATGGAATGAAATGGAATGGAGCGGAGTGGAAGGGAATGGAGTGGAATGAAATAGAATGCAGTGGACTGTAATGGCATGGAGTGGAAAGAAGTAGAGTGGAATGGAGTGGAATGGAATGGACTGGCATAGAATGGAGTGGAATTGAATGCAATGGAGTGGATTGGAAAGGAATGCAAAGGAGTAGAGTGGAGTAGAGTGGTGTGGAGTGGAGTGGAATGGAGCTGAATGTACTTCAATGGAGTACAATGGAATGGAACGCAGTGGAATGGAATGGAATGATATGAGGTGGATTGGAGTGGAATGTAGTGGAGTGGAATGGAATGGAATAGAATGGAATGGAGTAGAGTGTAATGGAATGCAGTGGCGATAAGTGGAGTGGAATGGAATGCATTGGAGTAGAGTGGAGTGGAATGGAATGGAATGGAGTGGAGTGGAGGGGAGTGGAGTGGAATGGAATTGAGTGAAGTGGAGTGCAGTTGAATGGAATATCGTGGTGTGGAGTGGAGTGGAAGTGAATGGAGTGAATAGGAGTGGAATGGAGTGGAAGGTAACGGAGTGGAATGGAGTCGAATGGAGTGGAATGGAGTAGAGTGGATTAGAGTGGAATGGTGTCGAACGGACTGGAATGGAATGGAATGGAGTGGAATGGAATTGAATCAAATGGAATGGAGTGGAGAGGAATGGAGTGGAATGAAATGAAATGGAAGGGAGTGGAGAGAAACGCAGTTGATTGGAGTGGAGTGGAGTGGAAAGGAATGGAAAGGAGTGGGATGGAGACGTATGGATTGGAGTGGAATGGAGTGGAATGGAATGAAGTGGAAAGGAGTGGAACGGAGTGAAATTGAATTTAGTGGACTGGAGTGGAATGGAGTTAAATGGAATGGAATGGAATGGAGTGGAATGGAATGGAATGGAGTGGAGTGGAATGGAATAGAATGGCATGGAATGGAATAGAATGGGATGGAGTGGAGTGGAGAGGAGTGGAATGGATTGGAGTGAAGTGGAGTGGAATGGAATTGAGTGGAGCGGAGAGGAAAGGAATGGAATGGAGTGGAGTGGAATGGCATGGAATGGAGTGGAATGGAATGGATAGTAGTGGAGTGGAGTGGAGTGGATTGGAGTGTAGTGGAAGGGAATGGAGTGCAGTGTAATGGACTGGAATGGAGCAGAGCAGAATGGAGTGGACTGGACTGGAGTGGAATGGAATGGGATGGCATGGAATGGGAGCTGAGATTTTACCAATGTGCTCTAGGCAGGGTGACTGGGTGTCATACTCTCAAAAGAAAGGAATGGAATGGAACGCAGTGGAATGGAATGGAACAGAGTGGACATTAGTGGAGTGGAATGTGGAGGAATGGAATGAAATGGAACGTAATGGCATGAAATGGAGTGGTGTGGGGTGGAATGGATTATACTGGAATGGGGTGGAAAGGAATGGGATGGAGTGGAATGAAGTGGAGTGCAGTGGAGTGGAACGGAGTTGAATGGGATAGAATTGAGTGGACAGTAGTGGAATGTTTTGGAATGCAATGGAATCCATTGTAATAGAATGGAATACAACGGAAAGTTGACATGGAGTGTGAGCTGAGATTGTGCCACTGCACTCCAGACTGGGTGACACGTTATATCCTGTGGATAGAAAGGAATGGAATGCAATAGAGTGAAATGGAATGGAGTGGAATGGAATTGAATGGAATGGAGTGGAGTGGAGTGGAGTCGAATGGAGACGAATGGAATGGGACGGAGTGGAATGGAACGGAGTGGAGTGGAGTATCGTGGAGTGAAATAGAATGGAATGCACTGGGTTGGAATGGAATGCAATGGACTGCTGAAAGGAAATGTGAGCTGTTATTGTTCCACTGCACTCCAGCCTTTGTGACGGAATGAAATCCTGTGGAAAAAAAGGAATGGAATGGAATGGAATGGAATGGAATGGAGTGGAGTGGAGTGTTGTGGAGAGGAGTGGAGTGGAGTGGAGTGAAATGGAGTGGAGTGTCGTGGAGGAGAGTGGAATGGAGTGGAATGGAATGGAGAGGAAAGGAACGGAGTGGAGTGGAATGGAACGGAGTGGAGTGGAATGGAATCCAATGGAATGAAATGGAATTGAATCGAATGGAATGAAGAAATATGTGCAGTGATTTGGCCACTGCGCTGGAGCCTGTGTGAGAGAGGGAGATCCTGTCGATAAAACAGTGTGGAATGGAAGGGATTGGAATGGAATGGAATGGAACGTATTGGAGTGGAGTGGAGTGGAATTGAGTGGAGTGGAGTGCACTGGAATGGAATGGAATGCAATGGAATGTAATGGAATGATGAAATGATATGTGAGCTGAGATTGTGCCACTGCACTCCACGCTGGGTGACAGAGTGAGATACTCTTGAAAGAAAGAAATGGAATGGAAAGAATTTTTAATTGGGTGGATTCGAGTGGACTGAAGTAGAGTGCAGTGGAATAGAGAGGAATGGAATGGAATGGAATCGGATGTAAAGGAATGGAATGATGTGGAGTGGAGTGGTGAGGAGTGTAGTGCTGTGGAATGGAGCAGAAAGTAACGGGATGGTGTGGAGTGGAGTGCAGTGCAGTGGAGTGGAGAGGAGTGCAATGGCGTGGAATGGAATCGGATGTAAAGGAACGTACTGGAGTGGAGCGGAGTGGAAAGGAGTGGAATGGAATGGAATTGAATGTAATGGAAAGCAAAGGAATGGAATGGGATGCAATGGAATTTAATGCAATAGAATGCAGTTCAATAGAGAGTTGACATGTAGTGTGACCTGAGATTGTGCCTAAGCTCTCCAGGCTGTTTGACACAGTGATATCGTGTGGAAAGAATGGAATGGAATGCAGTGGTGTGAAATGGAATGGAATGTAGTGGACAGGAGTAGAATGGAGTGGAGTGAAGAGGAACAGAGTGGAATGGAATGGGATGCAGTGGAATGGAATGCAGTGGAGTGGAGTGAAATAGAAAGAAATGGAATGGGATGGAATGGAATGCAATGGAATGGAGAAGAGAAATGTGAGCTGAGATTGTGTGACTACACTCCAGCCTTAGTGACCGAGAGAGATTCTGTGGAAGGAAAGAACTGATTTCAAAGGAGTGGAATGGAAGGGAATGTAGTACAGTGGAGTAGAGTGGAATGGAGTGAAACAGAATAGAATGGAGTGGAAGGCAATGGAATGGAATGGAATGGAGTGGAGTGGAATAGAGAGGAGTGCACTGCAATGGAGTGGAGTGGAGTGGAAGGGAGTGGAATGCAATGGAATGTAGTGGAGTGCAGTGGAGTGGAATGGAATGGAGTGGACAGGAGTGGAAGGAGTAGAGTGGACTGGAATGGAATAGAATGGAACAGAATGCAGTGGAGTGGAGGGGAGTGGAGGTGAGTGGAGTGGCATGGAGTGGAATGGAATGGAATGGAGTGAAATGGAATCCAATGGATTGGAATGGAGTGGAGTGGAGTGGAGTGGAATGGAGAGGAGTCGAATGGAATGGAAGGGAATGCAACGGAACGCAGTGGTGTGGATTGGAATGCAGTGAAATGGAGTACTATGGAATCTAAAGGAGTGGAGTGGAGTCTAGTGGAGTGGAATGGAATGGAACAAAATGGAATGGAATGGCACGGAATGGAGTGGAGTAGAGTGGAGTGGGAAGGAAGGGAGATGAGTGGAATGGAGAGGAATGGAATGCAGTGGAGTGGATTGGATTGGAATGAACTGGAATGGAGAGGAAAGGAATGAAGTGGAACGGAATGGACTGCAATGGAATTGAATGGAGTGAAGTGGAAAGTAGTGGAGTGGAGTGGAATGGAGTGGAAATGAATGGAATGGAGTGGAATGGAAGGGAATGGAGACAAGTGGATAGGAATTGACTGAAGCAGATTGGAGTGGAGTGGAGTGGAGTGGCATGGAATGGAATGAAGTGGATGGGAATGCAATGGAGTGGAATGAAATGGAATAAAATGGAATGGAGTGGAATGGAGAGGAATGGAGTGGAGTGGAGTGGAATGGAGGGGAGTAAGAGGAAGAGAATGGAATGGAATCGAAAGGAGGGAAGTGCAATTGTGTGGAGTGGAGTGGAGATGAAAGGAGTGGAGTGATGTGGAGTCGAGAGGAAAGGAATGGAATGGAATGGAATGGAGTTAAGTGGAGTGGAATGGAGTGGAAGGTAATGGAGTGGAATGAAAGGGAGTGGATTGGAATGGAGTGGAATGGAATGGAGTGGAACGGAGTGGAGTAGAATGGAGTGGGTTGCAGAGGAGTGGAATGGAGTGGAATGGAAGGGAACGGAAAGGAATGTAGTGGAAAGGAATGGAATGGAGTGGATTGAAATTGAATGGAAAGGATTGGAGTGCAGTGGACTGGAGGGGAGTGGAATAAAATGGAGTATAGTGCAGTGGAATGGAGTGGACTGGAGTGGAGATGAGTGGAGTGGACTGGAATGGAATGGAGTGGAGTGGAATGGTGTGGAGTGGGGTGGAAAGGAATGGAACAGAATGGAATGGAGAGGAATGGAGTGGCATGTAGTGGAGTGGAGTGAAGTGGAAAGGAATGGCATGGAATGGAGTAGAGTGGAATGGAGGGGTATGGAATGGAATGGAATGGAATTGAGTGGAATGGAGTGGAATGGAGTGGAGTGGAGAGGAATGGAATGGAGTGGAAAGGTCTGAAAGGAGTGGAATGGAGTGGAGTGGAATGCAATGGAGTAGATTGGAATGAAGTGGAAAGGAATAGAATGGAGAGAAGTAGAGTAGAATGGAGTGGATTGGAATGGAGGGGAGCAGAGTGGAGTTAACAGCGGTGGATTGGAATACAGTGGATGGGGTAGAGTGGAAGGGAGTGGAATTATATGGAATGGAATGGATTGGAGTGGAGTGGAAGGGAGTGGAGTGGAGTTGAAAGTAGAGGAATCGAAAGAAGTGGAAAGGAGTGGAGTAGAGTGGATTAGAGTGGATTGGAATGGAATGGAGTGGAGTGGAATGGTGTGGAAACGAATGGAAGGGAGGGGAGTGGAATGGAACGAAATGGAATGGAATGTAGTGGAATGGAGAGGAGTGGAGTGGACTGGAGTGGAATGTAATCGAATGGAGTGTACTGGAGTGGAATGTATTTGAGAGGCGGGTAATGGAGAGGAATTGAGTGGAGTGGAGTGGAGTGAAATACATCGGAATGGCACGGAATTGAATGGAATGGAGGGGAGTGGAATGCAGTGGAGTGGAGTCGATTGGAGTGGTGAGGAATAGAACGGAGTGGCATGGAATGGAGCACAGTGGAATGCAATGGAGTGGAGTGGATTGGAAAGGGGTGGAGTGGAGTGACGATGGGTGAAGTGGAATGTAATGGAGTGGAGTGCAGAGGAGTCTCATGGAATGGAATGGAATGGAACGCAATGGAAGCTGAGATTGTACCACTGCGCTCCAGGATGGGTGACACAGTGTGATACTCTCAAAAGAAAGGAATGGAATGGAATGCAGTGGAATGGAATGGAATGCAATGGGGTGCATTGGAGTGGAGTGGAGTGAAGTGAAGTGGATTGGAGTGGAATGGAGAGGAATGGAACGGAATGGAATGGAATGAAGTAGACTGGAGTGGGGTGGAGTTGAGTGCAATGGAATGGAGCGAAATGGAATCAGATGCAGAGAAATGGAGTAGAGAGGAGTGCAGTAGAGTGGAAAGGAGTGCAATGGAGTGGAATGGAATCGGAAGTAACGGAAAGTAGTGGAGTGGATGGAACGGAAAGGAAAGGAGTGGAGCGGAGTGGAATGGAACGGAGCGGGAGGTGGGTTGGGGCCACTGCACTCCAGGCTGGCTGGCTGACTGAGGTATTCTCGCAATAAAGGAATGGAATGGAATGCCGTAGAGTGGAATGGAACGGAGTGGAGTGGAGTGGAATGGAGTGAGTTGGAGCAGAGTGGAATGAAGAATGCAATGGGATGGAAGGGAATTGAATGAAATGCAGTGGAGTGCAGTGGATTGCATTGCAGTGGAATGGAGCAGAATGGAATGGAAAGGAGTGGAATGGACAGGAGTGGAGTGCACTGGAGAGGAGAGGATAGGAATGCAGTGGAATGGAATTGGATGTAATGGAACGTAGAGGAGTGGAGTGGAATGGAGTGGGCCAGAGTGGAATGGAATGGAATGCAATGGAAAGGAATGGAGTGGAATAGAATGGAATGGAATGGAATGGAATGGAATGGAGTGGGATGACTTGTAGTGGGGTGGAGTGAAATGGAGTATAATGGAATGGAGTGGAGTGGAGTGGAATGTGATAGAATGGAGAGGAGGGGAATGGAGCAGAATGGAATGGAGTGCAGCGGAATGGAGTGGAGTGGAATGGAATCAAATGGAGTGGAATGGAACAGAGTGGAATGGAATGGAGTGCAATAGACTAGAATTGAGTGTAGTGTAGTGGAATTTAGTGGAATGGACTGGAATGGAGTGGAATGGAATGGAATTGAGGGGAATGGAATGGAATGGAAAGGAATGGAAAGCAATGGAAAGGAATAGAATTGAATGCAACGGAATTAAAAGAATGCAATGGAATGCAATGGAATAGAATGCAATGGAATGTATAGTTGACATGTAATATGAGCTGAGATTGTGACACTGCACTCCAGCCAGGGTGACATGGTGATATCCTGTCGTAAGAAGTGAATGGAATGCAATGGAGTGAAATGGAATGGAATGAAATGGAATGGAGCGGAGTGGAAGGGAATGGAGTGGAATGAAATAGAATGCAGTGGACTGTAATGGCATGGAGTGGAAAGAAGTAGAGTGGAATGGAGTGGAATGGAATGGACTGGCATAGAATGGAGTGGAATTGAATGCAATGGAGTGGATTGGAAAGGAATGCAAAGGAGTAGAGTGGAGTAGAGTGGTGTGGAGTGGAGTGGAATGGAGCTGAATGTACTTCAATGGAGTACAATGGAATGGAACGCAGTGGAATGGAATGGAATGATATGAGGTGGATTGGAGTGGAATGTAGTGGAGTGGAATGGAATGGAATAGAATGGAATGGAGTAGAGTGTAATGGAATGCAGTGGCGATAAGTGGAGTGGAATGGAATGCATTGGAGTAGAGTGGAGTGGAATGGAATGGAATGGAGTGGAGTGGAGGGGAGTGGAGTGGAATGGAATTGAGTGAAGTGGAGTGCAGTTGAATGGAATATCGTGGTGTGGAGTGGAGTGGAAGTGAATGGAGTGAATAGGAGTGGAATGGAGTGGAAGGTAACGGAGTGGAATGGAGTCGAATGGAGTGGAATGGAGTAGAGTGGATTAGAGTGGAATGGTGTCGAACGGACTGGAATGGAATGGAATGAAGTGGAATGGAATTGAATCAAATGGAATGGAGTGGAGTGGAATGGAGTGGAGTGGAGTGGAATGAAATGAAATGGAAGGGAGTGGAGAGAAACGCAGTTGATTGGAGTGGAGTGGAGTGGAAAGGAATGGAAAGGAGTGGGATGGAGACGTATGGATTGGAGTGGAATGGAGTGGAATGGAATGAAGTGGAAAGGAGTGGAACGGAGTGAAATTGAATTTAGTGGACTGGAGTGGAATGGAGTTAAATGGAATGGAATGGAATGGAGTGGTATGGAATGGAATGGAGTGGAGTGGAATGGAATAGAATGGCATGGAATGGAATAGAATGGGATGGAGTGGAGTGGAGAGGAGTGGAATGGATTGGAGTGAAGTGGAGTGGAATGGAATTGAGTGGAGCGGAGAGGAAAGGAATGGAATGGAGTGGAGTGGAATGGCATGGAATGGAGTGGAATGGAATGGATAGTAGTGGAGTGGAGTGGAGTGGATTGGAGTGTAGTGGAAGGGAATGGAGTGCAGTGTAATGGACTGGAATGGAGCAGAGCAGAATGGAGTGGACTGGACTGGAGTGGAATGGAATGGGATGGCATGGAATGGGAGCTGAGATTTTACCAATGTGCTCTAGGCAGGATGACTGGGTGTCATACTCTCAAAAGAAAGGAATGGAATGGAACGCAGTGGAATGGAATGGAACAGAGTGGACATTAGTGGAGTGGAATGTGGAGGAATGGAATGAAATGGAACGTAATGGCATGAAATGGAGTGGTGTGGGGTGGAATGGATTATAGTTGAATGGGGTGGAAAGGAATGGGATGGAGTTGAATGAAGTGGAGTGCAGTGGAGTGGAACGGAGTTGAATGGCATAGAATTGAGTGGACAGTAGTGGAATGTTTTGGAATGCAATGGAATCCATTGTAATAGAATGGAATACAACGGAAAGTTGACATGGAGTGTGAGCTGAGATTGTGCCACTGCACTCCAGACTGGGTGACACGTTATATCCTGTGGATAGAAAGGAATGGAATGCAATAGAGTGAAATGGAATGGAGTGGAATGGAATTGAATGGAATGGAGTGGAGTGGAGTGGAGTCGAATGGAGACGAATGGAATGGGACGGAGTGGAATGGAACGGAGTGGAGTGGAGTATCGTGGAGTGAAATAGAATGGAATGCACTGGGTTGGAATGGAATGCAATGGACTGCTGAAAGGAAATGTGAGCTGTTATTGTTCCACTGCACTCCAGCCTTTGTGACGGAATGAAATCCTGTGGAAAAAAAGGAATGGAATGGAATGGAATGGAATGGAATGGAGTGGAGTGGAGTGTTGTGGAGAGGAGTGGAGTGGAGTGGAGTGAAATGGAGTGGAGTGTCGTGGAGGAGAGTGGAATGGAGTGGAATGGAATGGAGAGGAAAGGAACGGAGTGGAGTGGAATGGAACGGAGTGGAGTGGAATGGAATCCAATGGAATGAAATGGAATTGAATCGAATGCAATGAAGAAATATGTGCAGTGATTTGGCCACTGCGCTGGAGCCTGTGTGAGAGAGGGAGATCCTGTCGATAAAACAGTGTGGAATGGAAGGGATTGGAATGGAATGGAATAGAACGTATTGGAGTGGAGTGGAGTGGAATTGAGTGGAGTGGAGTGCACTGGAATGGAATGGAATGCAATGGAATGTAATGGAATGATGAAATGATATGTGAGCTGAGATTGTGCCACTGCACTCCACGCTGGGTGACAGAGTGAGATACTCTTGAAAGAAAGAAATGGAATGGAAAGAATTTTTAATTGGGTGGATTCGAGTGGACTGAAGTAGAGTGCAGTGGAATAGAGAGGAATGGAATGGAATGGAATCGGATGTAAAGGAATGGAATGATGTGGAGTGGAGTGGTGAGGAGTGTAGTGCTGTGGAATGGAGCAGAAAGTAACGGGATGGTGTGGAGTGGAGTGCAGTGCAGTGGAGTGGAGAGGAGTGCAATGGCGTGGAATGGAATCGGATGTAAAGGAACGTACTGGAGTGGAGCGGAGTGGAAAGGAGTGGAATGGAATGGAATTGAATGTAATGGAAAGCAAAGGAATGGAATGGGATGCAATGGAATTTAATGCAATAGAATGCAGTTCAATAGAGAGTTGACATGTAGTGTGAGCTGAGATTGTGCCTAAGCTCTCCAGGCTGTTTGACACAGTGATATCGTGTCGAAAGAATGGAATGGAATGCAGTGGTGTGAAATGGAATGGAATGTAGTGGACAGGAGTAGAATGGAGTGGAGTGAAGAGGAACAGAGTGGAATGGAATGGGATGCAGTGGAATGGAATGCAGTGGAGTGGAGTGAAATAGAAAGAAATGGAATGGGATGGAATGGAATGCAATGGAATGGAGAAGAGAAATGTGAGCTGAGATTGTGTGACTACACTCCAGCCTTAGTGACCGAGAGAGATTCTGTGGAAGGAAAGAACTGATTTCAAAGGAGTGGAATGGAAGGGAATGTAGTACAGTGGAGTAGAGTGGAATGGAGTGAAACAGAATAGAATGGAGTGGAAGGCAATGGAATGGAATGGAATGGAGTGGAGTGGAATAGAGAGGAGTGCACTGCAATGGAGTGGAGTGGAGTGGAAGGGAGTGGAATGCAATGGAATGTAGTGGAGTGCAGTGGAGTGGAATGGAATGGAGTGGACAGGAGTGGAAGGAGTAGAGTGGACTGGAATGGAATAGAATGGAACAGAATGCAGTGGAGTGGAGGGGAGTGGAGGTGAGTGGAGTGGCATGGAGTGGAATGGAATGGAATGGAGTGAAATGGAATCCAATGGATTGGAATGGAGTGGAGTGGAGTGGAGTGGAATGGAGAGGAGTCGAATGGAATGGAAGGGAATGCAACGGAACGCAGTGGTGTGGATTGGAATGCAGTGAAATGGAGTACTATGGAATCTAAAGGAGTGGAGTGGAGTCTAGTGGAGTGGAATGGAATGGAACAAAATGGAATGGAATGGCACGGAATGGAGTGGAGTAGAGTGGAGTGGGAAGGAAGGGAGATGAGTGGAATGGAGAGGAATGGAATGCAGTGGAGTGGATTGGATTGGAATGAACTGGAATGGAGAGGAAAGGAATGAAGTGGAACGGAATGGACTGCAATGGAATTGAATGGAGTGAAGTGGAAAGTAGTGGAGTGGAGTGGAATGGAGTGGAAATGAATGGAATGGAGTGGAATGGAAGGGAATGGAGACAAGTGGATAGGAATTGACTGAAGCAGATTGGAGTGGAGTGGAGTGGAGTGGCATGGAATGGAATGAAGTGGATGGGAATGCAATGGAGTGGAATGAAATGGAATAAAATGGAATGGAGTGGAATGGAGAGGAATGGAGTGGAGTGGAGTGGAATGGAGGGGAGTAAGAGGAAGAGAATGGAATGGAATCGAAAGGAGGGAAGTGCAATTGTGTGGAGTGGAGTGGAGATGAAAGGAGTGGAGTGATGTGGAGTCGAGAGGAAAGGAATGGAATGGAATGGAATGGAGTTAAGTGGAGTGGAATGGAGTGGAAGGTAATGGAGTGGAATGAAAGGGAGTGGATTGGAATGGAGTGGAATGGAATGGAGTGGAACGGAGTGGAGTAGAATGGAGTGGGTTGCAGAGGAGAGGAATGGAGTGGAATGGAAGGGAACGGAAAGGAATGTAGTGGAAAGGAATGGAATGGAGTGGATTGAAATTGAATGGAAAGGATTGGAGTGCAGTGGACTGGAGGGGAGTGGAATAAAATGGAGTATAGTGCAGTGGAATGGAGTGGACTGGAGTGGAGATGAGTGGAGTGGACTGGAATGGAATGGAGTGGAGTGGAATGGTGTGGAGTGGGGTGGAAAGGAATGGAACAGAATGGAATGGAGAGGAATGGAGTGGCATGTAGTGGAGTGGAGTGAAGTGGAAAGGAATGGCATGGAATGGAGTAGAGTGGAATGGAGGGGTATGGAATGGAATGGAATGGAATTGAGTGGAATGGAGTGGAATGGAGTGGAGTGGAGAGGAATGGAATGGAGTGGAAAGGTCTGAAAGGAGTGGAATGGAGTGGAGTGGAATGCAATGGAGTAGATTGGAATGAAGTGGAAAGGAATAGAATGGAGAGAAGTAGAGTAGAATGGAGTGGATTGGAATGGAGGGGAGCAGAGTGGAGTTAACAGCGGTGGATTGGAATACAGTGGATGGGGTAGAGTGGAAGGGAGTGGAATTATATGGAATGGAATGGATTGGAGTGGAGTGGAAGGGAGTGGAGTGGAGTTGAAAGTAGAGGAATCGAAAGAAGTGGAAAGGAGTGGAGTAGAGTGGATTAGAGTGGATTGGAATGGAATGGAGTGGAGTGGAATGGTGTGGAAACGAATGGAAGGGAGGGGAGTGGAATGGAACGAAATGGAATGGAATGTAGTGGAATGGAGAGGAGTGGAGTGGACTGGAGTGGAATGTAATCGAATGGAGTGTACTGGAGTGGAATGTATTTGAGAGGCGGGTAATGGAGAGGAATTGAGTGGAGTGGAGTGGAGTGAAATACATCGGAATGGCACGGAATTGAATGGAATGGAGGGGAGTGGAATGCAGTGGAGTGGAGTCGATTGGAGTGGTGAGGAATAGAACGGAGTGGCATGGAATGGAGCACAGTGGAATGCAATGGAGTGGAGTGGATTGGAAAGGGGTGGAGTGGAGTGACGATGGGTGAAGTGGAATGTAATGGAGTGGAGTGCAGAGGAGTCTCATGGAATGGAATGGAATGGAACGCAATGGAAGCTGAGATTGTACCACTGCGCTCCAGGATGGGTGACACAGTGTGATACTCTCAAAAGAAAGGAATGGAATGGAATGCAGTGGAATGGAATGGAATGCAATGGGGTGCATTGGAGTGGAGTGGAGTGAAGTGAAGTGGATTGGAGTGGAATGGAGAGGAATGGAACGGAATGGAATGGAATGAAGTAGACTGGAGTGGGGTGGAGTTGAGTGCAATGGAATGGAGCGAAATGGAATCAGATGCAGAGAAATGGAGTAGAGAGGAGTGCAGTAGAGTGGAAAGGAGTGCAATGGAGTGGAATGGAATCGGAAGTAACGGAAAGTAGTGGAGTGGATGGAACGGAAAGGAAAGGAGTGGAGCGGAGTGGAATGGAACGGAGCGGGAGGTGGGTTGGGGCCACTGCACTCCAGGCTGGCTGGCTGACTGAGGTATTCTCGCAATAAAGGAATGGAATGGAATGCCGTAGAGTGGAATGGAACGGAGTGGAGTGGAGTGGAATGGAGTGAGTTGGAGCAGAGTGGAATGAAGAATGCAATGGGATGGAAGGGAATTGAATGAAATGCAGTGGAGTGCAGTGGATTGCATTGCAGTGGAATGGAGCAGAATGGAATGGAAAGGAGTGGAATGGACAGGAGTGGAGTGCACTGGAGAGGAGAGGATAGGAATGCAGTGGAATGGAATTGGATGTAATGGAACGTAGAGGAGTGGAGTGGAATGGAGTGGGCCAGAGTGGAATGGAATGGAATGCAATGGAAAGGAATGGAGTGGAATAGAATGGAATGGAATGGAATGGAATGGAATGGAGTGGGATGACTTGTAGTGGGGTGGAGTGAAATGGAGTATAATGGAATGGAGTGGAGTGGAGTGGAATGTGATAGAATGGAGAGGAGGGGAATGGAGCAGAATGGAATGGAGTGCAGCGGAATGGAGTGGAGTGGAATGGAATCAAATGGAGTGGAATGGAACAGAGTGGAATGGAATGGAGTGCAATAGACTAGAATTGAGTGTAGTGTAGTGGAATTTAGTGGAATGGACTGGAATGGAGTGGAATGGAATGGAATTGAGGGGAATGGAATGGAATGGAAAGGAATGGAAAGCAATGGAAAGGAATAGAATTGAATGCAACGGAATTAAAAGAATGCAATGGAATGCAATGGAATAGAATGCAATGGAATGTATAGTTGACATGTAATATGAGCTGAGATTGTGACACTGCACTCCAGCCAGGGTGACATGGTGATATCCTGTCGTAAGAAGTGAATGGAATGCAATGGAGTGAAATGGAATGGAATGAAATGGAATGGAGCGGAATGGAAGGGAATGGAGTGGAATGAAATAGAATGCAGTGGACTGTAATGGCATGGAGTGGAAAGAAGTAGAGTGGAATGGAGTGGAATGGAATGGACTGGCATAGAATGGAGTGGAATTGAATGCAATGGAGTGGATTGGAAAGGAATGCAAAGGAGTAGAGTGGAGTAGAGTGGTGTGGAGTGGAGTGGAATGGAGCTGAATGTACTTCAATGGAGTACAATGGAATGGAACGCAGTGGAATGGAATGGAATGATATGAGGTGGATTGGAGTGGAATGTAGTGGAGTGGAATGGAATGGAATAGAATGGAATGGAGTAGAGTGTAATGGAATGCAGTGGCGATAAGTGGAGTGGAATGGAATGCATTGGAGTAGAGTGGAGTGGAATGGAATGGAATGGAGTGGAGTGGAGGGGAGTGGAGTGGAATGGAATTGAGTGAAGTGGAGTGCAGTTGAATGGAATATCGTGGTGTGGAGTGGAGTGGAAGTGAATGGAGTGAATAGGAGTGGAATGGAGTGGAAGGTAACGGAGTGGAATGGAGTCGAATGGAGTGGAATGGAGTAGAGTGGATTAGAGTGGAATGGTGTCGAACGGACTGGAATGGAATGGAATGAAGTGGAATGGAATTGAATCAAATGGAATGGAGTGGAGTGGAATGGAGTGGAGTGGAGTGGAATGAAATGAAATGGAAGGGAGTGGAGAGAAACGCAGTTGATTGGAGTGGAGTGGAGTGGAAAGGAATGGAAAGGAGTGGGATGGAGACGTATGGATTGGAGTGGAATGGAGTGGAATGGAATGAAGTGGAAAGGAGTGGAACGGAGTGAAATTGAATTTAGTGGACTGGAGTGGAATGGAGTTAAATGGAATGGAATGGAATGGAGTGGTATGGAATGGAATGGAGTGGAGTGGAATGGAATAGAATGGCATGGAATGGAATAGAATGGGATGGAGTGGAGTGGAGAGGAGTGGAATGGATTGGAGTGAAGTGGAGTGGAATGGAATTGAGTGGAGCGGAGAGGAAAGGAATGGAATGGAGTGGAGTGGAATGGCATGGAATGGAGTGGAATGGAATGGATAGTAGTGGAGTGGAGTGGAGTGGATTGGAGTGTAGTGGAAGGGAATGGAGTGCAGTGTAATGGACTGGAATGGAGCAGAGCAGAATGGAGTGGACTGGACTGGAGTGGAATGGAATGGGATGGCATGGAATGGGAGCTGAGATTTTACCAATGTGCTCTAGGCAGGATGACTGGGTGTCATACTCTCAAAAGAAAGGAATGGAATGGAACGCAGTGGAATGGAATGGAACAGAGTGGACATTAGTGGAGTGGAATGTGGAGGAATGGAATGAAATGGAACGTAATGGCATGAAATGGAGTGGTGTGGGGTGGAATGGATTATAGTTGAATGGGGTGGAAAGGAATGGGATGGAGTGGAATGAAGTGGAGTGCAGTGGAGTGGAACGGAGTTGAATGGCATAGAATTGAGTGGACAGTAGTGGGATGTTTTGGAATGCAATGGAATCCATTGTAATAGAATGGAATACAACGGAAAGTTGACATGGAGTGTGAGCTGAGATTGTGCCACTGCACTCCAGACTGGGTGACACGTTATATCCTGTGGATAGAAAGGAATGGAATGCAATAGAGTGAAATGGAATGGAGTGGAATGGAATTGAATGGAATGGAGTGGAGTGGAGTGGAGTCGAATGGAGACGAATGGAATGGGACGGAGTGGAATGGAACGGAGTGGAGTGGAGTATCGTGGAGTGAAATAGAATGGAATGCACTGGGTTGGAATGGAATGCAATGGACTGCTGAAAGGAAATGTGAGCTGTTATTGTTCCACTGCACTCCAGCCTTTGTGACGGAATGAAATCCTGTGGAAAAAAAGGAATGGAATGGAATGGAATGGAATGGAATGGAGTGGAGTGGAGTGTTGTGGAGAGGAGTGGAGTGGAGTGGAGTGAAATGGAGTGGAGTGTCGTGGAGGAGAGTGGAATGGAGTGGAATGGAATGGAGAGGAAAGGAACGGAGTGGAGTGGAATGGAACGGAGTGGAGTGGAATGGAATCCAATGGAATGAAATGGAATTGAATCGAATGCAATGAAGAAATATGTGCAGTGATTTGGCCACTGCGCTGGAGCCTGTGTGAGAGAGGGAGATCCTGTCGATAAAACAGTGTGGAATGGAAGGGATTGGAATGGAATGGAATAGAACGTATTGGAGTGGAGTGGAGTGGAATTGAGTGGAGTGGAGTGCACTGGAATGGAATGGAATGCAATGGAATGTAATGGAATGATGAAATGATATGTGAGCTGAGATTGTGCCACTGCACTCCACGCTGGGTGACAGAGTGAGATACTCTTGAAAGAAAGAAATGGAATGGAAAGAATTTTTAATTGGGTGGATTCGAGTGGACTGAAGTAGAGTGCAGTGGAATAGAGAGGAATGGAATGGAATGGAATCGGATGTAAAGGAATGGAATGATGTGGAGTGGAGTGGTGAGGAGTGTAGTGCTGTGGAATGGAGCAGAAAGTAACGGGATGGTGTGGAGTGGAGTGCAGTGCAGTGGAGTGGAGAGGAGTGCAATGGCGTGGAATGGAATCGGATGTAAAGGAACGTACTGGAGTGGAGCGGAGTGGAAAGGAGTGGAATGGAATGGAATTGAATGTAATGGAAAGCAAAGGAATGGAATGGGATGCAATGGAATTTAATGCAATAGAATGCAGTTCAATAGAGAGTTGACATGTAGTGTGAGCTGAGATTGTGCCTAAGCTCTCCAGGCTGTTTGACACAGTGATATCGTGTGGAAAGAATGGAATGGAATGCAGTGGTGTGAAATGGAATGGAATGTAGTGGACAGGAGTAGAATGGAGTGGAGTGAAGAGGAACAGAGTGGAATGGAATGGGATGCAGTGGAATGGAATGCAGTGGAGTGGAGTGAAATAGAAAGAAATGGAATGGGATGGAATGGAATGCAATGGAATGGAGAAGAGAAATGTGAGCTGAGATTGTGTGACTACACTCCAGCCTTAGTGACCGAGAGAGATTCTGTGGAAGGAAAGAACTGATTTCAAAGGAGTGGAATGGAAGGGAATGTAGTACAGTGGAGTAGAGTGGAATGGAGTGAAACAGAATAGAATGGAGTGGAAGGCAATGGAATGGAATGGAATGGAGTGGAGTGGAATAGAGAGGAGTGCACTGCAATGGAGTGGAGTGGAGTGGAAGGGAGTGGAATGCAATGGAATGTAGTGGAGTGCAGTGGAGTGGAATGGAATGGAGTGGACAGGAGTGGAAGGAGTAGAGTGGACTGGAATGGAATAGAATGGAACAGAATGCAGTGGAGTGGAGGGGAGTGGAGGTGAGTGGAGTGGCATGGAGTGGAATGGAATGGAATGGAGTGAAATGGAATCCAATGGATTGGAATGGAGTGGAGTGGAGTGGAGTGGAATGGAGAGGAGTCGAATGGAATGGAAGGGAATGCAACGGAACGCAGTGGTGTGGATTGGAATGCAGTGAAATGGAGTACTATGGAATCTAAAGGAGTGGAGTGGAGTCTAGTGGAGTGGAATGGAATGGAACAAAATGGAATGGAATGGCACGGAATGGAGTGGAGTAGAGTGGAGTGGGAAGGAAGGGAGATGAGTGGAATGGAGAGGAATGGAATGCAGTGGAGTGGATTGGATTGGAATGAACTGGAATGGAGAGGAATGGAATGAAGTGGAACGGAATGGACTGCAATGGAATTGAATGGAGTGAAGTGGAAAGTAGTGGAGTGGAGTGGAATGGAGTGGAAATGAATGGAATGGAGAGGAATGGAAGGGAATGGAGACAAGTGGATAGGAATTGACTGAAGCAGATTGGAGTGGAGTGGAGTGGAGTGGCATGGAATGGAATGAAGTGGATGGGAATGCAATGGAGTGGAATGAAATGGAATAAAATGGAATGGAGTGGAATGGAGAGGAATGGAGTGGAGTGGAGTGGAATGGAGGGGAGTAAGAGGAAGAGAATGGAATGGAATCGAAAGGAGGGAAGTGCAATTGTGTGGAGTGGAGTGGAGATGAAAGGAGTGGAGTGATGTGGAGTCGAGAGGAAAGGAATGGAATGGAATGGAATGGAGTTAAGTGGAGTGGAATGGAGTGGAAGGTAATGGAGTGGAATGAAAAGGAGTGCATTGGAATGGAGTGGAATGGAATGGAGTGGAACGGAGTGGAGTAGAATGGAGTGGGTTGCAGAGGAGTGGAATGGAGTGGAATGGAAGGGAACGGAAAGGAATGTAGTGGAAAGGAATGGAATGGAGTGGATTGAAATTGAATGGAAAGGATTGGAGTGCAGTGGACTGGAGGGGAGTGGAATAAAATGGAGTATAGTGCAGTGGAATGGAGTGGACTGGAGTGGAGATGAGTGGAGTGGACGGGAATGGAATGGAGTGGAGTGGAATGGTGTGGAGTGGGGTGGAAAGGAATGGAACAGAATGGAATGGAGAGGAATGGAGTGGCATGTAGTGGAGTGGAGTGAAGTGGAAAGGAATGGCATGGAATGGAGTAGAGTGGAATGGAGGGGTATGGAATGGAATGGAATGGAATTGAGTGGAATGGAGTGGAATGGAGTGGAGTGGAGAGGAATGGAATGGAGTGGAAAGGTCTGAAAGGAGTGCAATGGAGTGGAGTGGAATGCAATGGAGTAGATTGGAATGAAGTGGAAAGGAATAGAATGGAGAGAAGTAGAGTAGAATGGAGTGGATTGGAATGGAGGGGAGCAGAGTGGAGTTAACAGCGGTGGATTGGAATACAGTGGATGGGGTAGAGTGGAAGGGAGTGGAATTATATGGATTGGAATGGATTGGAGTGGAGTGGAAGGGACTGGAGTGGAGTTGAAAGTAGAGGAATCGAAAGAAGTTGAAAGGAGTGGAGTAGAGTGGATTAGAGTGGATTGGAATGGAATGGAGTGGAGTGGAATGGTGTGGAAACGAATGGAAGGGAGGGGAGTGGAATGGAACGAAATGGAATGGAATGTAGTGGAATGGAGAGGAGTGGAGTGGACTGGAGTGGAATGTAATCGAATGGAGTGTACTGGAGTGGAATGTATTTGAGAGGCGGGTAATGGAGAGGAATTGAGTGGAGTGGAGTGGAGTGAAATACATCGGAATGGCACGGAATTGAATGGAATGGAGGGGAGTGGAATGCAGTGGAGTGGAGTCGATTGGAGTGGTGAGGAGTAGAACGGAGTGGCATGGAATGGAGCACAGTGGAATGCAATGGAGTGGAGTGGATTGGAAAGGGGTGGAGTGGAGTGACGATGGGTGAAGTGGAATGTAATGGAGTGGAGTGCAGAGGAGTCTCATGGAATGGAATGGAATGGAACACAATGGAACCTGAGATTGTACCACTGCGCTCCAGGATGGGTGACACAGTGTGATACTCTCAAAAGAAAGGAATGGAATGGAATGCAGTGGAATGGAATGGAATGCAATGGGGTGCATTGGAGTGGAGTGGAGTGAAGTGAAGTGGATTGGAGTGGAATGGAGAGGAATGGAACGGAATGGAATGGAATGAAGTAGACTGGAGTGGGGTGGAGTTGAGTGCAATGGAATGGAGCGAAATGGAATCAGATGCAGAGAAATGGAGTAGAGAGGAGTGCAGTAGAGTGGAAAGGAGTGCAATGGAGTGGAATGGAATCGGAAGTAACGGAAAGTAGTGGAGTGGATGGAACGGAAAGGAAAGGAGTGGAGCGGAGTGGAATGGAACGGAGCGGGAGGTGGGTTGGGGCCACTGCACTCCAGGCTGGCTGGCTGACTGAGGTATTCTCGCAATAAAGGAATGGAATGGAATGCCGTAGAGTGGAATGGAACGGAGTGGAGTGGAGTGGAATGGAGTGAGTTGGAGCAGAGTGGAATGAAGAATGCAATGGGATGGAAGGGAATTGAATGAAATGCAGTGGAGTGCAGTGGATTGCATTGCAGTGGAATGGAGCAGAATGGAATGGAAAGGAGTGGAATGGACAGGAGTGGAGTGCACTGGAGAGGAGAGGATAGGAATGCAGTGGAATGGAATTGGATGTAATGGAACGTAGAGGAGTGGAGTGGAAAGGAGTGGGACAGAGTGGAATGGAATGGAATGCAATGGAAAGGAATGGAGTGGAATAGAATGGAATGGAATGGAGTGGGATGACTTGTAGTGGGGTGGAGTGAAATGGAGTATAATGGAATGAAGTGGAGTGGAGTGGAATGTGATAGAATGGAGAGGAGGGGAATGGAGCAGAATGGAATGGAGTGCAGCGGAATGGAGTGGAGTGGAATGGAATCAAATGGAGTGGAATGGAACAGAGTGGAATGGAATGGAGTGCAATAGACTAGAATTGAGTGTAGTGTAGTGGAATTTAGTGGAATGGACTGGAATGGAGTGGAATGGAATGGAATTGAGGGGAATGGAATGGAATGGAAAGGAATGGAAAGCAATGGAAAGGAATAGAATTGAATGCAACGGAATTAAAAGAATGCAATGGAATGCAATGGAATAGAATGCAATGGAATGTATAGTTGACATGTAATATGAGCTGAGATTGTGACACTGCACTCCAGCCAGGGTGACATGGTGATATCCTGTCGTAAGAAGTGAATGGAATGCAATGGAGTGAAATGGAATGGAATGAAATGGAATGGAGCGGAGTGGAAGGGAATGGAGTGGAATGATATAGAATGCAGTGGACTGTAATGGCATGGAGTGGAAAGAAGTAGAGTGGAATGGAGTGGAATGGAATGGACTGGCATAGAATGGAGTGGAATTGAATGCAATGGAGTGGATTGGAAAGGAATGCAAAGGAGTAGAGTGGAGTAGAGTGGTGTGGAGTGGAGTGGAATGGAGCTGAATGTACTTCAATGGAGTACAATGGAATGGAACGGAGTGGAATGGAATGGAATGATATGAGGTGGATTGGAGTGGAATGTAGTGGATTGGAATGGAATGGAATAGAATGGAATGGAGTAGAGTGTAATGGAATGCAGTGGCGATAAGTGGAGTGGAATGGAATGCATTGGAGTAGAGTGGAGTGGAATGGAATGGAATGGAGTGGAGTGGAGGGGAGTGGAGTGGAATGGAATTGAGTGAAGTGGAGTGCAGTTGAATGGAATATCGTGGTGTGGAGTGGAGTGGAAGTGAATGGAGTGAATAGGAGTGGAATGGAGTGGAAGGTAACGGAGTGGAATGGAGTCGAATGGAGTGGAATGGAGTAGAGTGGATTAGAGTGGAATGGTGTCGAACGGACTGGAATGGAATGGAATGGAGTGGAATGGAATTGAATCAAATGGAATGGAGTGGAGTGGAGTGGAGTGGAATGAAATGAAATGGAAGGGAGTGGAGAGAAACGCAGTTGATTGGAGTGGAATGGAGTGGAATGGAATGAAGTGGAAAGGAGTGGAACGGAGTGAAATTGAATTTAGTGGACTGGAGTGGAATGGAGTTAAATGGAATGGAATGGAATGGAGTGGAATGGAATGGAATGGAGTGGAGTGGAATGGAATAGAATGGCATGGAATGGAATAGAATGGGATGGAGTGGAGTGGAGAGGAGTGGAATGGATTGGAGTGAAGTGGAGTGGAATGGAATTGAGTGGAGCGGAGAGGAAAGGAATGGAATGGAGTGGAGTGGAATGGCATGGAATGGAGTGGAATGGAATGGATAGTAGTGGAGTGGAGTGGAGTGGATTGGAGTGGAGTGGAAGGGAATGGAGTGCAGTGTAATGGACTGGAATGGAGCAGAGCAGAATGGAGTGGACTGGACTGGAGTGGAATGGAATGGGATGGCATGGAATGGGAGCTGAGATTTTACCAATGTGCTCTAGGCAGGGTGACTGGGTGTCATACTCTCAAAAGAAAGGAATGGAATGGAACGCAGTGGAATGGAATGGAACAGAGTGGACATTAGTGGAGAGGAATGTGGAGGAATGGAATGAAATGGAACGTAATGGCATGAAATGGAGTGGTGTGGGGTGGAATGGATTATAGTGGAATGGGGTGGAAAGGAATGGGATGGAGTGGAATGAAGTGGAGTGCAGTGGAGTGGAACGGAGTTGAATGGCATAGAATTGAGTGGACAGTAGTGGAATGTTTTGGAATGCAATGGAATCCATTGTAATAGAATGGAATACAACGGAAAGTTGACATGGAGTGTGAGCTGAGATTGTGCCACTGCACTCCAGACTGGGTGACACGTTATATCCTGTGGATAGAAAGGAATGGAATGCAATAGAGTGAAATGGAATGGAGTGGAATGGAATTGAATGGAATGGAGTGGAGTGGAGTGGAGTCGAATGGAGACGAATGGAATGGGACGGAGTGGAATGGAACGGAGTGGAGTGGAGTATCGTGGAGTGAAATAGAATGGAATGCACTGGGTTGGAATGGAATGCAATGGACTGCTGAAAGGAAATGTGAGCTGTTATTGTTCCACTGCACTCCAGCCTTTGTGACGGAATGAAATCCTGTGGAAAAAAAGGAATGGAATGGAATGGAATGGAATGGAGTGGAGTGGAGTGTTGTGGAGAGGAGTGGAGTGGAGTGGAGTGAAATGGAGTGGAGTGTCGTGGAGGAGAGTGGAATGGAGTGGAATGGAATGGAGAGGAAAGGAACGGAGTGGAGTGGAATGGAACGGAGTGGAGTGGAATGGAATCCAATGGAATGAAATGGAATTGAATCGAATGGAATGAAGAAATATGTGCAGTGATTTGGCCACTGCGCTGGAGCCTGTGTGAGAGAGGGAGATCCTGTCGATAAAACAGTGTGGAATGGAAGGGATTGGAATGGAATGGAATATAACGTATTGGAGTGGAGTGGAGTGGAATTGAGTGGAGTGGAGTGCACTGGAATGGAATGGAATGCAATGGAATGTAATGGAATGATGAAATGATATGTGAGCTGAGATTGTGCCACTGCACTCCACGCTGGGTGACAGAGTGAGATACTCTTGAAAGAAAGAAATGGAATGGAAAGAATTTTTAATTGGGTGGATTCGAGTGGACTGAAGTAGAGTGCAGTGGAATAGAGAGGAATGGAATGGAATGGAATCGGATGTAAAGGAATGGAATGATGTGGAGTGGAGTGGTGAGGAGTGTAGTGCTGTGGAATGGAGCAGAAAGTAACGGGATGGTGTGGAGTGGAGTGCAGTGCAGTGGAGTGGAGAGGAGTGCAATGGCGTGGAATGGAATCGGATGTAAAGGAACGTACTGGAGTGGAGCGGAGTGGAAAGGAGTGGAATGGAATGGAATTGAATGTAATGGAAAGCAAAGGAATGGAATGGGATGCAATGGAATTTAATGCAATAGAATGCAGTTCAATAGAGAGTTGACATGTAGTGTGAGCTGAGATTGTGCCTAAGCTCTCCAGGCTGTTTGACACAGTGATATCGTGTGGAAAGAATGGAATGGAATGCAGTGGTGTGAAATGGAATGGAATGTAGTGGACAGGAGTAGAATGGAGTGGAGTGAAGAGGAACAGAGTGGAATGGAATGGGATGCAGTGGAATGGAATGCAGTGGAGTGGAGTGAAATAGAAAGAAATGGAATGGGATGGAATGGAATGCAATGGAATGGAGAAGAGAAATGTGAGCTGAGATTGTGTGACTACACTCCAGCCTTAGTGACCGAGAGAGATTCTGTGGAAGGAAAGAACTGATTTCAAAGGAGTGGAATGGAAGGGAATGTAGTACAGTGGAGTAGAGTGGAATGGAGTGAAACAGAATAGAATGGAGTGGAAGGCAATGGAATGGAATGGAATGGAGTGGAGTGGAATAGAGAGGAGTGCACTGCAATGGAGTGGAGTGGAGTGGAAGGGAGTGGAATGCAATGGAATGTAGTGGAGTGCAGTGGAGTGGAATGGAATGGAGTGGACAGGAGTGGAAGGAGTAGAGTGGACTGGAATGGAATAGAATGGAACAGAATGCAGTGGAGTGGAGGGGAGTGGAGGTGAGTGGAGTGGCATGGAGTGGAATGGAATGGAATGGAGTGAAATGGAATCCAATGGATTGGAATGGAGTGGAGTGGAGTGGAGTGGAATGGAGAGGAGTCGAATGGAATGGAAGGGAATGCAACGGAACGCAGTGGTGTGGATTGGAATGCAGTGAAATGGAGTACTATGGAATCTAAAGGAGTGGAGTGGAGTCTAGTGGAGTGGAATGGAATGGAACAAAATGGAATGGAATGGCACGGAATGGAGTGGAGTAGAGTGGAGTGGGAAGGAAGGGAGATGAGTGGAATGGAGAGGAATGGAATGCAGTGGAGTGGATTGGATTGGAATGAACTGGAATGGAGAGGAATGGAATGAAGTGGAACGGAATGGACTGCAATGGAATTGAATGGAGTGAAGTGGAAAGTAGTGGAGTGGAGTGGAATGGAGTGGAAATGAATGGAATGGAGTGGAATGGAAGGGAATGGAGACAAGTGGATAGGAATTGACTGAAGCAGATTGGAGTGGAGTGGAGTGGAGTGGCATGGAATGGAATGAAGTGGATGGGAATGCAATGGAGTGGAATGAAATGGAATAAAATGGAATGGAGTGGAATGGAGAGGAATGGAGTGGAGTGGAGTGGAATGGAGGGGAGTAAGAGGAAGAGAATGGAATGGAATCGAAAGGAGGGAAGTGCAATTGTGTGGAGTGGAGTGGAGATGAAAGGAGTGGAGTGATGTGGAGTCGAGAGGAAAGGAATGGAATGGAATGGAATGGAGTTAAGTGGAGTGGAATGGAGTGGAAGGTAATGGAGTGGAATGAAAAGGAGTGCATTGGAATGGAGTGGAATGGAATGGAGTGGAACGGAGTGGAGTAGAATGGAGTGGGTTGCAGAGGAGTGGAATGGAGTGGAATGGAAGGGAACGGAAAGGAATGTAGTGGAAAGGAATGGAATGGAGTGGATTGAAATTGAATGGAAAGGATTGGAGTGCAGTGGACTGGAGGGGAGTGGAATAAAATGGAGTATAGTGCAGTGGAATGGAGTGGACTGGAGTGGAGATGAGTGGAGTGGACTGGAATGGAATGGAGTGGAGTGGAATGGTGTGGAGTGGGGTGGAAAGGAATGGAACAGAATGGAATGGAGAGGAATGGAGTGGCATGTAGTGGAGTGGAGTGAAGTGGAAAGGAATGGCATGGAATGTAGTAGAGTGGAATGGAGGGGTATGGAATGGAATGGAATGGAATTGAGTGGAATGGAGTGGAATGGATTGGAGTGGAGAGGAATGGAATGGAGTGGAAAGGTCTGAAAGGAGTGGAATGGAGTGGAGTGGAATGCAATGGAGTAGATTGGAATGAAGTGGAAAGGAATAGAATGGAGAGAAGTAGAGTAGAATGGAGTGGATTGGAATGGAGGGGAGCAGAGTGGAGTTAACAGCGGTGGATTGGAATACAGTGGATGGGGTAGAGTGGAAGGGAGTGGAATTATATGGAATGGAATGGATTGGAGTGGAGTGGAAGGGAGTGGAGTGGAGTTGAAAGTAGAGGAATCGAAAGAAGTGGAAAGGAGTGGAGTAGAGTGGATTAGAGTGGATTGGAATGGAATGGAGTGGAGTGGAATGGTGTGGAAACGGATGGAAGGGAGGGGAGTGGAATGGAACGAAATGGAATGGAATGTAGTGGAATGGAGAGGAGTGGAGTGGACTGGAGTGGAATGTAATCGAATGGAGTGTACTGGAGTGGAATGTATTTGAGAGGCGGGTAATGGAGAGGAATTGAGTGGAGTGGAGTGGAGTGAAATACATCGGAATGGCACGGAATTGAATGGAATGGAGGGGAGTGGAATGCAGTGGAGTGGAGTCGATTGGAGTGGTGAGGAGTAGAACGGAGTGGCATGGAATGGAGCACAGTGGAATGCAATGGAGTGGAGTGGATTGGAAAGGGGTGGAGTGGAGTGACGATGGGTGAAGTGGAATGTAATGGAGTGGAGTGCAGAGGAGTCTCATGGAATGGAATGGAATGGAACGCAATGGAAGCTGAGATTGTACCACTGCGCTCCAGGATGGGTGACACAGTGTGATACTCTCAAAAGAAAGGAATGGAATGGAATGCAGTGGAATGGAATGGAATGCAATGGGGTGCATTGGAGTGGAGTGGAGTGAAGTGAAGTGGATTGGAGTGGAATGGAGAGGAATGGAACGGAATGGAATGGAATGAAGTAGACTGGAGTGGGGTGGAGTTGAGTGCAATGGAATGGAGCGAAATGGAATCAGATGCAGAGAAATGGAGTAGAGAGGAGTGCAGTAGAGTGGAAAGGAGTGCAATGGAGTGGAATGGAATCGGAAGTAACGGAAAGTAGTGGAGTGGATGGAACGGAAAGGAAAGGAGTGGAGCGGAGTGGAATGGAACGGAGCGGGAGGTGGGTTGGGGCCACTGCACTCCAGGCTGGCTGGCTGACTGAGGTATTCTCGCAATAAAGGAATGGAATGGAATGCCGTAGAGTGGAATGGAACGGAGTGGAGTGGAGTGGAATGGAGTGAGTTGGAGCAGAGTGGAATGAAGAATGCAATGGGATGGAAGGGAATTGAATGAAATGCAGTGGAGTGCAGTGGAGTGCATTGCAGTGGAATGGAGCAGAATGGAATGGAAAGGAGTGGAATGGACAGGAGTGGAGTGCACTGGAGAGGAGAGGATAGGAATGCAGTGGAATGGAATTGGATGTAATGGAACGTAGAGGAGTGGAGTGGAATGGAGTGGGCCAGAGTGGAATGGAATGGAATGCAATGGAAAGGAATGGAGTGGAATAGAATGGAATGGAATGGAATGGAATGGAATGGAGTGGGATGACTTGTAGTGGGGTGGAGTGAAATGGAGTATAATGGAATGGAGTGGAGTGGAGTGGAATGTGATAGAATGGAGAGGAGGGGAATGGAGCAGAATGGAATGGAGTGCAGCGGAATGGAGTGGAGTGGAATGGAATCAAATGGAGTGGAATGGAACAGAGTGGAATGGAATGGAGTGCAATAGACTAGAATTGAGTGTAGTGTAGTGGAATTTAGTGGAATGGACTGGAATGGAGTGGAATGGAATGGAATTGAGGGGAATGGAATGGAATGGAAAGGAATGGAAAGCAATGGAAAGGAATAGAATTGAATGCAACGGAATTAATAGAATGCAATGGAATGCAATGGAATAGAATGCAATGGAATGTATAGTTGACATGTAATATGAGCTGAGATTGTGACACTGCACTCCAGCCAGGGTGACATGGTGATATCCTGTCGTAAGAAGTGAATGGAATGCAATGGAGTGAAATGGAATGGAATGAAATGGAATGGAGCGGAGTGGAAGGGAATGGAGTGGAATGAAATAGAATGCAGTGGACTGTAATGGCATGGAGTGGAAAGAAGTAGAGTGGAATGGAGTGGAATGGAATGGACTGGCATAGAATGGAGTGGAATTGAATGCAATGGAGTGGATTGGAAAGGAATGCAAAGGAGTAGAGTGGAGTAGAGTGGTGTGGAGTGGAGTGGAATGGAGCTGAATGTACTTCAATGGAGTACAATGGAATGGAACGGAGTGGAATGGAATGGAATGATATGAGGTGGATTGGAGTGGAATGTAGTGGAGTGGAATGGAATGGAATAGAATGGAATGGAGTAGAGTGTAATGGAATGCAGTGGCGATAAGTGGAGTGGAATGGAATGCATTGGAGTAGAGTGGAGTGGAATGGAATGGAATGGAGTGGAGTGGAGGGGAGTGGAGTGGAATGGAATTGAGTGAAGTGGAGTGCAGTTGAATGGAATATCGTGGTGTGGAGTGGAGTGGAAGTGAATGGAGTGAATAGGAGTGGAATGGAGTGGAAGGTAACGGAGTGGAATGGAGTCGAATGGAGTGGAATGGAGTAGAGTGGATTAGAGTGGAATGGTGTCGAACGGACTGGAATGGAATGGAATGGAGTGGAATGGAATTGAATCAAATGGAATGGAGTGGAGAGGAATGGAGTGGAGTGGAGTGGAATGAAATGAAATGGAAGGGAGTGGAGAGAAACGCAGTTGATTGGAGTGGAGTGGAGTGGAAAGGAATGGAAAGGAGTGGGATGGAGACGTATGGATTGGAGTGGAATGGAGTGGAATGGAATGAAGTGGAAAGGAGTGGAACGGAGTGAAATTGAATTTAGTGGACTGGAGTGGAATGGAGTTAAATGGAATGGAATGGAATGGAGTGGAATGGAATGGAATGGAGTGGAGTGGAATGGAATAGAATGGCATGGAATGGAATAGAATGGGATGGAGTGGAGTGGAGAGGAGTGGAATGGATTGGAGTGAAGTGGAGTGGAATGGAATTGAGTGGAGCGGAGAGGAAAGGAATGGAATGGAGTGGAGTGGAATGGCATGGAATGGAGTGGAATGGAATGGATAGTATTGGAGTGGAGTGGAGTGGATTGGAGTGTAGTGGAAGGGAATGGAGTGCAGTGTAATGGACTGGAATGGAGCAGAGCAGAATGGAGTGGACTGGACTGGAGTGGAATGGAATGGGATGGCATGGAATGGGAGCTGAGATTTTACCAATGTGCTCTAGGCAGGGTGACTGGGTGTCATACTCTCAAAAGAAAGGAATGGAATGGAACGCAGTGGAATGGAATGGAACAGAGTGGACATTAGTGGAGTGGAATGTGGAGGAATGGAATGAAATGGAACGTAATGGCATGAAATGGAGTGGTGTGGGGTGGAATGGATTATAGTGGAATGGGGTGGAAAGGAATGGGATGGAGTGGAATGAAGTGGAGTGCAGTGGAGTGGAACGGAGTTGAATGGCATAGAATTGAGTGGACAGTAGTGGAATGTTTTGGAATGCAATGGAATCCATTGTAATAGAATGGAATACAACGGAAAGTTGACATGGAGTGTGAGCTGAGATTGTGCCACTGCACTCCAGACTGGGTGACACGTTATATCCTGTGGATAGAAAGGAATGGAATGCAATAGAGTGAAATGGAATGGAGTGGAATGGAATTGAATGGAATGGAGTGGAGTGGAGTGGAGTCGAATGGAGACGAATGGAATGGGACGGAGTGGAATGGAACGGAGTGGAGTGGAGTATCGTGGAGTGAAATAGAATGGAATGCACTGGGTTGGAATGGAATGCAATGGACTGCTGAAAGGAAATGTGAGCTGTTATTGTTCCACTGCACTCCAGCCTTTGTGACGGAATGAAATCCTGTGGAAAAAAAGGAATGGAATGGAATGGAATGGAATGGAATGGAATGGAATGGAATGGAATGGAATGGAGTGGAGTGGAGTGTTGTGGAGAGGAGTGTAGTGGAGTGGAGTGAAATGGAGTGGAGTGTCGTGGAGAAGAGTGGAATGGAGTGGAATGGAATGGAGAGGAAAGGAACGGAGTGGAGTGGAATGGAACGGAGTGGAGTGGAATGGAATCCAATGGAATGAAATGGAATTGAATCGAATGGAATGAAGAAATATGTGCAGTGATTTGGCCACTGCGCTGGAGCCTGTGTGAGAGAGGGAGATCCTGTCGATAAAACAGTGTGGAATGGAAGGGATTGGAATGGAATGGAATGGAACGTATTGGAGTGGAGTGGAGTGGAATTGAGTGGAGTGGAGTGCACTGGAATGGAATGGAATGCAATGGAATGTAATGGAATGATGAAATGATATGTGAGCTGAGATTGTGCCACTGCACTCCACGCTGGGTGACAGAGTGAGATACTCTTGAAAGAAAGAAATGGAATGGAAAGAATTTTTAATTGGGTGGATTCGAGTGGACTGAAGTAGAGTGCAGTGGAATAGAGAGGAATGGAATGGAATGGAATCGGATGTAAAGAATGGAATGATGTGGAGTGGAGTGGTGAGGAGTGTAGTGCTGTGGAATGGAGCAGAAAGTAACGGGATGGTGTGGAGTGGAGTGCAGTGCAGTGGATTGGAGAGGAGTGCAATGGCGTGGAATGGAATCGGATGTAAAGGAACGTACTGGAGTGGAGCGGAGTGGAAAGGAGTGGAATGGAATGGAATTGAATGTAATGGAAAGCAAAGGAATGGAATGGGATGCAATGGAATTTAATGCAATAGAATGCAGTTCAATAGAGAGTTGACATGTAGTGTGAGCTGAGATTGTGCCTAAGCTCTCCAGGCTGTTTGACACAGTGATATCGTGTCGAAAGAATGGAATGGAATGCAGTGGTGTGAAATGGAATGGAATGTAGTGGACAGGAGTAGAATGGAGTGGAGTGAAGAGGAACAGAGTGGAATGGAATGGGATGCAGTGGAATGGAATGCAGTGGAGTGGAGTGAAATAGAAAGAAATGGAATGGGATGGAATGGAATGCAATGGAATGGAGAAGAGAAATGTGAGCTGAGATTGTGTGACTACACTCCAGCCTTAGTGACCGAGAGAGATTCTGTGGAAGGAAAGAACTGATTTCAAAGGAGTGGAATGGAAGGGAATGTAGTACAGTGGAGTAGAGTGGAATGGAGTGAAACAGAATAGAATGGAGTGGAAGGCAATGGAATGGAATGGAATGGAGTGGAGTGGAATAGAGAGGAGTGCACTGCAATGGAGTGGAGTGGAGTGGAAGGGAGTGGAATGCAATGGAATGTAGTGGAGTGCAGTGGAGTGGAATGGAATGGAGTGGACAGGAGTGGAAGGAGTAGAGTGGACTGGAATGGAATAGAATGGAACAGAATGCAGTGGAGTGGAGGGGAGTGGAGGTGAGTGGAGTGGCATGGAGTGGAATGGAATGGAATGGAGTGAAATGGAATCCAATGGATTGGAATGGAGTGGAGTGGAGTGGAGTGGAATGGAGAGGAGTCGAATGGAATGGAAGGGAATGCAACGGAACGCAGTGGTGTGGATTGGAATGCAGTGAAATGGAGTACTATGGAATCTAAAGGAGTGGAGTGGAGTCTAGTGGAGTGGAATGGAATGGAATGGCACGGAATGGAGTGGAGTAGAGTGGAGTGGGAAGGAAGGGAGATGAGTGGAATGGAGAGGAATGGAATGCAGTGGAGTGGATTGGATTGGAATGAACTGGAATGGAGAGGAAAGGAATGAAGTGGAACGGAATGGACTGCAATGGAATTGAATGGAGTGAAGTGGAAAGTAGTGGAGTGGAGTGGAATGGAGTGGAAATGAATGGAATGGAGTGGAATGGAAGGGAATGGAGACAAGTGGATAGGAATTGACTGAAGCAGATTGGAGTGGAGTGGAGTGGAGTGGCATGGAATGGAATGAAGTGGATGGGAATGCAATGGAGTGGAATGAAATGGAATAAAATGGAATGGAGTGGAATGGAGAGGAATGGAGTGGAGTGGAGTGGAATGGAGGGGAGTAAGAGGAAGAGAATGGAATGGAATCGAAAGGAGGGAAGTGCAATTGTGTGGAGTGGAGTGGAGATGAAAGGAGTGGAGTGATGTGGAGTCGAGAGGAAAGGAATGGAATGGAATGGAATGGAGTTAAGTGGAGTGGAATGGAGTGGAAGGTAATGGAGTGGAATGAAAAGGAGCGGATTGGAATGGAGTGGAATGGAATGGAGTGGAACGGAGTGGAGTAGAATGGAGTGGGTTGCAGAGGAGTGGAATGGAGTGGAATGGAAGGGAACGGAAAGGAATGTAGTGGATAGGAATGGAATGGAGTGGATTGAAATTGAATGGAAAGGATTGGAGTGCAGTGGACTGGAGGGGAGTGGAATAAAATGGAGTATAGTGCAGTGGAATGGAGTGGACTGGAGTGGAGATGAGTGGAGTGGACTGGAATGGAATGGAGTGGAGTGGAATGGTGTGGAGTGGGGTGGAAAGGAATGGAACAGAATGGAATGGAGAGGAATGGAGTGGCATGTAGTGGAGTGGAGTGAAGTGGAAAGGAATGGCATGGAATGGAGTAGAGTGGAATGGAGGCGTATGGAATGGAATGGAATGGAATTGAGTGGAATGGAGTGGAATGGAGTGGAGTGGAGAGGAATGGAATGGAGTGGAAAGGTCTGAAAGGAGTGGAATGGAGTGGAGTGGAATGCAATGGAGTAGATTGGAATGAAGTGGAAAGGAATAGAATGGAGAGAAGTAGAGTAGAATGGAGTGGATTGGAATGGAGGGGAGCAGAGTGGAGTTAACAGCGGTGGATTGGAATACAGTGGATGGGGTAGAGTGGAAGGGAGTGGAATTATATGGAATGGAATGGATTGGAGTGGAGTGGAAGGGAGTGGAGTGGAGTTGAAAGTAGAGGAATCGAAAGAAGTGGAAAGGAGTGGAGTAGAGTGGATTAGAGTGGATTGGAATGGAATGGAGTGGAGTGGAATGGTGTGGAAACGAATGGAAGGGAGGGGAGTGGAATGGAACGAAATGGAATGGAATGTAGTGGAATGGAGAGGAGTGGAGTGGACTGGAGTGGAATGTAATCGAATGGAGTGTACTGGAGTGGAATGTATTTGAGAGGCGGGTAATGGAGAGGAATTGAGTGGAGTGGAGTGGAGTGAAATACATCGGAATGGCACGGAATTGAATGGAATGGAGGGGAGTGGAATGCAGTGGAGTGGAGTCGATTGGAGTGGTGAGGAGTAGAACGGAGTGGCATGGAATGGAGCACAGTGGAATGCAATGGAGTGGAGTGGATTGGAAAGGGGTGGAGTGGAGTGACGATGGGTGAAGTGGAATGTAATGGAGTGGAGTGCAGAGGAGTCTCATGGAATGGAATGGAATGGAACGCAATGGAAGCTGAGATTGTACCACTGCGCTCCAGGATGGGTGACACAGTGTGATACTCTCAAAAGAAAGGAATGGAATGGAATGGAATGCAATGGGGTGCATTGGAGTGGAGTGGAGTGAAGTGAAGTGGATTGGAGTGGAATGGAGAGGAATGGAACGGAATGGAATGGAATGAAGTAGACTGGAGTGGGGTGGAGTTGAGTGCAATGGAATGGAGCGAAATGGAATCAGATGCAGAGAAATGGAGTAGAGAGGAGTGCAGTAGAGTGGAAAGGAGTGCAATGGAGTGGAATGGAATCGGAAGTAACGGAAAGTAGTGGAGTGGATGGAACGGAAAGGAAAGGAGTGGAGCCGAGTGGAATGGAATGGAGCGGGAGGTGGGTTGGGGCCACTGCACTCCAGGCTGGCTGGCTGACTGAGGTATTCTCGCAATAAAGGAATGGAATGGAATGCCGTAGAGTGGAATGGAACGGAGTGGAGTGGAGTGGAATGGAGTGAGTTGGAGCAGAGTGGAATGAAGAATGCAATGGGATGGAAGGGAATTGAATGAAATGCAGTGGAGTGCAGTGGATTGCATTGCAGTGGAATGGAGCAGAATGGAATGGAAAGGAGTGGAATGGACAGGAGTGGAGTGCACTGGAGAGGAGAGGATAGGAATGCAGTGGAATGGAATTGGATGTAATGGAACGTAGAGGAGTGGAGTGGAATGGAGTGGGCCAGAGTGGAATGGAATGGAATGCAATGGAAAGGAATGGAGTGGAATAGAATGGAATGGAATGGAATGGAATGGAGTGGGATGACTTGTAGTGGGGTGGAGTGAAATGGAGTATAATGGAATGGAGTGGAGTGGAGTGGAATGTGATAGAATGGAGAGGAGGGGAATGGAGCAGAATGGAATGGAGTGCAGCGGAATGGAGTGGAGTGGAATGGAATCAAATGGAGTGGAATGGAACAGAGTGGAATGGAATGGAGTGCAATAGACTAGAATTGAGTGTAGTGTAGTGGAATTTAGTGGAATGGACTGGAATGGAGTGGAATGGAATGGAATTGAGGGGAATGGAATGGAATGGAAAGGAATGGAAAGCAATGGAAAGGAATAGAATTGAATGCAACGGAATTAAAAGAATGCAATGGAATGCAATGGAATAGAATGCAATGGAATGTATAGTTGACATGTAATATGAGCTGAGATTGTGACACTGCACTCCAGCCAGGGTGACATGGTGATATCCTGTCGTAAGAAGTGAATGGAATGCAATGGAGTGAAATGGAATGGAATGAAATGGAATGGAGCGGAGTGGAAGGGAATGGAGTGGAATGATATAGAATGCAGTGGACTGTAATGGCATGGAGTGGAAAGAAGTAGAGTGGAATGGAGTGGAATGGAATGGACTGGCATAGAATGGAGTGGAATTGAATGCAATGGAGTGGATTGGAAAGGAATGCAAAGGAGTAGAGTGGAGTAGAGTGGTGTGGAGTGGAGTGGAATGGAGCTGAATGTACTTCAATGGAGTACAATGGAATGGAACGGAGTGGAATGGAATGGAATGATATGAGGTGGATTGGAGTGGAATGTAGTGGAGTGGAATGGAATGGAATAGAATGGAATGGAGTAGAGTGTAATGGAATGCAGTGGCGATAAGTGGAGTGGAATGGAATGCATTGGAGTAGAGTGGAGTGGAATGGAATGGAATGGAGTGGAGTGGAGGGGAGTGGAGTGGAATGGAATTGAGTGAAGTGGAGTGCAGTTGAATGGAATATCGTGGTGTGGAGTGGAGTGGAAGTGAATGGAGTGAATAGGAGTGGAATGGAGTGGAAGGTAACGGAGTGGAATGGAGTCGAATGGAGTGGAATGGAGTAGAGTGGATTAGAGTGGAATGGTGTCGAACGGACTGGAATGGAATGGAATGGAGTGGAATGGAATGGAGTGGAATGGAATTGAATCAAATGGAATGGAGTGGAGTGGAGTGGAGTGGAATGAAATGAAATGGAAGGGAGTGGAGAGAAACGCAGTTGATTGGAGTGGAGTGGAGTGGAAAGGAATGGAAAGGAGTGGGATGGAGACGTATGGATTGGAGTGGAATGGAGTGGAATGGAATGAAGTGGAAAGGAGTGGAACGGAGTGAAATTGAATTTAGTGGACTGGAGTGGAATGGAGTTAAATGGAATGGAATGGAATGGAGTGGAATGGAATGGAATGGAGTGGAGTGGAATGGAATAGAATGGCATGGAATGGAATAGAATGGGATGGAGTGGAGTGGAGAGGAGTGGAATGGATTGGATTGAAGTGGAGTGGAATGGAATTGAGTGGAGCGGAGAGGAAAGGAATGGAATGGAGTGGAGTGGAATGGCATGGAATGGAGTGGAATGGAATGGATAGTAGTGGAGTGGAGTGGAGTGGATTGGAGTGTAGTGGAAGGGAATGGAGTGCAGTGTAATGGACTGGAATGGAGCAGAGCAGAATGGAGTGGACTGGACTGGAGTGGAATGGAATGGGATGGCATGGAATGGGAGCTGAGATTTTACCAATGTGCTCTAGGCAGGGTGACTGGGTGTCATACTCTCAAAAGAAAGGAATGGAATGGAACGCAGTGGAATGGAATGGAACAGAGTGGACATTAGTGGAGTGGAATGTGGAGGAATGGAATGAAATGGAACGTAATGGCATGAAATGGAGTGGTGTGGGGTGGAATGGATTATAGTGGAATGGGGTGGAAAGGAATGGGATGGAGTGGAATGAAGTGGAGTGCAGTGGAGTGGAACGGAGTTGAATGGCATAGAATTGAGTGGACAGTAGTGGAATGTTTGGAATGCAATGGAATCCATTGTAATAGAATGGAATACAACGGAAAGTTGACATGGAGTGTGAGCTGAGATTGTGCCACTGCACTCCAGACTGGGTGACACGTTATATCCTGTGGATAGAAAGGAATGGAATGCAATAGAGTGAAATGGAATGGAGTGGAATGGAATTGAATGGAATGGAGTGGAGTGGAGTGGAGTCGAATGGAGACGAATGGAATGGGACGGAGTGGAATGGAACGGAGTGGAGTGGAGTATCGTGGAGTGAAATAGAATGGAATGCACTGGGTTGGAATGGAATGCAATGGACTGCTGAAAGGAAATGTGAGCTGTTATTGTTCCACTGCACTCCAGCCTTTGTGACGGAATGAAATCCTGTGGAAAAAAAGGAATGGAATGGAATGGAATGGAATGGAATGGAATGGAATGGAATGGAATGGAATGGAGTGGAGTGGAGTGTTGTGGAGAGGAGTGTAGTGGAGTGGAGTGAAATGGAGTGGAGTGTCGTGGAGAAGAGTGGAATGGAGTGGAATGGAATGGAGAGGAAAGGAACGGAGTGGAGTGGAATGGAACGGAGTGGAGTGGAATGGAATCCAATGGAATGAAATGGAATTGAATCGAATGGAATGAAGAAATATGTGCAGTGATTTGGTCACTGCGCTGGAGCCTGTGTGAGAGAGGGAGATCCTGTCGATAAAACAGTGTGGAATGGAAGGGATTGGAATGGAATGGAATGGAACGTATTGGAGTGGAGTGGAGTGGAATTGAGTGGAGTGGAGTGCACTGGAATGGAATGGAATGCAATGGAATGTAATGGAATGATGAAATGATATGTGAGCTGAGATTGTGCCACTGCACTCCACGCTGGGTGACAGAGTGAGATACTCTTGAAAGAAAGAAATGGAATGGAAAGAATTTTTGATTGGGTGGATTCGAGTGGACTGAAGTAGAGTGCAGTGGAATAGAGAGGAATGGAATGGAATGGAATCGGATGTAAAGGAATGGAATGATGTGGAGTGGAGTGGTGAGGAGTGTAGTGCTGTGGAATGGAGCAGAAAGTAACGGGATGGTGTGGAGTGGAGTGCAGTGCAGTGGATTGGAGAGGAGTGCAATGGCGTGGAATGGAATCGGATGTAAAGGAACGTACTGGAGTGGAGCGGAGTGGAAAGGAGTGGAATGGAATGGAATTGAATGTAATGGAAAGCAAAGGAATGGAATGGGATGCAATGGAATTTAATGCAATAGAATGCAGTTCAATAGAGAGTTGACATGTAGTGTGAGCTGAGATTGTGCCTAAGCTCTCCAGGCTGTTTGACACAGTGATATCGTGTCGAAAGAATGGAATGGAATGCAGTGGTGTGAAATGGAATGGAATGTAGTGGACAGGAGTAGAATGGAGTGGAGTGAAGAGGAACAGAGTGGAATGGAATGGGATGCAGTGGAATGGAATGCAGTGGAGTGGAATGAAATAGAAAGAAATGGAATGGGATGGAATGGAATGCAATGGAATGGAGAAGAGAAATGTGAGCTGAGATTGTGTGACTACACTCCAGCCTTAGTGACCGAGAGAGATTCTGTGGAAGGAAAGAACTGATTTCAAAGGAGTGGAATGGAAGGGAATGTAGTACAGTGGAGTAGAGTGGAATGGAGTGAAACAGAATAGAATGGAGTGGAAGGCAATGGAATGGAATGGAATGGAGTGGAGTGGAATAGAGAGGAGTGCACTGCAATGGAGTGGAGTGGAGTGGAAGGGAGTGGAATGCAATGGAATGTAGTGGAGTGCAGTGGAGTGGAATGGAATGGAGTGGACAGGAGTGGAAGGAGTAGAGTGGACTGGAATGGAATAGAATGGAACAGAATGCAGTGGAGTGGAGGGGAGTGGAGGTGAGTGGAGTGGCATGGAGTGGAATGGAATGGAATGGAGTGAAATGGAATCCAATGGATTGGAATGGAGTGGAGTGGAGTGGAGTGGAATGGAGAGGAGTCGAATGGAATGGAAGGGAATGCAACGGAACGCAGTGGTGTGGATTGGAATGCAGTGAAATGGAGTACTATGGAATCTAAAGGAGTGGAGTGGAGTCTAGTGGAGTGGAATGGAATGGAACAAAATGGAATGGAATGGCACGGAATGGAGTGGAGTAGAGTGGAGTGGGAAGGAAGGGAGATGAGTGGAATGGAGAGGAATGGAATGCAGTGGAGTGGATTGGATTGGAATGAACTGGAATGGAGAGGAAAGGAATGAAGTGGAACGGAATGGACTGCAATGGAATTGAATGGAGTGAAGTGGAAAGTAGTGGAGTGGAGTGGAATGGAGTGGAAATGAATGGAATGGAGTGGAATGGAAGGGAATGGAGACAAGTGGATAGGAATTGACTGAAGCAGATTGGAGTGGAGTGGAGTGGAGTGGCATGGAATGGAATGAAGTGGATGGGAATGCAATGGAGTGGAATGAAATGGAATAAAATGGAATGGAGTGGAATGGAGAGGAATGGAGTGGAGTGGAGTGGAATGGAGGGGAGTAAGAGGAAGAGAATGGAATGGAATCGAAAGGAGGGAAGTGCAATTGTGTGGAGTGGAGTGGAGATGAAAGGAGTGGAGTGATGTGGAGTCGAGAGGAAAGGAATGGAATGGAATGGAATGGAGTTAAGTGGAGTGGAATGGAGTGGAAGGTAATGGAGTGGAATGAAAAGGAGCGGATTGGAATGGAGTGGAATGGAATGGAGTGGAACGGAGTGGAGTAGAATGGAGTGGGTTGCAGAGGAGTGGAATGGAGTGGAATGGAAGGGAACGGAAAGGAATGTAGTGGATAGGAATGGAATGGAGTGGATTGAAATTGAATGGAAAGGATTGGAGTGCAGTGGACTGGAGGGGAGTGGAATAAAATGGAGTATAGTGCAGTGGAATGGAGTGGACTGGAGTGGAGATGAGTGGAGTGGACTGGAATGGAATGGAGTGGAGTGGAATGGTGTGGAGTGGGGTGGAAAGGAATGGAACAGAATGGAATGGAGAGGAATGGAGTGGCATGTAGTGGAGTGGAGTGAAGTGGAAAGGAATGGCATGGAATGGAGTAGAGTGGAATGGAGGGGTATGGAATGGAATGGAATGGAATTGAGTGGAATGGAGTGGAATGGAGTGGAGTGGAGAGGAATGGAATGGAGTGGAAAGGTCTGAAAGGAGTGGAATGGAGTGGAGTGGAATGCAATGGAGTAGATTGGAATGAAGTGGAAAGGAATAGAATGGAGAGAAGTAGAGTAGAATGGAGTGGATTGGAATGGAGGGGAGCAGAGTGGAGTTAACAGCGGTGGATTGGAATACAGTGGATGGGGTAGAGTGGAAGGGAGTGGAATTATATGGAATGGAATGGATTGGAGTGGAGTGGAAGGGAGTGGAGTGGAGTTGAAAGTAGAGGAATCGAAAGAAGTGGAAAGGAGTGGAGTAGAGTGGATTAGAGTGGATTGGAATGGAATGGAGTGGAGTGGAATGGTGTGGAAACGAATGGAAGGGAGGGGAGTGGAATGGAACGAAATGGAATGGAATGTAGTGGAATGGAGAGGAGTGGAGTGGACTGGAGTGGAATGTAATCGAATGGAGTGTACTGGAGTGGAATGTATTTGAGAGGCGGGTAATGGAGAGGAATTGAGTGGAGTGGAGTGGAGTGAAATACATCGGAATGGCACGGAATTGAATGGAATGGAGGGGAGTGGAATGCAGTGGAGTGGAGTCGATTGGAGTGGTGAGGAGTAGAACGGAGTGGCATGGAATGGAGCACAGTGGAATGCAATGGAGTGGAGTGGATTGGAAAGGGGTGGAGTGGAGTGACGATGGGTGAAGTGGAATGTAATGGAGTGGAGTGCAGAGGAGTCTCATGGAATGGAATGGAATGGAACGCAATGGAAGCTGAGATTGTACCACTGCGCTCCAGGATGGGTGACACAGTGTGATACTCTCAAAAGAAAGTAATGGAATGGAATGCAGTGGAATGGAATGGAATGCAATGGGGTGCATTGGAGTGGAGTGGAGTGAAGTGAAGTGGATTGGAGTGGAATGGAGAGGAATGGAACGGAATGGAATGGAATGAAGTAGACTGGAGTGGGGTGGAGTTGAGTGCAATGGAATGGAGCGAAATGGAATCACATGCAGAGAAATGGAGTAGAGAGGAGTGCAGTAGAGTGGAAAGGAGTGCAATGGAGTGGAATGGAATCGGAAGTAACGGAAAGTAGTGGAGTGGATGGAACGGAAAGGAAAGGAGTGGAGCGGAGTGGAATGGAATGGAGCGGGAGGTGGGTTGGGGCCACTGCACTCCAGGCTGGCTGGCTGACTGAGGTATTCTCGCAATAAAGGAATGGAATGGAATGCCGTAGAGTGGAATGGAACGGAGTGGAGTGGAGTGGAATGGAGTGAGTTGGAGCAGAGTGGAATGAAGAATGCAATGGGATGGAAGGGAATTGAATGAAATGCAGTGGAGTGCAGTGGATTGCATTGCAGTGGAATGGAGCAGAATGGAATGGAAAGGAGTGGAATGGACAGGAGTGGAGTGCACTGGAGAGGAGAGGATAGGAATGCAGTGGAATGGAATTGGATGTAATGGAACGTAGAGGAGTGGAGTGGAATGGAGTGGGCCAGAGTGGAATGGAATGGAATGCAATGGAAAGGAATGGAGTGGAATAGAATGGAATGGAATGGAATGGAATGGAGTGGGATGACTTGTAGTGGGGTGGAGTGAAATGGAGTATAATGGAATGGAGTGGAGTGGAGTGGAATGTGATAGAATGGAGAGGAGGGGAATGGAGCAGAATGGAATGGAGTGCAGCGGAATGGAGTGGAGTGGAATGGAATCAAATGGAGTGGAATGGAACAGAGTGGAATGGAATGGAGTGCAATAGACTAGAATTGAGTGTAGTGTAGTGGAATTTAGTGGAATGGACTGGAATGGAGTGGAATGGAATGGAATTGAGGGGAATGGAATGGAATGGAAAGGAATGGAAAGCAATGGAAAGGAATAGAATTGAATGCAACGGAATTAAAAGAATGCAATGGAATGCAATGGAATAGAATGCAATGGAATGTATAGTTGACATGTAATATGAGCTGAGATTGTGACACTGCACTCCAGCCAGGGTGACATGGTGATATCCTGTCGTAAGAAGTGAATGGAATGCAATGGAGTGAAATGGAATGGAATGAAATGGAATGGAGCGGAGTGGAAGGGAATGGAGTGGAATGAAATAGAATGCAGTGGACTGTAATGGCATGGAGTGGAAAGAAGTAGAGTGGAATGGAGTGGAATGGAATGGACTGGCATAGAATGGAGTGGAATTGAATGCAATGGAGTGGATTGGAAAGGAATGCAAAGGAGTAGAGTGGAGTAGAGTGGTGTGGAGTGGAGTGGAATGGAGCTGAATGTACTTCAATGGAGTACAATGGAATGGAACGGAGTGGAATGGAATGGAATGATATGAGGTGGATTGGAGTGGAATGTAGTGGAGTGGAATGGAATGGAATAGAATGGAATGGAGTAGAGTGTAATGGAATGCAGTGGCGATAAGTGGAGTGGAATGGAATGCATTGGAGTAGAGTGGAGTGGAATGGAATGGAATGGAGTGGAGTGGAGGGGAGTGGAGTGGAATGGAATTGAGTGAAGTGGAGTGCAGTTGAATGGAATATCGTGGTGTGGAGTGGAGTGGAAGTGAATGGAGTGAATAGGAGTGGAATGGAGTGGAAGGTAACGGAGTGGAATGGAGTCGAATGGAGTGGAATGGAGTAGAGTGGATTAGAGTGGAATGGTGTCGAACGGACTGGAATGGAATGGAATGGAGTGGAATGGAATGGAGTGGAATGGAATTGAATCAAATGGAATGGAGTGGAGTGGAGTGGAGTGGAATGAAATGAAATGGAAGGGAGTGGAGAGAAACGCAGTTGATTGGAGTGGAGTGGAGTGGAAAGGAATGGAAAGGAGTGGGATGGAGACGTATGGATTGGAGTGGAATGGAGTGGAATGGAATGAAGTGGAAAGGAGTGGAACGGAGTGAAATTGAATTTAGTGGACTGGAGTGGAATGGAGTTAAATGGAATGGAATGGAATGGAGTGGAATGGAATGGAATGGAGTGGAGTGGAATGGAATAGAATGGCATGGAATGGAATAGAATGGGATGGAGTGGAGTGGAGAGGAGTGGAATGGATTGGATTGAAGTGGAGTGGAATGGAATTGAGTGGAGCGGAGAGGAAAGGAATGGAATGGAGTGGAGTGGAATGGCATGGAATGGAGTGGAATGTAATGGATAGTAGTGGAGTGGAGTGGAGTGGATTGGAGTGTAGTGGAAGGGAATGGAGTGCAGTGTAATGGACTGGAATGGAGCAGAGCAGAATGGAGTGGACTGGACTGGAGTGGAATGGAATGGGATGGCATGGAATGGGAGCTGAGATTTTACCAATGTGCTCTAGGCAGGGTGACTGGGTGTCATACTCTCAAAAGAAAGGAATGGAATGGAACGCAGTGGAATGGAATGGAACAGAGTGGACATTAGTGGAGTGGAATGTGGAGGAATGGAATGAAATGGAACGTAATGGCATGAAATGGAGTGGTGTGGGGTGGAATGGATTATAGTGGAATGGGGTGGAAAGGAATGGGATGGAGTGGAATGAAGTGGAGTGCAGTGGAGTGGAACGGAGTTGAATGGCATAGAATTGAGTGGACAGTAGTGGAATGTTTTGGAATGCAATGGAATCCATTGTAATAGAATGGAATACAACGGAAAGTTGACATGGAGTGTGAGCTGAGATTGTGCCACTGCACTCCAGACTGGGTGACACGTTATATCCTGTGGATAGAAAGGAATGGAATGCAATAGAGTGAAATGGAATGGAGTGGAATGGAATTGAATGGAATGGAGTGGAGTGGAGTGGAGTCGAATGGAGACGAATGGAATGGGACGGAGTGGAATGGAACGGAGTGGAGTGGAGTATCGTGGAGTGAAATAGAATGGAATGCACTGGGTTGGAATGGAATGCAATGGACTGCTGAAAGGAAATGTGAGCTGTTATTGTTCCACTGCACTCCAGCCTTTGTGACGGAATGAAATCCTGTGGAAAAAAAGGAATGGAATGGAATGGAATGGAATGGAATGGAATGGAATGGAATGGAATGGAATGGAGTGGAGTGGAGTGTTGTGGAGAGGAGTGTAGTGGAGTGGAGTGAAATGGAGTGGAGTGTCGTGGAGAAGAGTGGAATGGAGTGGAATGGAATGGAGAGGAAAGGAACGGAGTGGAGTGGAATGGAACGGAGTGGAGTGGAATGGAATCCAATGGAATGAAATGGAATTGAATCGAATGGAATGAAGAAATATGTGCAGTGATTTGGCCACTGCGCTGGAGCCTGTGTGAGAGAGGGAGATCCTGTCGATAAAACAGTGTGGAATGGAAGGGATTGGAATGGAATGGAATGGAACGTATTGGAGTGGAGTGGAGTGGAATTGAGTGGAGTGGAGTGCACTGGAATGGAATGGAATGCAATGGAATGTAATGGAATGATGAAATGATATGTGAGCTGAGATTGTGCCACTGCACTCCACGCTGGGTGACAGAGTGAGATACTCTTGAAAGAAAGAAATGGAATGGAAAGAATTTTTAATTGGGTGGATTCGAGTGGACTGAAGTAGAGTGCAGTGGAATAGAGAGGAATGGAATGGAATGGAATCGGATGTAAAGGAATGGAATGATGTGGAGTGGAGTGGTGAGGAGTGTAGTGCTGTGGAATGGAGCAGAAAGTAACGGGATGGTGTGGAGTGGAGTGCAGTGCAGTGGAGTGGAGAGGAGTGCAATGGCGTGGAATGGAATCGGATGTAAAGGAACGTACTGGAGTGGAGCGGAGTGGAAAGGAGTGGAATGGAATGGAATTGAATGTAATGGAAAGCAAAGGAATGGAATGGGATGCAATGGAATTTAATGCAATAGAATGCAGTTCAATAGAGAGTTGACATGTAGTGTGAGCTGAGATTGTGCCTAAGCTCTCCAGGCTGTTTGACACAGTGATATCGTGTCGAAAGAATGGAATGGAATGCAGTGGTGTGAAATGGAATGGAATGTAGTGGACAGGAGTAGAATGGAGTGGAGTGAAGAGGAACAGAGTGGAATGGAATGGGATGCAGTGGAATGGAATGCAGTGGAGTGGAATGAAATAGAAAGAAATGGAATGGGATGGAATGGAATGCAATGGAATGGAGAAGAGAAATGTGAGCTGAGATTGTGTGACTACACTCCAGCCTTAGTGACCGAGAGAGATTCTGTGGAAGGAAAGAACTGATTTCAAAGGAGTGGAATGGAAGGGAATGTAGTACAGTGGAGTAGAGTGGAATGGAGTGAAACAGAATAGAATGGAGTGGAAGGCAATGGAATGGAATGGAATGGAGTGGAGTGGAATAGAGAGGAGTGCACTGCAATGGAGTGGAGTGGAGTGGAAGGGAGTGGAATGCAATGGAATGTAGTGGAGTGCAGTGGAGTGGAATGGAATGGAGTGGACAGGAGTGGAAGGAGTAGAGTGGACTGGAATGGAATAGAATGGAACAGAATGCAGTGGAGTGGAGGGGAGTGGAGGTGAGTGGAGTGGCATGGAGTGGAATGGAATGGAATGGAGTGAAATGGAATCCAATGGATTGGAATGGAGTGGAGTGGAGTGGAGTGGAATGGAGAGGAGTCGAATGGAATGGAAGGGAATGCAACGGAACGCAGTGGTGTGGATTGGAATGCAGTGAAATGGAGTACTATGGAATCTAAAGGAGTGGAGTGGAGTCTAGTGGAGTGGAATGGAATGGAACAAAATGGAATGGAATGGCACGGAATGGAGTGGAGTAGAGTGGAGTGGGAAGGAAGGGAGATGAGTGGAATGGAGAGGAATGGAATGCAGTGGAGTGGATTGGATTGGAATGAACTGGAATGGAGAGGAAAGGAATGAAGTGGAACGGAATGGACTGCAATGGAATTGAATGGAGTGAAGTGGAAAGTAGTGGAGTGGAGTGGAATGGAGTGGAAATGAATGGAATGGAGTGGAATGGAAGGGAATGGAGACAAGTGGATAGGAATTGACTGAAGCAGATTGGAGTGGAGTGGAGTGGAGTGGCATGGAATGGAATGAAGTGGATGGGAATGCAATGGAGTGGAATGAAATGGAATAAAATGGAATGGAGTGGAATGGAGAGGAATGGAGTGGAGTGGAGTGGAATGGAGGGGAGTAAGAGGAAGAGAATGGAATGGAATCGAAAGGAGGGAAGTGCAATTGTGTGGAGTGGAGTGGAGATGAAAGGAGTGGAGTGATGTGGAGTCGAGAGGAAAGGAATGGAATGGAATGGAATGGAGTTAAGTGGAGTGGAATGGAGTGGAAGGTAATGGAGTGGAATGAAAAGGAGCGGATTGGAATGGAGTGGAATGGAATGGAGTGGAACGGAGTGGAGTAGAATGGAGTGGGTTGCAGAGGAGTGGAATGGAGTGGAATGGAAGGGAACGGAAAGGAATGTAGTGGATAGGAATGGAATGGAGTGGATTGAAATTGAATGGAAAGGATTGGAGTGCAGTGGACTGGAGGGGAGTGGAATAAAATGGAGTATAGTGCAGTGGAATGGAGTGGACTGGAGTGGAGATGAGTGGAGTGGACTGGAATGGAATGGAGTGGAGTGGAATGGTGTGGAGTGGGGTGGAAAGGAATGGAACAGAATGGAATGGAGAGGAATGGAGTGGCATGTAGTGGAGTGGAGTGAAGTGGAAAGGAATGGCATGGAATGGAATAGAGTGGAATGGAGGGGTATGGAATGGAATGGAATGGAATTGAGTGGAATGGAGTGGAATGGAGTGGAGTGGAGAGGAATGGAATGGAGTGGAAAGGTCTGAAAGGAGTGGAATGGAGTGGAGTGGAATGCAATGGAGTAGATTGGAATGAAGTGGAAAGGAATAGAATGGAGAGAAGTAGAGTAGAATGGAGTGGATTGGAATGGAGGGGAGCAGAGTGGAGTTAACAGCGGTGGATTGGAATACAGTGGATGGGGTAGAGTGGAAGGGAGTGGAATTATATGGAATGGAATGGATTGGAGTGGAGTGGAAGGGAGTGGAGTGGAGTTGAAAGTAGAGGAATCGAAAGAAGTGGAAAGGAGTGGAGTAGAGTGGATTAGAGTGGATTGGAATGGAATGGAGTGGAGTGGAATGGTGTGGAAACGAATGGAAGGGAGGGGAGTGGAATGGAACGAAATGGAATGGAATGTAGTGGAATGGAGAGGAGTGGAGTGGACTGGAGTGGAATGTAATCGAATGGAGTGTACTGGAGTGGAATGTATTTGAGAGGCGGGTAATGGAGAGGAATTGAGTGGAGTGGAGTGGAGTGAAATACATCGGAATGGCACGGAATTGAATGGAATGGAGGGGAGTGGAATGCAGTGGAGTGGAGTCGATTGGAGTGGTGAGGAGTAGAACGGAGTGGCATGGAATGGAGCACAGTGGAATGCAATGGAGTGGAGTGGATTGGAAAGGGGTGGAGTGGAGTGACGATGGGTGAAGTGGAATGTAATGGAGTGGAGTGCAGAGGAGTCTCATGGAATGGAATGGAATGGAACGCAATGGAAGCTGAGATTGTACCACTGCGCTCCAGGATGGGTGACACAGTGTGATACTCTCAAAAGAAAGGAATGGAATGGAATGCAGTGGAATGGAATGGAATGCAATGGGGTGCATTGGAGTGGAGTGGAGTGAAGTGAAGTGGATTGGAGTGGAATGGAGAGGAATGGAACGGAATGGAATGGAATGAAGTAGACTGGAGTGGGGTGGAGTTGAGTGCAATGGAATGGAGCGAAATGGAATCACATGCAGAGAAATGGAGTAGAGAGGAGTGCAGTAGAGTGGAAAGGAGTGCAATGGAGTGGAATGGAATCGGAAGTAACGGAAAGTAGTGGAGTGGATGGAACGGAAAGGAAAGGAGTGGAGCGGAGTGGAATGGAATGGAGCGGGAGGTGGGTTGGGGCCACTGCACTCCAGGCTGGCTGGCTGACTGAGGTATTCTCGCAATAAAGGAATGGAATGGAATGCCGTAGAGTGGAATGGAACGGAGTGGAGTGGAGTGGAATGGAGTGAGTTGGAGCAGAGTGGAATGAAGAATGCAATGGGATGGAAGGGAATTGAATGAAATGCAGTGGAGTGCAGTGGATTGCATTGCAGTGGAATGGAGCAGAATGGAATGGAAAGGAGTGGAATGGACAGGAGTGGAGTGCACTGGAGAGGAGAGGATAGGAATGCAGTGGAATGGAATTGGATGTAATGGAACGTAGAGGAGTGGAGTGGAATGGAGTGGGCCAGAGTGGAATGGAATGGAATGCAATGGAAAGGAATGGAGTGGAATAGAATGGAATGGAATGGAATGGAATGGAGTGGGATGACTTGTAGTGGGGTGGAGTGAAATGGAGTATAATGGAATGGAGTGGAGTGGAGTGGAATGTGATAGAATGGAGAGGAGGGGAATGGAGCAGAATGGAATGGAGTGCAGCGGAATGGAGTGGAGTGGAATGGAATCAAATGGAGTGGAATGGAACAGAGTGGAATGGAATGGAGTGCAATAGACTAGAATTGAGTGTAGTGTAGTGGAATTTAGTGGAATGGACTGGAATGGAGTGGAATGGAATGGAATTGAGGGGAATGGAATGGAATGGAAAGGAATGGAAAGCAATGGAAAGGAATAGAATTGAATGCAACGGAATTAAAAGAATGCAATGGAATGCAATGGAATAGAACGCAATGGAATGTATAGTTGACATGTAATATGAGCTGAGATTGTGACACTGCACTCCAGCCAGGGTGACATGGTGATATCCTGTCGTAAGAAGTGAATGGAATGCAATGGAGTGAAATGGAATGGAATGAAATGGAATGGAGCGGAGTGGAAGGGAATGGAGTGGAATGAAATAGAATGCAGTGGACTGTAATGGCATGGAGTGGAAAGAAGTAGAGTGGAATGGAGTGGAATGGAATGGACTGGCATAGAATGGAGTGGAATTGAATGCAATGGAGTGGATTGGAAAGGAATGCAAAGGAGTAGAGTGGAGTAGAGTGGTGTGGAGTGGAGTGGAATGGAGCTGAATGTACTTCAATGGAGTACAATGGAATGGAACGGAGTGGAATGGAATGGAATGATATGAGGTGGATTGGAGTGGAATGTAGTGGAGTGGAATGGAATGGAATAGAATGGAATGGAGTAGAGTGTAATGGAATGCAGTGGCGATAAGTGGAGTGGAATGGAATGCATTGGAGTAGAGTGGAGTGGAATGGAATGGAATGGAGTGGAGTGGAGGGGAGTGGAGTGGAATGGAATTGAGTGAAGTGGAGTGCAGTTGAATGGAATATCGTGGTGTGGAGTGGAGTGGAAGTGAATGGAGTGAATAGGAGTGGAATGGAGTGGAAGGTAACGGAGTGGAATGGAGTCGAATGGAGTGGAATGGAGTAGAGTGGATTAGAGTGGAATGGTGTCGAACGGACTGGAATGGAATGGAATGGAGTGGAATGGAATGGAGTGGAATGGAATTGAATCAAATGGAATGGAGTGGAGTGGAGTGGAGTGGAATGAAATGAAATGGAAGGGAGTGGAGAGAAACGCAGTTGATTGGAGTGGAGTGGAGTGGAAAGGAATGGAAAGGAGTGGGATGGAGACGTATGGATTGGAGTGGAATGGAGTGGAATGGAATGAAGTGGAAAGGAGTGGAACGGAGTGAAATTGAATTTAGTGGACTGGAGTGGAATGGAGTTAAATGGAATGGAATGGAATGGAGTGGAATGGAATGGAATGGAGTGGAGTGGAATGGAATAGAATGGCATGGAATGGAATAGAATGGGATGGAGTGGAGTGGAGAGGAGTGGAATGGATTGGATTGAAGTGGAGTGGAATGGAATTGAGTGGAGCGGAGAGGAAAGGAATGGAATGGAGTGGAGTGGAATGGCATGGAATGGAGTGGAATGGAATGGATAGTAGTGGAGTGGAGTGGAGTGGATTGGAGTGTAGTGGAAGGGAATGGAGTGCAGTGTAATGGACTGGAATGGAGCAGAGCAGAATGGAGTGGACTGGACTGGAGTGGAATGGAATGGGATGGCATGGAATGGGAGCTGAGATTTTACCAATGTGCTCTAGGCAGGGTGACTGGGTGTCATACTCTCAAAAGAAAGGAATGGAATGGAACGCAGTGGAATGGAATGGAACAGAGTGGACATTAGTGGAGTGGAATGTGGAGGAATGGAATGAAATGGAACGTAATGGCATGAAATGGAGTGGTGTGGGGTGGAATGGATTATAGTGGAATGGGGTGGAAAGGAATGGGATGGAGTGGAATGAAGTGGAGTGCAGTGGAGTGGAACGGAGTTGAATGGCATAGAATTGAGTGGACAGTAGTGGAATGTTTTGGAATGCAATGGAATCCATTGTAATAGAATGGAATACAACGGAAAGTTGACATGGAGTGTGAGCTGAGATTGTGCCACTGCACTCCAGACTGGGTGACACGTTATATCCTGTGGATAGAAAGGAATGGAATGCAATAGAGTGAAATGGAATGGAGTGGAATGGAATTGAATGGAATGGAGTGGAGTGGAGTGGAGTCGAATGGAGACGAATGGAATGGGACGGAGTGGAATGGAACGGAGTGGAGTGGAGTATCGTGGAGTGAAATAGAATGGAATGCACTGGGTTGGAATGGAATGCAATGGACTGCTGAAAGGAAATGTGAGCTGTTATTGTTCCACTGCACTCCAGCCTTTGTGACGGAATGAAATCCTGTGGAAAAAAAGGAATGGAATGGAATGGAATGGAATGGAATGGAATGGAATGGAATGGAATGGAATGGAGTGGAGTGGAGTGTTGTGGAGAGGAGTGTAGTGGAGTGGAGTGAAATGGAGTGGAGTGTCGTGGAGAAGAGTGGAATGGAGTGGAATGGAATGGAGAGGAAAGGAACGGAGTGGAGTGGAATGGAACGGAGTGGAGTGGAATGGAATCCAATGGAATGAAATGGAATTGAATCGAATGGAATGAAGAAATATGTGCAGTGATTTGGCCACTGCGCTGGAGCCTGTGTGAGAGAGGGAGATCCTGTCGATAAAACAGTGTGGAATGGAAGGGATTGGAATGGAATGGAATGGAACGTATTGGAGTGGAGTGGAGTGGAATTGAGTGGAGTGGAGTGCACTGGAATGGAATGGAATGCAATGGAATGTAATGGAATGATGAAATGATATGTGAGCTGAGATTGTGCCACTGCACTCCACGCTGGGTGACAGAGTGAGATACTCTTGAAAGAAAGAAATGGAATGGAAAGAATTTTTAATTGGGTGGATTCGAGTGGACTGAAGTAGAGTGCAGTGGAATAGAGAGGAATGGAATGGAATGGAATCGGATGTAAAGGAATGGAATGATGTGGAGTGGAGTGGTGAGGAGTGTAGTGCTGTGGAATGGAGCAGAAAGTAACGGGATGGTGTGGAGTGGAGTGCAGTGCAGTGGAGTGGAGAGGAGTGCAATGGCGTGGAATGGAATCGGATGTAAAGGAACGTACTGGAGTGGAGCGGAGTGGAAAGGAGTGGAATGGAATGGAATTGAATGTAATGGAAAGCAAAGGAATGGAATGGGATGCAATGGAATTTAATGCAATAGAATGCAGTTCAATAGAGAGTTGACATGTAGTGTGAGCTGAGATTGTGCCTAAGCTCTCCAGGCTGTTTGACACAGTGATATCGTGTCGAAAGAATGGAATGGAATGCAGTGGTGTGAAATGGAATGGAATGTAGTGGACAGGAGTAGAATGGAGTGGAGTGAAGAGGAACAGAGTGGAATGGAATGGGATGCAGTGGAATGGAATGCAGTGGAGTGGAATGAAATAGAAAGAAATGGAATGGGATGGAATGGAATGCAATGGAATGGAGAAGAGAAATGTGAGCTGAGATTGTGTGACTACACTCCAGCCTTAGTGACCGAGAGAGATTCTGTGGAAGGAAAGAACTGATTTCAAAGGAGTGGAATGGAAGGGAATGTAGTACAGTGGAGTAGAGTGGAATGGAGTGAAACAGAATAGAATGGAGTGGAAGGCAATGGAATGGAATGGAATGGAGTGGAGTGGAATAGAGAGGAGTGCACTGCAATGGAGTGGAGTGGAGTGGAAGGGAGTGGAATGCAATGGAATGTAGTGGAGTGCAGTGGAGTGGAATGGAATGGAGTGGACAGGAGTGGAAGGAGTAGAGTGGACTGGAATGGAATAGAATGGAACAGAATGCAGTGGAGTGGAGGGGAGTGGAGGTGAGTGGAGTGGCATGGAGTGGAATGGAATGGAATGGAGTGAAATGGAATCCAATGGATTGGAATGGAGTGGAGTGGAGTGGAGTGGAATGGAGAGGAGTCGAATGGAATGGAAGGGAATGCAACGGAACGCAGTGGTGTGGATTGGAATGCAGTGAAATGGAGTACTATGGAATCTAAAGGAGTGGAGTGGAGTCTAGTGGAGTGGAATGGAATGGAACAAAATGGAATGGAATGGCACGGAATGGAGTGGAGTAGAGTGGAGTGGGAAGGAAGGGAGATGAGTGGAATGGAGAGGAATGGAATGCAGTGGAGTGGATTGGATTGGAATGAACTGGAATGGAGAGGAAAGGAATGAAGTGGAACGGAATGGACTGCAATGGAATTGAATGGAGTGAAGTGGAAAGTAGTGGAGTGGAGTGGAATGGAGTGGAAATGAATGGAATGGAGTGGAATGGAAGGGAATGGAGACAAGTGGATAGGAATTGACTGAAGCAGATTGGAGTGGAGTGGAGTGGAGTGGCATGGAATGGAATGAAGTGGATGGGAATGCAATGGAGTGGAATGAAATGGAATAAAATGGAATGGAGTGGAATGGAGAGGAATGGAGTGGAGTGGAGTGGAATGGAGGGGAGTAAGAGGAAGAGAATGGAATGGAATCGAAAGGAGGGAAGTGCAATTGTGTGGAGTGGAGTGGAGATGAAAGGAGTGGAGTGATGTGGAGTCGAGAGGAAAGGAATGGAATGGAATGGAATGGAGTTAAGTGGAGTGGAATGGAGTGGAAGGTAATGGAGTGGAATGAAAAGGAGCGGATTGGAATGGAGTGGAATGGAATGGAGTGGAACGGAGTGGAGTAGAATGGAGTGGGTTGCAGAGGAGTGGAATGGAGTGGAATGGAAGGGAACGGAAAGGAATGTAGTGGATAGGAATGGAATGGAGTGGATTGAAATTGAATGGAAAGGATTGGAGTGCAGTGGACTGGAGGGGAGTGGAATAAAATGGAGTATAGTGCAGTGGAATGGAGTGGACTGGAGTGGAGATGAGTGGAGTGGACTGGAATGGAACGGAGTGGAGTGGAATGGTGTGGAGTGGGGTGGAAAGGAATGGAACAGAATGGAATGGAGAGGAATGGAGTGGCATGTAGTGGAGTGGAGTGAAGTGGAAAGGAATGGCATGGAATGGAGTAGAGTGGAATGGAGGGGTATGGAATGGAATGGAATGGAATTGAGTGGAATGGAGTGGAATGGAGTGGAGTGGAGAGGAATGGAATGGAGTGGAAAGGTCTGAAAGGAGTGGAATGGAGTGGAGTGGAATGCAATGGAGTAGATTGGAATGAAGTGGAAAGGAATAGAATGGAGAGAAGTAGAGTAGAATGGAGTGGATTGGAATGGAGGGGAGCAGAGTGGAGTTAACAGCGGTGGATTGGAATACAGTGGATGGGGTAGAGTGGAAGGGAGTGGAATTATATGGAATGGAATGGATTGGAGTGGAGTGGAAGGGAGTGGAGTGGAGTTGAAAGTAGAGGAATCGAAAGAAGTGGAAAGGAGTGGAGTAGAGTGGATTAGAGTGGATTGGAATGGAATGGAGTGGAGTGGAATGGTGTGGAAACGAATGGAAGGGAGGGGAGTGGAATGGAACGAAATGGAATGGAATGTAGTGGAATGGAGAGGAGTGGAGTGGACTGGAGTGGAATGTAATCGAATGGAGTGTACTGGAGTGGAATGTATTTGAGAGGCGGGTAATGGAGAGGAATTGAGTGGAGTGGAGTGGAGTGAAATACATCGGAATGGCACGGAATTGAATGGAATGGAGGGGAGTGGAATGCAGTGGAGTGGAGTCGATTGGAGTGGTGAGGAGTAGAACGGAGTGGCATGGAATGGAGCACAGTGGAATGCAATGGAGTGGAGTGGATTGGAAAGGGGTGGAGTGGAGTGACGATGGGTGAAGTGGAATGTAATGGAGTGGAGTGCAGAGGAGTCTCATGGAATGGAATGGAATGGAACGCAATGGAAGCTGAGATTGTACCACTGCGCTCCAGGATGGGTGACACAGTGTGATACTCTCAAAAGAAAGGAATGGAATGGAATGCAGTGGAATGGAATGGAATGCAATGGGGTGCATTGGAGTGGAGTGGAGTGAAGTGAAGTGGATTGGAGTGGAATGGAGAGGAATGGAACGGAATGGAATGGAATGAAGTAGACTGGAGTGGGGTGGAGTTGAGTGCAATGGAATGGAGCGAAATGGAATCACATGCAGAGAAATGGAGTAGAGAGGAGTGCAGTAGAGTGGAAAGGAGTGCAATGGAGTGGAATGGAATCGGAAGTAACGGAAAGTAGTGGAGTGGATGGAACGGAAAGGAAAGGAGTGGAGCGGAGTGGAATGGAATGGAGCGGGAGGTGGGTTGGGGCCACTGCACTCCAGGCTGGCTGGCTGACTGAGGTATTCTCGCAATAAAGGAATGGAATGGAATGCCGTAGAGTGGAATGGAACGGAGTGGAGTGGAGTGGAATGGAGTGAGTTGGAGCAGAGTGGAATGAAGAATGCAATGGGATGGAAGGGAATTGAATGAAATGCAGTGGAGTGCAGTGGATTGCATTGCAGTGGAATGGAGCAGAATGGAATGGAAAGGAGTGGAATGGACAGGAGTGGAGTGCACTGGAGAGGAGAGGATAGGAATGCAGTGGAATGGAATTGGATGTAATGGAACGTAGAGGAGTGGAGTGGAATGGAGTGGGCCAGAGTGGAATGGAATGGAATGCAATGGAAAGGAATGGAGTGGAATAGAATGGAATGGAATGGAATGGAATGGAGTGGGATGACTTGTAGTGGGGTGGAGTGAAATGGAGTATAATGGAATGGAGTGGAGTGGAGTGGAATGTGATAGAATGGAGAGGAGGGGAATGGAGCAGAATGGAATGGAGTGCAGCGGAATGGAGTGGAGTGGAATGGAATCAAATGGAGTGGAATGGAACAGAGTGGAATGGAATGGAGTGCAATAGACTAGAATTGAGTGTAGTGTAGTGGAATTTAGTGGAATGGACTGGAATGGAGTGGAATGGAATGGAATTGAGGGGAATGGAATGGAATGGAAAGGAATGGAAAGCAATGGAAAGGAATAGAATTGAATGCAACGGAATTAAAAGAATGCAATGGAATGCAATGGAATAGAACGCAATGGAATGTATAGTTGACATGTAATATGAGCTGAGATTGTGACACTGCACTCCAGCCAGGGTGACATGGTGATATCCTGTCGTAAGAAGTGAATGGAATGCAATGGAGTGAAATGGAATGGAATGAAATGGAATGGAGCGGAGTGGAAGGGAATGGAGTGGAATGAAATAGAATGCAGTGGACTGTAATGGCATGGAGTGGAAAGAAGTAGAGTGGAATGGAGTGGAATGGAATGGACTGGCATAGAATGGAGTGGAATTGAATGCAATGGAGTGGATTGGAAAGGAATGCAAAGGAGTAGAGTGGAGTAGAGTGGTGTGGAGTGGAGTGGAATGGAGCTGAATGTACTTCAATGGAGTACAATGGAATGGAACGGAGTGGAATGGAATGGAATGATATGAGGTGGATTGGAGTGGAATGTAGTGGAGTGGAATGGAATGGAATAGAATGGAATGGAGTAGAGTGTAATGGAATGCAGTGGCGATAAGTGGAGTGGAATGGAATGCATTGGAGTAGAGTGGAGTGGAATGGAATGGAATGGAGTGGAGTGGAGGGGAGTGGAGTGGAATGGAATTGAGTGAAGTGGAGTGCAGTTGAATGGAATATCGTGGTGTGGAGTGGAGTGGAAGTGAATGGAGTGAATAGGAGTGGAATGGAGTGGAAGGTAACGGAGTGGAATGGAGTCGAATGGAGTGGAATGGAGTAGAGTGGATTAGAGTGGAATGGTGTCGAACGGACTGGAATGGAATGGAATGGAGTGGAATGGAATGGAGTGGAATGGAATTGAATCAAATGGAATGGAGTGGAGTGGAGTGGAGTGGAATGAAATGAAATGGAAGGGAGTGGAGAGAAACGCAGTTGATTGGAGTGGAGTGGAGTGGAAAGGAATGGAAAGGAGTGGGATGGAGACGTATGGATTGGAGTGGAATGGAGTGGAATGGAATGAAGTGGAAAGGAGTGGAACGGAGTGAAATTGAATTTAGTGGACTGGAGTGGAATGGAGTTAAATGGAATGGAATGGAATGGAGTGGAATGGAATGGAATGGAGTGGAGTGGAATGGAATAGAATGGCATGGAATGGAATAGAATGGGATGGAGTGGAGTGGAGAGGAGTGGAATGGATTGGATTGAAGTGGAGTGGAATGGAATTGAGTGGAGCGGAGAGGAAAGGAATGGAATGGAGTGGAGTGGAATGGCATGGAATGGAGTGGAATGGAATGGATAGTAGTGGAGTGGAGTGGAGTGGATTGGAGTGTAGTGGAAGGGAATGGAGTGCAGTGTAATGGACTGGAATGGAGCAGAGCAGAATGGAGTGGACTGGACTGGAGTGGAATGGAATGGGATGGCATGGAATGGGAGCTGAGATTTTACCAATGTGCTCTAGGCAGGGTGACTGGGTGTCATACTCTCAAAAGAAAGGAATGGAATGGAACGCAGTGGAATGGAATGGAACAGAGTGGACATTAGTGGAGTGGAATGTGGAGGAATGGAATGAAATGGAACGTAATGGCATGAAATGGAGTGGTGTGGGGTGGAATGGATTATAGTGGAATGGGGTGGAAAGGAATGGGATGGAGTGGAATGAAGTGGAGTGCAGTGGAGTGGAACGGAGTTGAATGGCATAGAATTGAGTGGACAGTAGTGGAATGTTTTGGAATGCAATGGAATCCATTGTAATAGAATGGAATACAACGGAAAGTTGACATGGAGTGTGAGCTGAGATTGTGCCACTGCACTCCAGACTGGGTGACACGTTATATCCTGTGGATAGAAAGGAATGGAATGCAATAGAGTGAAATGGAATGGAGTGGAATGGAATTGAATGGAATGGAGTGGAGTGGAGTGGAGTCGAATGGAGACGAATGGAATGGGACGGAGTGGAATGGAACGGAGTGGAGTGGAGTATCGTGGAGTGAAATAGAATGGAATGCACTGGGTTGGAATGGAATGCAATGGACTGCTGAAAGGAAATGTGAGCTGTTATTGTTCCACTGCACTCCAGCCTTTGTGACGGAATGAAATCCTGTGGAAAAAAAGGAATGGAATGGAATGGAATGGAATGGAATGGAATGGAATGGAATGGAATGGAATGGAGTGGAGTGGAGTGTTGTGGAGAGGAGTGTAGTGGAGTGGAGTGAAATGGAGTGGAGTGTCGTGGAGAAGAGTGGAATGGAGTGGAATGGAATGGAGAGGAAAGGAACGGAGTGGAGTGGAATGGAACGGAGTGGAGTGGAATGGAATCCAATGGAATGAAATGGAATTGAATCGAATGGAATGAAGAAATATGTGCAGTGATTTGGCCACTGCGCTGGAGCCTGTGTGAGAGAGGGAGATCCTGTCGATAAAACAGTGTGGAATGGAAGGGATTGGAATGGAATGGAATGGAACGTATTGGAGTGGAGTGGAGTGGAATTGAGTGGAGTGGAGTGCACTGGAATGGAATGGAATGCAATGGAATGTAATGGAATGATGAAATGATATGTGAGCTGAGATTGTGCCACTGCACTCCACGCTGGGTGACAGAGTGAGATACTCTTGAAAGAAAGAAATGGAATGGAAAGAATTTTTAATTGGGTGGATTCGAGTGGACTGAAGTAGAGTGCAGTGGAATAGAGAGGAATGGAATGGAATGGAATCGGATGTAAAGGAATGGAATGATGTGGAGTGGAGTGGTGAGGAGTGTAGTGCTGTGGAATGGAGCAGAAAGTAACGGGATGGTGTGGAGTGGAGTGCAGTGCAGTGGAGTGGAGAGGAGTGCAATGGCGTGGAATGGAATCGGATGTAAAGGAACGTACTGGAGTGGAGCGGAGTGGAAAGGAGTGGAATGGAATGGAATTGAATGTAATGGAAAGCAAAGGAATGGAATGGGATGCAATGGAATTTAATGCAATAGAATGCAGTTCAATAGAGAGTTGACATGTAGTGTGAGCTGAGATTGTGCCTAAGCTCTCCAGGCTGTTTGACACAGTGATATCGTGTCGAAAGAATGGAATGGAATGCAGTGGTGTGAAATGGAATGGAATGTAGTGGACAGGAGTAGAATGGAGTGGAGTGAAGAGGAACAGAGTGGAATGGAATGGGATGCAGTGGAATGGAATGCAGTGGAGTGGAATGAAATAGAAAGAAATGGAATGGGATGGAATGGAATGCAATGGAATGGAGAAGAGAAATGTGAGCTGAGATTGTGTGACTACACTCCAGCCTTAGTGACCGAGAGAGATTCTGTGGAAGGAAAGAACTGATTTCAAAGGAGTGGAATGGAAGGGAATGTAGTACAGTGGAGTAGAGTGGAATGGAGTGAAACAGAATAGAATGGAGTGGAAGGCAATGGAATGGAATGGAATGGAGTGGAGTGGAATAGAGAGGAGTGCACTGCAATGGAGTGGAGTGGAGTGGAAGGGAGTGGAATGCAATGGAATGTAGTGGAGTGCAGTGGAGTGGAATGGAATGGAGTGGACAGGAGTGGAAGGAGTAGAGTGGACTGGAATGGAATAGAATGGAACAGAATGCAGTGGAGTGGAGGGGAGTGGAGGTGAGTGGAGTGGCATGGAGTGGAATGGAATGGAATGGAGTGAAATGGAATCCAATGGATTGGAATGGAGTGGAGTGGAGTGGAGTGGAATGGAGAGGAGTCGAATGGAATGGAAGGGAATGCAACGGAACGCAGTGGTGTGGATTGGAATGCAGTGAAATGGAGTACTATGGAATCTAAAGGAGTGGAGTGGAGTCTAGTGGAGTGGAATGGAATGGAACAAAATGGAATGGAATGGCACGGAATGGAGTGGAGTAGAGTGGAGTGGGAAGGAAGGGAGATGAGTGGAATGGAGAGGAATGGAATGCAGTGGAGTGGATTGGATTGGAATGAACTGGAATGGAGAGGAAAGGAATGAAGTGGAACGGAATGGACTGCAATGGAATTGAATGGAGTGAAGTGGAAAGTAGTGGAGTGGAGTGGAATGGAGTGGAAATGAATGGAATGGAGTGGAATGGAAGGGAATGGAGACAAGTGGATAGGAATTGACTGAAGCAGATTGGAGTGGAGTGGAGTGGAGTGGCATGGAATGGAATGAAGTGGATGGGAATGCAATGGAGTGGAATGAAATGGAATAAAATGGAATGGAGTGGAATGGAGAGGAATGGAGTGGAGTGGAGTGGAATGGAGGGGAGTAAGAGGAAGAGAATGGAATGGAATCGAAAGGAGGGAAGTGCAATTGTGTGGAGTGGAGTGGAGATGAAAGGAGTGGAGTGATGTGGAGTCGAGAGGAAAGGAATGGAATGGAATGGAATGGAGTTAAGTGGAGTGGAATGGAGTGGAAGGTAATGGAGTGGAATGAAAAGGAGCGGATTGGAATGGAGTGGAATGGAATGGAGTGGAACGGAGTGGAGTAGAATGGAGTGGGTTGCAGAGGAGTGGAATGGAGTGGAATGGAAGGGAACGGAAAGGAATGTAGTGGATAGGAATGGAATGGAGTGGATTGAAATTGAATGGAAAGGATTGGAGTGCAGTGGACTGGAGGGGAGTGGAATAAAATGGAGTATAGTGCAGTGGAATGGAGTGGACTGGAGTGGAGATGAGTGGAGTGGACTGGAATGGAATGGAGTGGAGTGGAATGGTGTGGAGTGGGGTGGAAAGGAATGGAACAGAATGGAATGGAGAGGAATGGAGTGGCATGTAGTGGAGTGGAGTGAAGTGGAAAGGAATGGCATGGAATGGAGTAGAGTGGAATGGAGGGGTATGGAATGGAATGGAATGGAATTGAGTGGAATGGAGTGGAATGGAGTGGAGTGGAGAGGAATGGAATGGAGTGGAAAGGTCTGAAAGGAGTGGAATGGAGTGGAGTGGAATGCAATGGAGTAGATTGGAATGAAGTGGAAAGGAATAGAATGGAGAGAAGTAGAGTAGAATGGAGTGGATTGGAATGGAGGGGAGCAGAGTGGAGTTAACAGCGGTGGATTGGAATACAGTGGATGGGGTAGAGTGGAAGGGAGTGGAATTATATGGAATGGAATGGATTGGAGTGGAGTGGAAGGGAGTGGAGTGGAGTTGAAAGTAGAGGAATCGAAAGAAGTGGAAAGGAGTGGAGTAGAGTGGATTAGAGTGGATTGGAATGGAATGGAGTGGAGTGGAATGGTGTGGAAACGAATGGAAGGGAGGGGAGTGGAATGGAACGAAATGGAATGGAATGTAGTGGAATGGAGAGGAGTGGAGTGGACTGGAGTGGAATGTAATCGAATGGAGTGTACTGGAGTGGAATGTATTTGAGAGGCGGGTAATGGAGAGGAATTGAGTGGAGTGGAGTGGAGTGAAATACATCGGAATGGCACGGAATTGAATGGAATGGAGGGGAGTGGAATGCAGTGGAGTGGAGTCGATTGGAGTGGTGAGGAGTAGAACGGAGTGGCATGGAATGGAGCACAGTGGAATGCAATGGAGTGGAGTGGATTGGAAAGGGGTGGAGTGGAGTGACGATGGGTGAAGTGGAATGTAATGGAGTGGAGTGCAGAGGAGTCTCATGGAATGGAATGGAATGGAACGCAATGGAAGCTGAGATTGTACCACTGCGCTCCAGGATGGGTGACACAGTGTGATACTCTCAAAAGAAAGGAATGGAATGGAATGCAGTGGAATGGAATGGAATGCAATGGGGTGCATTGGAGTGGAGTGGAGTGAAGTGAAGTGGATTGGAGTGGAATGGAGAGGAATGGAACGGAATGGAATGGAATGAAGTAGACTGGAGTGGGGTGGAGTTGAGTGCAATGGAATGGAGCGAAATGGAATCACATGCAGAGAAATGGAGTAGAGAGGAGTGCAGTAGAGTGGAAAGGAGTGCAATGGAGTGGAATGGAATCGGAAGTAACGGAAAGTAGTGGAGTGGATGGAACGGAAAGGAAAGGAGTGGAGCGGAGTGGAATGGAATGGAGCGGGAGGTGGGTTGGGGCCACTGCACTCCAGGCTGGCTGGCTGACTGAGGTATTCTCGCAATAAAGGAATGGAATGGAATGCCGTAGAGTGGAATGGAACGGAGTGGAGTGGAGTGGAATGGAGTGAGTTGGAGCAGAGTGGAATGAAGAATGCAATGGGATGGAAGGGAATTGAATGAAATGCAGTGGAGTGCAGTGGATTGCATTGCAGTGGAATGGAGCAGAATGGAATGGAAAGGAGTGGAATGGACAGGAGTGGAGTGCACTGGAGAGGAGAGGATAGGAATGCAGTGGAATGGAATTGGATGTAATGGAACGTAGAGGAGTGGAGTGGAATGGAGTGGGCCAGAGTGGAATGGAATGGAATGCAATGGAAAGGAATGGAGTGGAATAGAATGGAATGGAATGGAATGGAATGGAGTGGGATGACTTGTAGTGGGGTGGAGTGAAATGGAGTATAATGGAATGGAGTGGAGTGGAGTGGAATGTGATAGAATGGAGAGGAGGGGAATGGAGCAGAATGGAATGGAGTGCAGCGGAATGGAGTGGAGTGGAATGGAATCAAATGGAGTGGAATGGAACAGAGTGGAATGGAATGGAGTGCAATAGACTAGAATTGAGTGTAGTGTAGTGGAATTTAGTGGAATGGACTGGAATGGAGTGGAATGGAATGGAATTGAGGGGAATGGAATGGAATGGAAAGGAATGGAAAGCAATGGAAAGGAATAGAATTGAATGCAACGGAATTAAAAGAATGCAATGGAATGCAATGGAATAGAATGCAATGGAATGTATAGTTGACATGTAATATGAGCTGAGATTGTGACACTGCACTCCAGCCAGGGTGACATGGTGATATCCTGTCGTAAGAAGTGAATGGAATGCAATGGAGTGAAATGGAATGGAATGAAATGGAATGGAGCGGAGTGGAAGGGAATGGAGTGGAATGAAATAGAATGCAGTGGACTGTAATGGCATGGAGTGGAAAGAAGTAGAGTGGAATGGAGTGGAATGGAATGGACTGGCATAGAATGGAGTGGAATTGAATGCAATGGAGTGGATTGGAAAGGAATGCAAAGGAGTAGAGTGGAGTAGAGTGGTGTGGAGTGGAGTGGAATGGAGCTGAATGTACTTCAATGGAGTACAATGGAATGGAACGGAGTGGAATGGAATGGAATGATATGAGGTGGATTGGAGTGGAATGTAGTGGAGTGGAATGGAATGGAATAGAATGGAATGGAGTAGAGTGTAATGGAATGCAGTGGCGATAAGTGGAGTGGAATGGAATGCATTGGAGTAGAGTGGAGTGGAATGGAATGGAATGGAGTGGAGTGGAGGGGAGTGGAGTGGAATGGAATTGAGTGAAGTGGAGTGCAGTTGAATGGAATATCGTGGTGTGGAGTGGAGTGGAAGTGAATGGAGTGAATAGGAGTGGAATGGAGTGGAAGGTAACGGAGTGGAATGGAGTCGAATGGAGTGGAATGGAGTAGAGTGGATTAGAGTGGAATGGTGTCGAACGGACTGGAATGGAATGGAATGGAGTGGAATGGAATGGAGTGGAATGGAATTGAATCAAATGGAATGGAGTGGAGTGGAGTGGAGTGGAATGAAATGAAATGGAAGGGAGTGGAGAGAAACGCAGTTGATTGGAGTGGAGTGGAGTGGAAAGGAATGGAAAGGAGTGGGATGGAGACGTATGGATTGGAGTGGAATGGAGTGGAATGGAATGAAGTGGAAAGGAGTGGAACGGAGTGAAATTGAATTTAGTGGACTGGAGTGGAATGGAGTTAAATGGAATGGAATGGAATGGAGTGGAATGGAATGGAATGGAGTGGAGTGGAATGGAATAGAATGGCATGGAATGGAATAGAATGGGATGGAGTGGAGTGGAGAGGAGTGGAATGGATTGGATTGAAGTGGAGTGGAATGGAATTGAGTGGAGCGGAGAGGAAAGGAATGGAATGGAGTGGAGTGGAATGGCATGGAATGGAGTGGAATGGAATGGATAGTAGTGGAGTGGAGTGGAGTGGATTGGAGTGTAGTGGAAGGGAATGGAGTGCAGTGTAATGGACTGGAATGGAGCAGAGCAGAATGGAGTGGACTGGACTGGAGTGGAATGGAATGGGATGGCATGGAATGGGAGCTGAGATTTTACCAATGTGCTCTAGGCAGGGTGACTGGGTGTCATACTCTCAAAAGAAAGGAATGGAATGGAACGCAGTGGAATGGAATGGAACAGAGTGGACATTAGTGGAGTGGAATGTGGAGGAATGGAATGAAATGGAACGTAATGGCATGAAATGGAGTGGTGTGGGGTGGAATGGATTATAGTGGAATGGGGTGGAAAGGAATGGGATGGAGTGGAATGAAGTGGAGTGCAGTGGAGTGGAACGGAGTTGAATGGCATAGAATTGAGTGGACAGTAGTGGAATGTTTTGGAATGCAATGGAATCCATTGTAATAGAATGGAATACAACGGAAAGTTGACATGGAGTGTGAGCTGAGATTGTGCCACTGCACTCCAGACTGGGTGACACGTTATATCCTGTGGATAGAAAGGAATGGAATGCAATAGAGTGAAATGGAATGGAGTGGAATGGAATTGAATGGAATGGAGTGGAGTGGAGTGGAGTCGAATGGAGACGAATGGAATGGGACGGAGTGGAATGGAACGGAGTGGAGTGGAGTATCGTGGAGTGAAATAGAATGGAATGCACTGGGTTGGAATGGAATGCAATGGACTGCTGAAAGGAAATGTGAGCTGTTATTGTTCCACTGCACTCCAGCCTTTGTGACGGAATGAAATCCTGTGGAAAAAAAGGAATGGAATGGAATGGAATGGAATGGAATGGAATGGAATGGAATGGAATGGAGTGGAGTGGAGTGTTGTGGAGAGGAGTGTAGTGGAGTGGAGTGAAATGGAGTGGAGTGTCGTGGAGAAGAGTGGAATGGAGTGGAATGGAATGGAGAGGAAAGGAACGGAGTGGAGTGGAATGGAACGGAGTGGAGTGGAATGGAATCCAATGGAATGAAATGGAATTGAATCGAATGGAATGAAGAAATATGTGCAGTGATTTGGCCACTGCGCTGGAGCCTGTGTGAGAGAGGGAGATCCTGTCGATAAAACAGTGTGGAATGGAAGGGATTGGAATGGAATGGAATGGAACGTATTGGAGTGGAGTGGAGTGGAATTGAGTGGAGTGGAGTGCACTGGAATGGAATGGAATGCAATGGAATGTAATGGAATGATGAAATGATATGTGAGCTGAGATTGTGCCACTGCACTCCACGCTGGGTGACAGAGTGAGATACTCTTGAAAGAAAGAAATGGAATGGAAAGAATTTTTAATTGGGTGGATTCGAGTGGACTGAAGTAGAGTGCAGTGGAATAGAGAGGAATGGAATGGAATGGAATCGGATGTAAAGGAATGGAATGATGTGGAGTGGAGTGGTGAGGAGTGTAGTGCTGTGGAATGGAGCAGAAAGTAACGGGATGGTGTGGAGTGGAGTGCAGTGCAGTGGAGTGGAGAGGAGTGCAATGGCGTGGAATGGAATCGGATGTAAAGGAACGTACTGGAGTGGAGCGGAGTGGAAAGGAGTGGAATGGAATGGAATTGAATGTAATGGAAAGCAAAGGAATGGAATGGGATGCAATGGAATTTAATGCAATAGAATGCAGTTCAATAGAGAGTTGACATGTAATGTGAGCTGAGATTGTGCCTAAGCTCTCCAGGCTGTTTGACACAGTGATATCGTGTCGAAAGAATGGAATGGAATGCAGTGGTGTGAAATGGAATGGAATGTAGTGGACAGGAGTAGAATGGAGTGGAGTGAAGAGGAACAGAGTGGAATGGAATGGGATGCAGTGGAATGGAATGCAGTGGAGTGGAATGAAATAGAAAGAAATGGAATGGGATGGAATGGAATGCAATGGAATGGAGAAGAGAAATGTGAGCTGAGATTGTGTGACTACACTCCAGCCTTAGTGACCGAGAGAGATTCTGTGGAAGGAAAGAACTGATTTCAAAGGAGTGGAATGGAAGGGAATGTAGTACAGTGGAGTAGAGTGGAATGGAGTGAAACAGAATAGAATGGAGTGGAAGGCAATGGAATGGAATGGAATGGAGTGGAGTGGAATAGAGAGGAGTGCACTGCAATGGAGTGGAGTGGAGTGGAAGGGAGTGGAATGCAATGGAATGTAGTGGAGTGCAGTGGAGTGGAATGGAATGGAGTGGACAGGAGTGGAAGGAGTAGAGTGGACTGGAATGGAATAGAATGGAACAGAATGCAGTGGAGTGGAGGGGAGTGGAGGTGAGTGGAGTGGCATGGAGTGGAATGGAATGGAATGGAGTGAAATGGAATCCAATGGATTGGAATGGAGTGGAGTGGAGTGGAGTGGAATGGAGAGGAGTCGAATGGAATGGAAGGGAATGCAACGGAACGCAGTGGTGTGGATTGGAATGCAGTGAAATGGAGTACTATGGAATCTAAAGGAGTGGAGTGGAGTCTAGTGGAGTGGAATGGAATGGAACAAAATGGAATGGAATGGCACGGAATGGAGTGGAGTAGAGTGGAGTGGGAAGGAAGGGAGATGAGTGGAATGGAGAGGAATGGAATGCAGTGGAGTGGATTGGATTGGAATGAACTGGAATGGAGAGGAAAGGAATGAAGTGGAACGGAATGGACTGCAATGGAATTGAATGGAGTGAAGTGGAAAGTAGTGGAGTGGAGTGGAATGGAGTGGAAATGAATGGAATGGAGTGGAATGGAAGGGAATGGAGACAAGTGGATAGGAATTGACTGAAGCAGATTGGAGTGGAGTGGAGTGGAGTGGCATGGAATGGAATGAAGTGGATGGGAATGCAATGGAGTGGAATGAAATGGAATAAAATGGAATGGAGTGGAATGGAGAGGAATGGAGTGGAGTGGAGTGGAATGGAGGGGAGTAAGAGGAAGAGAATGGAATGGAATCGAAAGGAGGGAAGTGCAATTGTGTGGAGGGGAGTGGAGATGAAAGGAGTGGAGTGATGTGGAGTCGAGAGGAAAGGAATGGAATGGAATGGAATGGAGTTAAGTGGAGTGGAATGGAGTGGAAGGTAATGGAGTGGAATGAAAAGGAGTGGATTGGAATGGAGTGGAATGGAATGGAGTGGAACGGAGTGGAGTAGAATGGAGTGGGTTGCAGAGGAGTGGAATGGAGTGGAATGGAAGGGAACGGAAAGGAATGTAGTGGATAGGAATGGAATGGAGTGGATTGAAATTGAATGGAAAGGATTGGAGTGCAGTGGACTGGAGGGGAGTGGAATAAAATGGAGTATAGTGCAGTGGAATGGAGTGGACTGGAGTGGAGATGAGTGGAGTGGACTGGAATGGAATGGAGTGGAGTGGAATGGTGTGGAGTGGGGTGGAAAGGAATGGAACAGAATGGAATGGAGAGGAATGGAGTGGCATGTAGTGGAGTGGAGTGAAGTGGAAAGGAATGGCATGGAATGGAGTAGAGTGGAATGGAGGGGTATGGAATGGAATGGAATGGAATTGAGTGGAATGGAGTGGAATGGAGTGGAGTGGAGAGGAATGGAATGGAGTGGAAAGGTCTGAAAGGAGTGGAATGGAGTGGAGTGGAATGCAATGGAGTAGATTGGAATGAAGTGGAAAGGAATAGAATGGAGAGAAGTAGAGTAGAATGGAGTGGATTGGAATGGAGGGGAGCAGAGTGGAGTTAACAGCGGTGGATTGGAATACAGTGGATGGGGTAGAGTGGAAGGGAGTGGAATTATATGGAATGGAATGGATTGGAGTGGAGTGGAAGGGAGTGGAGTGGAGTTGAAAGTAGAGGAATCGAAAGAAGTGGAAAGGAGTGGAGTAGAGTGGATTAGAGTGGATTGGAATGGAATGGAGTGGAGTGGAATGGTGTGGAAACGAATGGAAGGGAGGGGAGTGGAATGGAACGAAATGGAATGGAATGTAGTGGAATGGAGAGGAGTGGAGTGGACTGGAGTGGAATGTAATCGAATGGAGTGTACTGGAGTGGAATGTATTTGAGAGGCGGGTAATGGAGAGGAATTGAGTGGAGTGGAGTGGAGTGAAATACATCGGAATGGCACGGAATTGAATGGAATGGAGGGGAGTGGAATGCAGTGGAGTGGAGTCGATTGGAGTGGTGAGGAGTAGAACGGAGTGGCATGGAATGGAGCACAGTGGAATGCAATGGAGTGGAGTGGATTGGAAAGGGGTGGAGTGGAGTGACGATGGGTGAAGTGGAATGTAATGGAGTGGAGTGCAGAGGAGTCTCATGGAATGGAATGGAATGGAACGCAATGGAAGCTGAGATTGTACCACTGCGCTCCAGGATGGGTGACACAGTGTGATACTCTCAAAAGAAAGGAATGGAATGGAATGCAGTGGAATGGAATGGAATGCAATGGGGTGCATTGGAGTGGAGTGGAGTGAAGTGAAGTGGATTGGAGTGGAATGGAGAGGAATGGAACGGAATGGAATGGAATGAAGTAGACTGGAGTGGGGTGGAGTTGAGTGCAATGGAATGGAGCGAAATGGAATCACATGCAGAGAAATGGAGTAGAGAGGAGTGCAGTAGAGTGGAAAGGAGTGCAATGGAGTGGAATGGAATCGGAAGTAACGGAAAGTAGTGGAGTGGATGGAACGGAAAGGAAAGGAGTGGAGCGGAGTGGAATGGAATGGAGCGGGAGGTGGGTTGGGGCCACTGCACTCCAGGCTGGCTGGCTGACTGAGGTATTCTCGCAATAAAGGAATGGAATGGAATGCCGTAGAGTGGAATGGAACGGAGTGGAGTGGAGTGGAATGGAGTGAGTTGGAGCAGAGTGGAATGAAGAATGCAATGGGATGGAAGGGAATTGAATGAAATGCAGTGGAGTGCAGTGGATTGCATTGCAGTGGAATGGAGCAGAATGGAATGGAAAGGAGTGGAATGGACAGGAGTGGAGTGCACTGGAGAGGAGAGGATAGGAATGCAGTGGAATGGAATTGGATGTAATGGAACGTAGAGGAGTGGAGTGGAATGGAGTGGGCCAGAGTGGAATGGAATGGAATGCAATGGAAAGGAATGGAGTGGAATAGAATGGAATGGAATGGAATGGAATGGAGTGGGATGACTTGTAGTGGGGTGGAGTGAAATGGAGTATAATGGAATGGAGTGGAGTGGAGTGGAATGTGATAGAATGGAGAGGAGGGGAATGGAGCAGAATGGAATGGAGTGCAGCGGAATGGAGTGGAGTGGAATGGAATCAAATGGAGTGGAATGGAACAGAGTGGAATGGAATGGAGTGCAATAGACTAGAATTGAGTGTAGTGTAGTGGAATTTAGTGGAATGGACTGGAATGGAGTGGAATGGAATGGAATTGAGGGGAATGGAATGGAATGGAAAGGAATGGAAAGCAATAGAATTGAATGCAACGGAATTAAAAGAATGCAATGGAATGCAATGGAATAGAATGCAATGGAATGTATAGTTGACATGTAATATGAGCTGAGATTGTGACACTGCACTCCAGCCAGGGTGACATGGTGATATCCTGTCGTAAGAAGTGAATGGAATGCAATGGAGTGAAATGGAATGGAATGAAATGGAATGGAGCGGAGTGGAAGGGAATGGAGTGGAATGAAATAGAATGCAGTGGACTGTAATGGCATGGAGTGGAAAGAAGTAGAGTGGAATGGAGTGGAATGGAATGGACTGGCATAGAATGGAGTGGAATTGAATGCAATGGAGTGGATTGGAAAGGAATGCAAAGGAGTAGAGTGGAGTAGAGTGGTGTGGAGTGGAGTGGAATGGAGCTGAATGTACTTCAATGGAGTACAATGGAATGGAACGGAGTGGAATGGAATGGAATGATATGAGGTGGATTGGAGTGGAATGTAGTGGAGTGGAATGGAATGGAATAGAATGGAATGGAGTAGAGTGTAATGGAATGCAGTGGCGATAAGTGGAGTGGAATGGAATGCATTGGAGTAGAGTGGAGTGGAATGGAATGGAATGGAGTGGAGTGGAGGGGAGTGGAGTGGAATGGAATTGAGTGAAGTGGAGTGCAGTTGAATGGAATATCGTGGTGTGGAGTGGAGTGGAAGTGAATGGAGTGAATAGGAGTGGAATGGAGTGGAAGGTAACGGAGTGGAATGGAGTCGAATGGAGTGGAATGGAGTAGAGTGGATTAGAGTGGAATGGTGTCGAACGGACTGGAATGGAATGGAATGAAGTGGAATGGAATTGAATCAAATGGAATGGAGTGGAGTGGAATGGAGTGGAGTGGAGTGGAATGAAATGAAATGGAAGGGAGTGGAGAGAAACGCAGTTGATTGGAGTGGAGTGGAGTGGAAAGGAATGGAAAGGAGTGGGATGGAGACGTATGGATTGGAGTGGAATGGAGTGGAATGGAATGAAGTGGAAAGGAGTGGAACGGAGTGAAATTGAATTTAGTGGACTGGAGTGGAATGGAGTTAAATGGAATGGAATGGAATGGAGTGGAATGGAATGGAATGGAGTGGAGTGGAATGGAATAGAATGGCATGGAATGGAATAGAATGGGATGGAGTGGAGTGGAGAGGAGTGGAATGGATTGGAGTGAAGTGGAGTGGAATGGAATTGAGTGGAGCGGAGAGGAAAGGAATGGAATGGAGTGGAGTGGAATGGCATGGAATGGAGTGGAATGGAATGGATAGTAGTGGAGTGGAGTGGAGTGGATTGGAGTGTAGTGGAAGGGAATGGAGTGCAGTGTAATGGACTGGAATGGAGCAGAGCAGAATGGAGTGGACTGGACTGGAGTGGAATGGAATGGGATGGCATGGAATGGGAGCTGAGATTTTACCAATGTGCTCTAGGCAGGGTGACTGGGTGTCATACTCTCAAAAGAAAGGAATGGAATGGAACGCAGTGGAATGGAATGGAACAGAGTGGACATTAGTGGAGTGGAATGTGGAGGAATGGAATGAAATGGAACGTAATGGCATGAAATGGAGTGGTGTGGGGTGGAATGGATTATAGTGGAATGGGGTGGAAAGGAATGGGATGGAGTGGAATGAAGTGGAGTGCAGTGGAGTGGAACGGAGTTGAATGGCATAGAATTGAGTGGACAGTAGTGGAATGTTTTGGAATGCAATGGAATCCATTGTAATAGAATGGAATACAACGGAAAGTTGACATGGAGTGTGAGCTGAGATTGTGCCACTGCACTCCAGACTGGGTGACACGTTATATCCTGTGGATAGAAAGGAATGGAATACAATAGAGTGAAATGGAATGGAGTGGAATGGAATTGAATGGAATGGAGTGGAGTGGAGTGGAGTCGAATGGAGACGAATGGAATGGGACGGAGTGGAATGGAACGGAGTGGAGTGGAGTATCGTGGAGTGAAATAGAATGGAATGCACTGGGTTGGAATGGAATGCAATGGACTGCTGAAAGGAAATGTGAGCTGTTATTGTTCCACTGCACTCCAGCCTTTGTGACGGAATGAAATCCTGTGGAAAAAAAGGAATGGAATGGAATGGAATGGAATGGAATGGAATGGAATGGAATGGAATGGAATGGAATGGAGTGGAGTGGAGTGTTGTGGAGAGGAGTGTAGTGGAGTGGAGTGAAATGGAGTAGAGTGTCGTGGAGGAGAGTGGAATGGAGTGGAATGGAATGGAGAGGAAAGGAACGGAGTGGAGTGGAATGGAACGGAGTGGAGTGGAATGGAATCCAATGGAATGAAATGGAATTGAATCGAATGGAATGAAGAAATATGTGCAGTGATTTGGCCACTGCGCTGGAGCCTGTGTGAGAGAGGGAGATCCTGTCGATAAAACAGTGTGGAATGGAAGGGATTGGAATGGAATGGAATGGAACGTATTGGAGTGGAGTGGAGTGGAATTGAGTGGAGTGGAGTGCACTGGAATGGAATGGAATGCAATGGAATGTAATGGAATGATGAAATGATATGTGAGCTGAGATTGTGCCACTGCACTCCACGCTGGGTGACAGAGTGAGATACTCTTGAAAGAAAGAAATGGAATGGAAAGAATTTTTAATTGGGTGGATTCGAGTGGACTGAAGTAGAGTGCAGTGGAATAGAGAGGAATGGAATGGAATGGAATCGGATGTAAAGGAATGGAATGATGTGGAGTGGAGTGGTGAGGAGTGTAGTGCTGTGGAATGGAGCAGAAAGTAACGGGATGGTGTGGAGTGGAGTGCAGTGCAGTGGAGTGGAGAGGAGTGCAATGGCGTGGAATGGAATCGGATGTAAAGGAACGTACTGGAGTGGAGCGGAGTGGAAAGGAGTGGAATGGAATGGAATTGAATGTAATGGAAAGCAAAGGAATGGAATGGGATGCAATGGAATTTAATGCAATAGAATGCAGTTCAATAGAGAGTTGACATGTAGTGTGAGCTGAGATTGTGCCTAAGCTCTCCAGGCTGTTTGACACAGTGATATCGTGTCGAAAGAATGGAATGGAATGCAGTGGTGTGAAATGGAATGGAATGTAGTGGACAGGAGTAGAATGGAGTGGAGTGAAGAGGAACAGAGTGGAATGGAATGGGATGCAGTGGAATGGAATGCAGTGGAGTGGAGTGAAATAGAAAGAAATGGAATGGGATGGAATGGAATGCAATGGAATGGAGAAGAGAAATGTGAGCTTAGATTGTGTGACTACACTCCAGCCTTAGTGACCGAGAGAGATTCTGTGGAAGGAAAGAACTGATTTCAAAGGAGTGGAATGGAAGGGAATGTAGTACAGTGGAGTAGAGTGGAATGGAGTTAAACAGAATAGAATGGAGTGGAAGGCAATGGAATGGAATGGAATGGAGTGGAGTGGAATAGAGAGGAGTGCACTGCAATGGAGTGGAGTGGAGTGGAAGGGAGTGGAATGCAATGGAATGTAGTGGAGTGCAGTGGAGTGGAATGGAATGGAGTGGACAGGAGTGGAAGGAGTAGAGTGGACTGGAATGGAATAGAATGGAACAGAATGCAGTGGAGTGGAGGGGAGTGGAGGTGAGTGGAGTGGCATGGAGTGGAATGGAATGGAATGGAGTGAAATGGAATCCAATGGATTGGAATGGAGTGGAGTGGAGTGGAGTGGAATGGAGAGGAGTCGAATGGAATGGAAGGGAATGCAACGGAACGCAGTGGTGTGGATTGGAATGCAGTGAAATGGAGTACTATGGAATCTAAAGGAGTGGAGTGGAGTCTAGTGGAGTGGAATGGAATGGAACAAAATGGAATGGAATGGCACGGAATGGAGTGGAGTAGAGTGGAGTGGGAAGGAAGGGAGATGAGTGGAATGGAGAGGAATGGAATGCAGTGGAGTGGATTGGATTGGAATGAACTGGAATGGAGAGGAATGGAATGAAGTGGAACGGAATGGACTGCAATGGAATTGAATGGAGTGAAGTGGAAAGTAGTGGAGTGGAGTGGAATGGAGTGGAAATGAATGGAATGGAGAGGAATGGAAGGGAATGGAGACAAGTGGATAGGAATTGACTGAAGCAGATTGGAGTGGAGTGGAGTGGAGTGGCATGGAATGGAATGAAGTGGATGGGAATGCAATGGAGTGGAATGAAATGGAATAAAATGGAATGGAGTGGAATGGAGAGGAATGGAGTGGAGTGGAGTGGAATGGAGGGGAGTAAGAGGAAGAGAATGGAATGGAATCGAAAGGAGGGAAGTGCAATTGTGTGGAGTGGAGTGGAGATGAAAGGAGTGGAGTGATGTGGAGTCGAGAGGAAAGGAATGGAATGGAATGGAATGGAGTTAAGTGGAGTGGAATGGAGTGGAAGGTAATGGAGTGGAATGAAAAGGAGTGGATTGGAATGGAGTGGAATGGAATGGAGTGGAACGGAGTGGAGTAGAATGGAGTGGGTTGCAGAGGAGTGGAATGGAGTGGAATGGAAGGGAACAGAAAGGAATGTAGTGGAAAGGAATGGAATGGAGTGGATTGAAATTGAATGGAAAGGATTGGAGTGCAGTGGACTGGAGGGGAGTGGAATAAAATGGAGTATAGTGCAGTGGAATGGAGTGGACTGGAGTGGAGATGAGTGGAGTGGACTGGAATGGAATGGAGTGGAGTGGAATGGTGTGGAGTGGGGTGGAAAGGAATGGAACAGAATGGAATGGAGAGGAATGGAGTGGCATGTAGTGGAGTGGAGTGAAGTGGAAAGGAATGGCATGGAATGGAGTAGAGTGGAATGGAGGGGTATGGAATGGAATGGAATGGAATTGAGTGGAATGGAGTGGAATGGAGTGGAGTGGAGAGGAATGGAATGGAGTGGAAAGGTCTGAAAGGAGTGGAATGGAGTGGAGTGGAATGCAATGGAGTAGATTGGAATGAAGTGGAAAGGAATAGAATGGAGAGAAGTAGAGTAGAATGGAGTGGATTGGAATGGAGGGGAGCAGAGTGGAGTTAACAGCGGTGGATTGGAATACAGTGGATGGGGTAGAGTGGAAGGGAGTGGAATTATATGGAATGGAATGGATTGGAGTGGAGTGGAAGGGAGTGGAGTGGAGTTGAAAGTAGAGGAATCGAAAGAAGTGGAAAGGAGTGGAGTAGAGTGGATTAGAGTGGATTGGAATGGAATGGAGTGGAGTGGAATGGTGTGGAAACGAATGGAAGGGAGGGGAGTGGAATGGAACGAAATGGAATGGAATGTAGTGGAATGGAGAGGAGTGGAGTGGACTGGAGTGGAATGTAATCGAATGGAGTGTACTGGAGTGGAATGTATTTGAGAGGCGGGTAATGGAGAGGAGTGGAATGTATTTGAGAGGCGGGTAGTGGAGTGGAGTGGAGTGAAATACATCGGAATGGCACGGAATTGAATGGAATGGAGGGGAGTGGAATGCAGTGGAGTGGAGTCGATTGGAGTGGTGAGGAATAGAACGGAGTGGCATGGAATGGAGCACAGTGGAATGCAATGGAGTGGAGTGGATTGGAAAGGGGTGGAGTGGAGTGACGATGGGTGAAGTGGAATGTAATGGAGTGGAGTGCAGAGGAGTCTCATGGAATGGAATGGAATGGAACGCAATGGAAGCTGAGATTGTACCACTGCGCTCCAGGATGGGTGACACAGTGTGATACTCTCAAAAGAAAGGAATGGAATGGAATGCAGTGGAATGGAATGGAATGCAATGGGGTGCATTGGAGTGGAGTGGAGTGAAGTGAAGTGGATTGGAGTGGAATGTAGAGGAATGGAACGGAATGGAATGGAATGAAGTAGACTGGAGTGGGGTGGAGTTGAGTGCAATGGAATGGAGCGAAATGGAATCAGATGCAGAGAAATGGAGTAGAGAGGAGTGCAGTAGAGTGGAAAGGAGTGCAATGGAGTGGAATGGAATCGGAAGTAACGGAAAGTAGTGGAGTGGATGGAACGGAAAGGAAAGGAGTGGAGCGGAGTGGAATGGAACGGAGCGGGAGGTGGGTTGGGGCCACTGCACTCCAGGCTGGCTGGCTGACTGAGGTATTCTCGCAATAAAGGAATGGAATGGAATGCCGTAGAGTGGAATGGAACGGAGTGGAGTGGAGTGGAATGGAGTGAGTTGGAGCAGAGTGGAATGAAGAATGCAATGGGATGGAAGGGAATTGAATGAAATGCAGTGGAGTGCAGTGGAGTGCATTGCAGTGGAATGGAGCAGAATGGAATGGAAAGGAGCGGAATGGACAGGAGTGGAGTGCACTGGAGAGGAGAGGATAGGAATGCAGTGGAATGGAATTGGATGTAATGGAACGTAGAGGAGTGGAGTGGAATGGAGTGGGCCAGAGTGGAATGGAATGGAATGCAATGGAAAGGAATGGAGTGGAATACAATGGAATGGAATGGAATGGAGTGGGATGACTTGTAGTGGGGTGGAGTGAAATGGAGTATAATGGAATGGAGTGGAGTGGAGTGGAATGTGATAGAATGGAGAGGAGGGGAATGGAGCAGAATGGAATGGAGTGCAGCGGAATGGAGTGGAGTGGAATGGAATCAAATGGAGTGGAATGGAACAGAGTGGAATGGAATGGAGTGCAATAGACTAGAATTGAGTGTAGTGTAGTGGAATTTAGTGGAATGGACTGGAATGGAGTGGAATGGAATGGAATTGAGGGGAATGGAATGGAATGGAAAGGAATGGAAAGCAATGGAAAGGAATAGAATTGAATGCAACGGAATTAATAGAATGCAATGGAATGCAATGGAATAGAATGCAATGGAATGTATAGTTGACATGTAATATGAGCTGAGATTGTGACACTGCACTCCAGCCAGGGTGACATGGTGATATCCTGTCGTAAGAAGTGAATGGAATGCAATGGAGTGAAATGGAATGGAATGAAATGGAATGGAGCGGAGTGGAAGGGAATGGAGTGGAATGAAATAGAATGCAGTGGACTGTAATGGCATGGAGTGGAAAGAAGTAGAGTGGAATGGAGTGGAATGGAATGGACTGGCATAGAATGGAGTGGAATTGAATGCAATGGAGTGGATTGGAAAGGAATGCAAAGGAGTAGAGTGGAGTAGAGTGGTGTGGAGTGGAGTGGAATGGAGCTGAATGTACTTCAATGGAGTACAATGGAATGGAACGGAGTGGAATGGAATGGAATGATATGAGGTGGATTGGAGTGGAATGTAGTGGAGTGGAATGGAATGGAATAGAATGGAATGGAGTAGAGTGTAATGGAATGCAGTGGCGATAAGTGGAGTGGAATGGAATGCATTGGAGTAGAGTGGAGTGGAATGGAATGGAATGGAGTGGAGTGGAGGGGAGTGGAGTGGAATGGAATTGAGTGAAGTGGAGTGCAGTTGAATGGAATATCGTGGTGTGGAGTGGAGTGGAAGTGAATGGAGTGAATAGGAGTGGAATGGAGTGGAAGGTAACGGAGTGGAATGGAGTCGAATGGAGTGGAATGGAGTAGAGTGGATTAGAGTGGAATGGTGTCGAACGGACTGGAATGGAATGGAATGGAGTGGAATGGAATTGAATCAAATGGAATGGAGTGGAGTGGAGTGGAGTGGAATGAAATGAAATGGAAGGGAGTGGAGAGAAACGCAGTTGATTGGAGTGGAGTGGAGTGGAAAGGAATGGAAAGGAGTGGGATGGAGACGTATGGATTGGAGTGGAATGGAGTGGAATGGAATGAAGTGGAAAGGAGTGGAACGGAGTGAAATTGAATTTAGTGGACTGGAGTGGAATGGAGTTAAATGGAATGGAATGGAGTGGAGTGGAATGGAATGGAATGGAGTGGAGTGGAATGGATTAGAATGGCATGGAATGGAATAGAATGGGATGGAGTGGAGTGGAGAGGAGTGGAATGGATTGGAGTGAAGTGGAGTGGAATGGAATTGAGTGGAGCGGAGAGGAAAGGAATGGAATGGAGTGGAGTGGAATGGCATGGAATGGAGTGGAATGGAATGGATAGTAGTGGAGTGGAGTGGAGTGGATTGGAGTGTAGTGGAAGGGAATGGAGTGCAGTGTAATGGACTGGAATGGAGCAGAGCAGAATGGAGTGGACTGGACTGGAGTGGAATGGAATGGGATGGCATGGAATGGGAGCTGAGATTTTACCAATGTGCTCTAGGCAGGGTGACTGGGTGTCATACTCTCAAAAGAAAGGAATGGAATGGAACGCAGTGGAATGGAATGGAACAGAGTGGACATTAGTGGAGTGGAATGTGGAGGAATGGAATGAAATGGAACGTAATGGCATGAAATGGAGTGGTGTGGGGTGGAATGGATTATAGTGGAATGGGGTGGAAAGGAATGGGATGGAGTGGAATGAAGTGGAGTGCAGTGGAGTGGAACGGAGTTGAATGGCATAGAATTGAGTGGACAGTAGTGGAATGTTTTGGAATGCAATGGAATCCATTGTAATAGAATGGAATACAACGGAAAGTTGACATGGAGTGTGAGCTGAGATTGTGCCACTGCACTCCAGACTGGGTGACACGTTATATCCTGTGGATAGAAAGGAATGGAATGCAATAGAGTGAAATGGAATGGAGTGGAATGGAATTGAATGGAATGGAGTGGAGTGGAGTGGAGTCGAATGGAGACGAATGGAATGGGACGGAGTGGAATGGAACGGAGTGGAGTGGAGTATCGTGGAGTGAAATAGAATGGAATGCACTGGGTTGGAATGGAATGCAATGGACTGCTGAAAGGAAATGTGAGCTGTTATTGTTCCACTGCACTCCAGCCTTTGTGACGGAATGAAATCCTGTGGAAAAAAAGGAATGGAATGGAATGGAATGGAATGGAATGGAATGGAATGGAATGGAATGGAGTGGAGTGGAGTGTTGTGGAGAGGAGTGTAGTGGAGTGGAGTGAAATGGAGTGGAGTGTCGTGGAGAAGAGTGGAATGGAGTGGAATGGAATGGAGAGGAAAGGAACGGAGTGGAGTGGAATGGAACGGAGTGGAGTGGAATGGAATCCAATGGAATGAAATGGAATTGAATCGAATGGAATGAAGAAATATGTGCAGTGATTTGGCCACTGCGCTGGAGCCTGTGTGAGAGAGGGAGATCCTGTCGATAAAACAGTGTGGAATGGAAGGGATTGGAATGGAATGGAATGGAACGTATTGGAGTGGAGTGGAGTGGAATTGAGTGGAGTGGAGTGCACTGGAATGGAATGGAATGCAATGGAATGTAATGGAATGATGAAATGATATGTGAGCTGAGATTGTGCCACTGCACTCCACGCTGGGTGACAGAGTGAGATACTCTTGAAAGAAAGAAATGGAATGGAAAGAATTTTTAATTGGGTGGATTCGAGTGGACTGAAGTAGAGTGCAGTGGAATAGAGAGGAATGGAATGGAATGGAATCGGATGTAAAGGAATGGAATGATGTGGAGTGGAGTGGTGAGGAGTGTAGTGCTGTGGAATGGAGCAGAAAGTAACGGGATGGTGTGGAGTGGAGTGCAGTGCAGTGGAGTGGAGAGGAGTGCAATGGCGTGGAATGGAATCGGATGTAAAGGAACGTACTGGAGTGGAGCGGAGTGGAAAGGAGTGGAATGGAATGGAATTGAATGTAATGGAAAGCAAAGGAATGGAATGGGATGCAATGGAATTTAATGCAATAGAATGCAGTTCAATAGAGAGTTGACATGTAATGTGAGCTGAGATTGTGCCTAAGCTCTCCAGGCTGTTTGACACAGTGATATCGTGTCGAAAGAATGGAATGGAATGCAGTGGTGTGAAATGGAATGGAATGTAGTGGACAGGAGTAGAATGGAGTGGAGTGAACAGGAACAGAGTGGAATGGAATGGGATGCAGTGGAATGGAATGCAGTGGAGTGGAATGAAATAGAAAGAAATGGAATGGGATGGAATGGAATGCAATGGAATGGAGAAGAGAAATGTGAGCTGAGATTGTGTGACTACACTCCAGCCTTAGTGACCGAGAGAGATTCTGTGGAAGGAAAGAACTGATTTCAAAGGAGTGGAATGGAAGGGAATGTAGTACAGTGGAGTAGAGTGGAATGGAGTGAAACAGAATAGAATGGAGTGGAAGGCAATGGAATGGAATGGAATGGAGTGGAGTGGAATAGAGAGGAGTGCACTGCAATGGAGTGGAGTGGAGTGGAAGGGAGTGGAATGCAATGGAATGTAGTGGAGTGCAGTGGAGTGGAATGGAATGGAGTGGACAGGAGTGGAAGGAGTAGAGTGGACTGGAATGGAATAGAATGGAACAGAATGCAGTGGAGTGGAGGGGAGTGGAGGTGAGTGGAGTGGCATGGAGTGGAATGGAATGGAATGGAGTGAAATGGAATCCAATGGATTGGAATGGAGTGGAGTGGAGTGGAGTGGAATGGAGAGGAGTCGAATGGAATGGAAGGGAATGCAACGGAACGCAGTGGTGTGGATTGGAATGCAGTGAAATGGAGTACTATGGAATCTAAAGGAGTGGAGTGGAGTCTAGTGGAGTGGAATGGAATGGAACAAAATGGAATGGAATGGCACGGAATGGAGTGGAGTAGAGTGGAGTGGGAAGGAAGGGAGATGAGTGGAATGGAGAGGAATGGAATGCAGTGGAGTGGATTGGATTGGAATGAACTGGAATGGAGAGGAAAGGAATGAAGTGGAACGGAATGGACTGCAATGGAATTGAATGGAGTGAAGTGGAAAGTAGTGGAGTGGAGTGGAATGGAGTGGAAATGAATGGAATGGAGTGGAATGGAAGGGAATGGAGACAAGTGGATAGGAATTGACTGAAGCAGATTGGAGTGGAGTGGAGTGGAGTGGCATGGAATGGAATGAAGTGGATGGGAATGCAATGGAGTGGAATGAAATGGAATAAAATGGAATGGAGTGGAATGGAGAGGAATGGAGTGGAGTGGAGTGGAATGGAGGGGAGTAAGAGGAAGAGAATGGAATGGAATCGAAAGGAGGGAAGTGCAATTGTGTGGAGTGGAGTGGAGATGAAAGGAGTGGAGTGATGTGGAGTCGAGAGGAAAGGAATGGAATGGAATGGAATGGAGTTAAGTGGAGTGGAATGGAGTGGACGGTAATGGAGTGGAATGAAAAGGAGTGGATTGGAATGGAGTGGAATGGAATGGAGTGGAACGGAGTGGAGTAGAATGGAGTGGGTTGCAGAGGAGTGGAATGGAGTGGAATGGAAGGGAACGGAAAGGAATGTAGTGGATAGGAATGGAATGGAGTGGATTGAAATTGAATGGAAAGGATTGGAGTGCAGTGGACTGGAGGGGAGTGGAATAAAATGGAGTATAGTGCAGTGGAATGGAGTGGACTGGAGTGGAGATGAGTGGAGTGGACTGGAATGGAATGGAGTGGAGTGGAATGGTGTGGAGTGGGGTGGAAAGGAATGGAACAGAATGGAATGGAGAGGAATGGAGTGGCATGTAGTGGAGTGGAGTGAAGTGGAAAGGAATGGCATGGAATGGAGTAGAGTGGAATGGAGGGGTATGGAATGGAATGGAATGGAATTGAGTGGAATGGAGTGGAATGGAGTGGAGTGGAGAGGAATGGAATGGAGTGGAAAGGTCTGAAAGGAGTGCAATGGAGTGGAGTGGAATGCAATGGAGTAGATTGGAATGAAGTGGAAAGGAATAGAATGGAGAGAAGTAGAGTAGAATGGAGTGGATTGGAATGGAGGGGAGCAGAGTGGAGTTAACAGCGGTGGATTGGAATACAGTAGATGGGTTAGAGTGGAAGGGAGTGGAATTATATGGAATGGAATGGATTGGAGTGGAGTGGAAGGGAGTGGAGTGGAGTTGAAAGTAGAGGAATCGAAAGAAGTGGAAAGGAGTGGAGTAGAGTGGATTAGAGTGGATTGGAATGGAATGGAGTGGAGTGGAATGGTGTGGAAACGAATGGAAGGGAGGGGAGTGGAATGGAACGAAATGGAATGGAATGTAGTGGAATGGAGAGGAGTGGAGTGGACTGGAGTGGAATGTAATCGAATGGAGTGTACTGGAGTGGAATGTATTTGAGAGGCGGGTAATGGAGAGGAATTGAGTGGAGTGGAGTGGAGTGAAATACATCGGAATGGCACGGAATTGAATGGAATGGAGGGGAGTGGAATGCAGTGGAGTGGAGTCGATTGGAGTGGTGAGGAGTAGAACGGAGTGGCATGGAATGGAGCACAGTGGAATGCAATGGAGTGGAGTGGATTGGAAAGGGGTGGAGTGGAGTGACGATGGGTGAAGTGGAATGTAATGGAGTGGAGTGCAGAGGAGTCTCATGGAATGGAATGGAATGGAACGCAATGGAAGCTGAGATTGTACCACTGCGCTCCAGGATGGGTGACACAGTGTGATACTCTCAAAAGAAAGGAATGGAATGGAATGCAGTGGAATGGAATGGAATGCAAAGGGGTGCATTGGAGTGGAGTGGAGTGAAGTGAAGTGGATTGGAGTGGAATGGAGAGGAATGGAACGGAATGGAATGGAATGAAGTAGACTGGAGTGGGGTGGAGTTGAGTGCAATGGAATGGAGCGAAATGGAATCAGATGCAGAGAAATGGAGTAGAGAGAAGTGCAGTAGAGTGGAAAGGAGTGCAATGGAGTGGAATGGAATCGGAAGTAACGGAAAGTAGTGGAGTGGATGGAACGGAAAGGAAAGGAGTGGAGCGGAGTGGAATGGAATGGAGCGGGAGGTGGGTTGGGGCCACTGCACTCCAGGCTGGCTGGCTGACTGAGGTATTCTCGCAATAAAGGAATGGAATGGAATGCCGTAGAGTGGAATGGAACGGAGTGGAGTGGAGTGGAATGGAGTGAGTTGGAGCAGAGTGGAATGAAGAATGCAATGGGATGGAAGGGAATTGAATGAAATGCAGTGGAGTGCAGTGGATTGCATTGCAGTGGAATGGAGCAGAATGGAATGGAAAGGAGTGGAATGGACAGGAGTGGAGTGCACTGGAGAGGAGAGGATAGGAATGCAGTGGAATGGAATTGGATGTAATGGAACGTAGAGGAGTGGAGTGGAATGGAGTGGGCCAGAGTGGAATGGAATGGAATGCAATGGAAAGGAATGGAGTGGAATAGAATGGAATGGAATGGAATGGAATGGAGTGGGATGACTTGTAGTGGGGTGGAGTGAAATGGAGTATAATGGAATGGAGTGGAGTGGAGTGGAATGTGATAGAATGGAGAGGAGGGGAATGGAGCAGAATGGAATGGAGTGCAGCGGAATGGAGTGGAGTGGAATGGAATCAAATGGAGTGGAATGGAACAGAGTGGAATGGAATGGAGTGCAATAGACTAGAATTGAGTGTAGTGTAGTGGAATTTAGTGGAATGGACTGGAATGGAGTGGAATGGAATGGAATTGAGGGGAATGGAATGGGATGGAAAGGAATGGAAAGCAATGGAAAGGAATAGAATTGAATGCAACGGAATTAAAAGAATGCAATGGAATGCAATGGAATAGAATGCAATGGAATGTATAGTTGACATGTAATATGAGCTGAGATTGTGACACTGCACTCCAGCCAGGGTGACATGGTGATATCCTGTCGTAAGAAGTGAATGGAATGCAATGGAGTGAAATGGAATGGAATGAAATGGAATGGAGCGGAGTGGAAGGGAATGGAGTGGAATGAAATAGAATGCAGTGGACTGTAATGGCATGGAGTGGAAAGAAGTAGAGTGGAATGGAGTGGAATGGAATGGACTGGCATAGAATGGAGTGGAATTGAATGCAATGGAGTGGATTGGAAAGGAATGCAAAGGAGTAGAGTGGAGTAGAGTGGTGTGGAGTGGAGTGGAATGGAGCTGAATGTACTTCAATGGAGTACAATGGAATGGAACGGAGTGGAATGGAATGGAATGATATGAGGTGGATTGGAGTGGAATGTAGTGGAGTGGAATGGAATGGAATAGAATGGAATGGAGTAGAGTGTAATGGAATGCAGTGGCGATAAGTGGAGTGGAATGGAATGCATTGGAGTAGAGTGGAGTGGAATGGAATGGAATGGAGTGGAGTGGAGGGGAGTGGAGTGGAATGGAATTGAGTGAAGTGGAGTGCAGTTGAATGGAATATCGTGGTGTGGAGTGGAGTGGAAGTGAATGGAGTGAATAGGAGTGGAATGGAGTGGAAGGTAACGGAGTGGAATGGAGTCGAATGGAGTGGAATGGAGTAGAGTGGATTAGAGTGGAATGGTGTCGAACGGACTGGAATGGAATGGAATGAAGTGGAATGGAATTGAATCAAATGGAATGGAGTGGAGTGGAATGGAGTGGAGTGGAGTGGAATGAAATGAAATGGAAGGGAGTGGAGAGAAACGCAGTTGATTGGAGTGGAGTGGAGTGGAAAGGAATGGAAAGGAGTGGGATGGAGACGTATGGATTGGAGTGGAATGGAGTGGAATGGAATGAAGTGGAAAGGAGTGGAACGGAGTGAAATTGAATTTAGTGTACTGGAGTGGAATGGAGTTAAATGGAATGGAATGGAATGGAGTGGAATGGAATGGAATGGAGTGGAGTGGAATGGAATAGAATGGCATGGAATGGAATAGAATGGGATGGAGTGGAGTGGAGAGGAGTGGAATGGATTGGAGTGAAGTGGAGTGGAATGGAATTGAGTGGAGCGGAGAGGAAAGGAATGGAATGGAGTGGAGTGGAATGGCATGGAATGGAGTGGAATGGAATGGATAGTAGTGGAGTGGAGTGGAGTGGATTGGAGTGTAGTGGAAGGGAATGGAGTGCAGTGTAATGGACTGGAATGGAGCAGAGCAGAATGGAGTGGACTGGACTGGAGTGGAATGGAATGGGATGGCATGGAATGGGAGCTGAGATTTTACCAATGTGCTCTAGGCAGGATGACTGGGTGTCATACTCTCAAAAGAAAGGAATGGAATGGAACGCAGTGGAATGGAATGGAACAGAGTGGACATTAGTGGAGTGGAATGTGGAGGAATGGAATGAAATGGAACGTAATGGCATGAAATGGAGTGGTGTGGGGTGGAATGGATTATAGTGGAATGGGGTGGAAAGGAATGGGATGGAGTGGAATGAAGTGGAGTGCAGTGGAGTGGAACGGAGTTGAATGGCATAGAATTGAGTGGACAGTAGTGGAATGTTTTGGAATGCAATGGAATCCATTGTAATAGAATGGAATACAACGGAAAGTTGACATGGAGTGTGAGCTGAGATTGTGCCACTGCACTCCAGACTGGGTGACACGTTATATCCTGTGGATAGAAAGGAATGGAATGCAATAGAGTGAAATGGAATGGAGTGGAATGGAATTGAATGGAATGGAGTGGAGTGGAGTGGAGTCGAATGGAGACGAATGGAATGGGACGGAGTGGAATGGAACGGAGTGGAGTGGAGTATCGTGGAGTGAAATAGAATGGAATGCACTGGGTTGGAATGGAATGCAATGGACTGCTGAAAGGAAATGTGAGCTGTTATTGTTCCACTGCACTCCAGCCTTTGTGACGGAATGAAATCCTGTGGAAAAAAAGGAATGGAATGGAATGGAATGGAATGGAATGGAATGGAATGGAATGGAGTGGAGTGGAGTGTTGTGGAGAGGAGTGGAGTGGAGTGGAGTGAAATGGAGTGGAGTGTCGTGGAGGAGAGTGGAATGGAGTGGAATGGAATGGAGAGGAAAGGAACGGAGTGGAGTGGAATGGAACGGAGTGGAGTGGAATGGAATCCAATGGAATGAAATGGAATTGAATCGAATGGAATGAAGAAATATGTGCAGTGATTTGGCCACTGCGCTGGAGCCTGTGTGAGAGAGGGAGATCCTGTCGATAAAACAGTGTGGAATGGAAGGGATTGGAATGGAATGGAATAGAATGTATTGGAGTGGAGTGGAGTGGAATTGAGTGGAGTGGAGTGCACTGGAATGGAATGGAATGCAATGGAATGTAATGGAATGATGAAATGATATGTGAGCTGAGATTGTGCCACTGCCCTCCACGCTGGGTGACAGAGTGAGATACTCTTGAAAGAAAGAAATGGAATGGAAAGAATTTTTAATTGGGTGGATTCGAGTGGACTGAAGTAGAGTGCAGTGGAATAGAGAGGAATGGAATGGAATGGAATCGGATGTAAAGGAATGGAATGATGTGGAGTGGAGTGGTGAGGAGTGTAGTGCTGTGGAATGGAGCAGAAAGTAACGGGATGGTGTGGAGTGGAGTGCAGTGCAGTGGAGTGGAGAGGAGTGCAATGGCGTGGAATGGAATCGGATGTAAAGGAACGTACTGGAGTGGAGCGGAGTGGAAAGGAGTGGAATGGAATGGAATTGAATGTAATGGAAAGCAAAGGAATGGAATGGGATGCAATGGAATTTAATGCAATAGAATGCAGTTCAATAGAGAGTTGACATGTAGTGTGAGCTGAGATTGTGCCTAAGCTCTCCAGGCTGTTTGACACAGTGATATCGTGTCGAAAGAATGGAATGGAATGCAGTGGTGTGAAATGGAATGGAATGTAGTGGACAGGAGTAGAATGGAGTGGAGTGAAGAGGAACAGAGTGGAATGGAATGGGATGCAGTGGAATGGAATGCAGTGGAGTGGAGTGAAATAGAAAGAAATGGAATGGGATGGAATGGAATGCAATGGAATGGAGAAGAGAAATGTGAGCTGAGATTGTGTGACTACACTCCAGCCTTAGTGACCGAGAGAGATTCTGTGGAAGGAAAGAACTGATTTCAAAGGAGTGGAATGGAAGGGAATGTAGTACAGTGGAGTAGAGTGGAATGGAGTGAAACAGAATAGAATGGAGTGGAAGGCAATGGAATGGAATGGAATGGAGTGGAGTGGAATAGAGAGGAGTGCACTGCAATGGAGTGGAGTGGAGTGGAAGGGAGTGGAATGCAATGGAATGTAGTGGAGTGCAGTGGAGTGGAATGGAATGGAGTGGACAGGAGTGGAAGGAGTAGAGTGGACTGGAATGGAATAGAATGGAACAGAATGCAGTGGAGTGGAGGGGAGTGGAGGTGAGTGGAGTGGCATGGAGTGGAATGGAATGGAATGGAGTGAAATGGAATCCAATGGATTGGAATGGAGTGGAGTGGAGTGGAGTGGAATGGAGAGGAGTCGAATGGAATGGAAGGGAATGCAGCGGAACGCAGTGGTGTGGATTGGAATGCAGTGAAATGGAGTACTATGGAATCTAAAGGAGTGGAGTGGAGTCTAGTGGAGTGGAATGGAATGGAACAAAATGGAATGGAATGGCACGGAATGGAGTGGAGTAGAGTGGAGTGGGAAGGAAGGGAGATGAGTGGAATGGAGAGGAATGGAATGCAGTGGAGTGGATTGGATTGGAATGAACTGGAATTGAGAGGAATGGAATGAAGTGGAACGGAATGGACTGCAATGGAATTGAATGGAGTGAAGTGGAAAGTAGTGGAGTGGAGTGGAATGGAGTGGAAATGAATGGAATGGAGAGGAATGGAAGGGAATGGAGACAAGTGGATAGGAATTGACTGAAGCAGATTGGAGTGGAGTGGAGTGGAGTGGCATGGAATGGAATGAAGTGGATGGGAATGCAATGGAGTGGAATGAAATGGAATAAAATGGAATGGAGTGGAATGGAGAGGAATGGAGTGGAGTGGAGTGGAATGGAGGGGAGTAAGAGGAAGAGAATGGAATGGAATCGAAAGGAGCGAAGTGCAATTGTGTGGAGTGGAGTGGAGATGAAAGGAGTGGAGTGATGTGGAGTCGAGAGGAAAGGAATGGAATGGAATGGAATGGAGTTAAGTGGAGTGGAATGGAGTGGAAGGTAATGGAGTGGAATGAAAAGGAGTGCATTGGAATGGAGTGGAATGGAATGGAGTGGAACGAAGTGGAGTAGAATGGAGTGGGTTGCAGAGGAGTGGAATGGAGTGGAATGGAAGGGAACGGAAAGGAATGTAGTGGAAAGGAATGGAATGGAGTGGATTGAAATTGAATGGAAAGGATTGGAGTGCAGTGGACTGGAGGGGAGTGGAATAAAATGGAGTATAGTGCAGTGGAATGGAGTGGACTGGAGTGGAGATGAGTGGAGTGGACTGGAATGGAATGGAGTGGAGTGGAATGGTGTGGAGTGGGGTGGAAAGGAATGGAACAGAATGGAATGGAGAGGAATGGAGTGGCATGTAGTGGAGTGGAGTGAAGTGGAAAGGAATGGCATGGAATGGAGTAGAGTGGAATGGAGGGGTATGGAATGGAATGGAATGGAATTGAGTGGAATGGAGTGGAATGGAGTGGAGTGGAGAGGAATGGAATGGAGTGGAAAGGTCTGAAAGGAGTGGAATGGAGTGGAGTGGAATGCAATGGAGTAGATTGGAATGAAGTGGAAAGGAATAGAATGGAGAGAAGTAGAGTAGAATGGAGTGGATTGGAATGGAGGGGAGCAGAGTGGAGTTAACAGTGGTGGATTGGAATACAGTGGATGGGGTAGAGTGGAAGGGAGTGGAATTATATGGAATGGAATGGATTGGAGTGGAGTGGAAGGGAGTGGAGTGGAGTTGAAAGTAGAGGAATCGAAAGAAGTGGAAAGGAGTGGAGTAGAGTGGATTAGAGTGGATTGGAATGGAATGGAGTGGAGTGGAATGGTGTGGAAACGAATGGAAGGGAGGGGAGTGGAATGGAACGAAATGGAATGGAATGTAGTGGAATGGAGAGGAGTGGAGTGGACTGGAGTGGAATGTAATCGAATGGAGTGTACTGGAGTGGAATGTATTTGAGAGGCGGGTAATGGAGAGGAATTGAGTGGAGTGGAGTGGAGTGAAATACATCGGAATGGCACGGAATTGAATGGAATGGAGGGGAGTGGAATGCAGTGGAGTGGAGTCGATTGGAGTGGTGAGGAGTAGAACGGAGTGGCATGGAATGGAGCACAGTGGAATGCAATGGAGTGGAGTGGATTGGAAAGGGGTGGAGTGGAGTGACGATGGGTGAAGTGGAATGTAATGGAGTGGAGTGCAGAGGAGTCTCATGGAATGGAATGGAATGGAACGCAATGGAAGCTGAGATTGTACCACTGCGCTCCAGGATGGGTGACACAGTGTGATACTCTCAAAAGAAAGGAATGGAATGGAATGCAGTGGAATGGAATGGAATGCAATGGGGTGCATTGGAGTGGAGTGGAGTGAAGTGAAGTGGATTGGAGTGGAATGGAGAGGAATGGAACGGAATGGAATGGAATGAAGTAGACTGGAGTGGGGTGGAGTTGAGTGCAATGGAATGGAGCGAAATGGAGTCAGATGCAGAGAAATGGAGTAGAGAGGAGTGCAGTAGAGTGGAAAGGAGTGCAATGGAGTGGAATGGAATCGGAAGTAACGGAAAGTAGTGGAGTGGATGGAACGGAAAGGAAAGGAGTGGAGCGGAGTGGAATGGAACGGAGCGGGAGGTGGGTTGGGGCCACTGCACTCCAGGCTGGCTGGCTGACTGAGGTATTCTCGCAATAAAGGAATGGAATGGAATGCCGTAGAGTGGAATGGAACGGAGTGGAGTGGAGTGGAATGGAGTGAGTTGGAGCAGAGTGGAATGAAGAATGCAATGGGATGGAAGGGAATTGAATGAAATGCAGTGGAGTGCAGTGGATTGCATTGCAGTGGAATGGAGCAGAACGGAATGGAAAGGAGTGGAATGGACAGGAGTGGAGTGCACTGGAGAGGAGAGGATAGGAATGCAGTGGAATGGAATTGGATGTAATGGAACGTAGAGGAGTGGAGTGGAATGGAGTGGGCCAGAGTGGAATGGAATGGAATGCAATGGAAAGGAATGGAGTGGAATAGAATGGAATGGAATGGAATGGAATGGAGTGGGATGACTTGTAGTGGGGTGGAGTGAAATGGAGTATAATGGAATGGAGTGGAGTGGAGTGGAATGTGATAGAATGGAGAGGAGGGGAATGGAGCAGAATGGAATGGAGTGCAGCGGAATGGAGTGGAGTGGAATGGAATCAAATGGAGTGGAATGGAACAGAGTGGAATGGAATGGAGTGCAATAGACTAGAATTGAGTGTAGTGTAGTGGAATTTAGTGGAATGGACTGGAATGGAGTGGAATGGAATGGAATTGAGGGGAATGGAATGGAATGGAAAGGAATGGAAAGCAATGGAAAGGAATAGAATTGAATGCAACGGAATTAAAAGAATGCAATGGAATGCAATGGAATAGAATGCAATGGAATGTATAGTTGACATGTAATATGAGCTGAGATTGTGACACTGCACTCCAGCCAGGGTGACATGGTGATATCCTGTCGTAAGAAGTGAATGGAATGCAATGGAGTGAAATGGAATGGAATGAAATGGAATGGAGCGGAGTGGAAGGGAATGGAGTGGAATGATATAGAATGCAGTGGACTGTAATGGCATGGAGTGGAAAGAAGTAGAGTGGAATGGAGTGGAATGGAATGGACTGGCATAGAATGGAGTGGAATTGAATGCAATGGAGTGGATTGGAAAGGAATGCAAAGGAGTAGAGTGGAGTAGAGTGGTGTGGAGTGGAGTGGAATGGAGCTGAATGTACTTCAATGGAGTACAATGGAATGGAACGGAGTGGAATGGAATGGAATGATATGAGGTGGATTGGAGTGGAATGTAGTGGATTGGAATGGAATGGAATAGAATGGAATGGAGTAGAGTGTAATGGAATGCAGTGGCGATAAGTGGAGTGGAATGGAATGCATTGGAGTAGAGTGGAGTGGAATGGAATGGAATGGAGTGGAGTGGAGGGGAGTGGAGTGGAATGGAATTGAGTGAAGTGGAGTGCAGTTGAATGGAATATCGTGGTGTGGAGTGGAGTGGAAGTGAATGGAGTGAATAGGAGTGGAATGGAGTGGAAGGTAACGGAGTGGAATGGAGTCGAATGGAGTGGAATGGAGTAGAGTGGATTAGAGTGGAATGGTGTCGAACGGACTGGAATGGAATGGAATGGAGTGGAATGGAATTGAATCAAATGGAATGGAGTGGAGTGGAGTGGAGTGGAATGAAATGAAATGGAAGGGAGTGGAGAGAAACGCAGTTGATTGGAGTGGAGTGGAGTGGAAAGGAATGGAAAGGAGTGGGATGGAGACGTATGGATTGGAGTGGAATGGAGTGGAATGGAATGAAGTGGAAAGGAGTGGAACGGAGTGAAATTGAATTTAGTGGACTGGAGTGGAATGGAGTTAAATGGAATGGAATGGAATGGAGTGGAATGGAATGGAATGGAGTGGAGTGGAATGGAATAGAATGGCATGGAATGGAATAGAATGGGATGGAGTGGAGTGGAGAGGAGTGGAATGGATTGGAGTGAAGTGGAGTGGAATGGAATTGAGTGGAGCGGAGAGGAAAGGAATGGAATGGAGTGGAGTGGAATGGCATGGAATGGAGTGGAATGGAATGGATAGTAGTGGAGTGGAGTGGAGTGGATTGGAGTGGAGTGGAAGGGAATGGAGTGCAGTGTAATGGACTGGAATGGAGCAGAGCAGAATGGAGTGGACTGGACTGGAGTGGAATGGAATGGGATGGCATGGAATGGGAGCTGAGATTTTACCAATGTGCTCTAGGCAGGGTGACTGGGTGTCATACTCTCAAAAGAAAGGAATGGAATGGAACGCAGTGGAATGGAATGGAACAGAGTGGACATTAGTGGAGTGGAATGTGGAGGAATGGAATGAAATGGAACGTAATGGCATGAAATGGAGTGGTGTGGGGTGGAATGGATTATAGTGGAATGGGGTGGAAAGGAATGGGATGGAGTGGAATGAAGTGGAGTGCAGTGGAGTGGAACGGAGTTGAATGGCATAGAATTGAGTGGACAGTAGTGGAATGTTTTGGAATGCAATGGAATCCATTGTAATAGAATGGAATACAACGGAAAGTTGACATGGAGTGTGAGCTGAGATTGTGCCACTGCACTCCAGACTGGGTGACACGTTATATCCTGTGGATAGAAAGGAATGGAATGCAATAGAGTGAAATGGAATGGAGTGGAATGGAATTGAATGGAATGGAGTGGAGTGGAGTGGAGTCGAATGGAGACGAATGGAATGGGACGGAGTGGAATGGAACGGAGTGGAGTGGAGTATCGTGGAGTGAAATAGAATGGAATGCACTGGGTTGGAATGGAATGCAATGGACTGCTGAAAGGAAATGTGAGCTGTTATTGTTCCACTGCACTCCAGCCTTTGTGACGGAATGAAATCCTGTGGAAAAAAAGGAATGGAATGGAATGGAATGGAATGGAATGGAATGGAATGGAATGGAATGGAATGGAGTGGAGTGGAGTGGTGTGGAGAGGAGTGTAGTGGAGTGGAGTGAAATGGAGTGGAGTGTCGTGGAGGAGAGTGGAATGGAGTGGAATGGAATGGAGAGGAAAGGAACGGAGTGGAGTGGAATGGAACGGAGTGGAGTGGAATGGAATCCAATGGAATGAAATGGAATTGAATCGAATGGAATGAAGAAATATGTGCAGTGATTTGGCCACTGCGCTGGAGCCTGTGTGAGAGAGGGAGATCCTGTCGATAAAACAGTGTGGAATGGAAGGGATTGGAATGGAATGGAATGGAACGTATTGGAGTGGAGTGGAGTGGAATTGAGTGGAGTGGAGTGCACTGGAATGGAATGGAATGCAATGGAATGTAATGGAATGATGAAATGATATGTGAGCTGAGATTGTGCCACTGCACTCCACGCTGGGTGACAGAGTGAGATACTCTTGAAAGAAAGAAATGGAATGGAAAGAATTTTTAATTGGGTGGATTCGAGTGGACTGAAGTAGAGTGCAGTGGAATAGAGAGGAATGGAATGGAATGGAATCGGATGTAAAGGAATGGAATGATGTGGAGTGGAGTGGTGAGGAGTGTAGTGCTGTGGAATGGAGCAGAAAGTAACGGGATGGTGTGGAGTGGAGTGCAGTGCAGTGGAGTGGAGAGGAGTGCAATGGCGTGGAATGGAATCGGATGTAAAGGAACGTACTGGAGTGGAGCGGAGTGGAAAGGAGTGGAATGGAATGGAATTGAATGTAATGGAAAGCAAAGGAATGGAATGGGATGCAATGGAATTTAATGCAATAGAATGCAGTTCAATAGAGAGTTGACATGTAATGTGAGCTGAGATTGTGCCTAAGCTCTCCAGGCTGATTGACACAGTGATATCGTGTGGAAAGAATGGAATGGAATGCAGTGGTGTGAAATGGAATGGAATGTAGTGGACAGGAGTAGAATGGAGTGGAGTGAAGAGGAACAGAGTGGAATGGAATGGGATGCAGTGGAATGGAATGCAGTGGAGTGGAGTGAAATAGAAAGAAATGGAATGGGATGGAATGGAATGCAATGGAATGGAGAAGAGAAATGTGAGCTGAGATTGTGTGACTACACTCCAGCCTTAGTGACCGAGAGAGATTCTGTGGAAGGAAAGAACTGATTTCAAAGGAGTGGAATGGAAGGGAATGTAGTACAGTGGAGTAGATTGGAATGGAGTGAAACAGAATAGAATGGAGTGGAAGGCAATGGAATGGAATGGAATGGAGTGGAGTGGAATAGAGAGGAGTGCACTGCAATGGAGTGGAGTGGAGTGGAAGGGAGTGGAATGCAATGGAATGTAGTGGAGTGCAGTGGAGTGGAATGGAATGGAGTGGACAGGAGTGGAAGGAGTAGAGTGGACTGGAATGGAATAGAATGGAACAGAATGCAGTGGAGTGGAGGGGAGTGGAGGTGAGTGGAGTGGCATGGAGTGGAATGGAATGGAATGGAGTGAAATGGAATCCAATGGATTGGAATGGAGTGGAGTGGAGTGGAGTGGAATGGAGAGGAGTCGAATGGAATGGAAGGGAATGCAGCGGAACGCAGTGGTGTGGATTGGAATGCAGTGAAATGGAGTACTATGGAATCTAAAGGAGTGGAGTGGAGTCTAGTGGAGTGGAATGGAATGGAACAAAATGGAATGGAATGGCACGGAATGGAGTGGAGTAGAGTGGAGTGGGAAGGAAGGGAGATGAGTGGAATGGAGAGGAATGGAATGCAGTGGAGTGGATTGGATTGGAATGAACTGGAATGGAGAGGAATGGAATGAAGTGGAACGGAATGGACTGCAATGGAATTGAATGGAGTGAAGTGGAAAGTAGTGGAGTGGAGTGGAATGGAGTGGAAATGAATGGAATGGAGTGGAATGGAAGGGAATGGAGACAAGTGGATAGGAATTGACTGAAGCAGATTGGAGTGGAGTGGAGTGGAGTGGCATGGAATGGAATGAAGTGGATGGGAATGCAATGGAGTGGAATGAAATGGAATAAAATGGAATGGAGTGGAATGGAGAGGAATGGAGTGGAGTGGAGTGGAATGGAGGGGAGTAAGAGGAAGAGAATGGAATGGAATCGAAAGGAGGGAAGTGCAATTGTGTGGAGTGGAGTGGAGATGAAAGAAGTGGAGTGATGTGGAGTCGAGAGGAAAGGAATGGAATAGAATGGAATGGAGTTAAGTGGAGTGGAATGGAGTGGAAGGTAATGGAGTGGAATGAAAAGGAGTGGATTGGAATGGAGTGGAATGGAATGGAGTGGAACGGAGTGGAGTAGAATGGAGTGGGTTGCAGAGGAGTGGAATGGAGTGGAATGGAAGGGAACGGAAAGGAATGTAGTGGAAAGGAATGGAATGGAGTGGATTGAAATTGAATGGAAAGGATTGGAGTGCAGTGGACTGGAGGGGAGTGGAATAAAATGGAGTATAGTGCAGTGGAATGGAGTGGACTGGAGTGGAGATGAGTGGAGTGGACTGGAATGGAATGGAGTGGAGTGGAATGGTGTGGAGTGGGGTGGAAAGGAATGGAACAGAATGGAATGGAGAGGAATGGAGTGGCATGTAGTGGAGTGGAGTGAAGTGGAAAGGAATGGCATGGAATGGAGTAGAGTGGAATGGAGGGGTATGGAATGGAATGGAATGGAATTGAGTGGAATGGAGTGGAATGGAGTGGAGTGGAGAGGAATGGAATGGAGTGGAAAGGTCTGAAAGGAGTGGAATGGAGTGGAGTGGAATGCAATGGAGTAGATTGGAATGAAGTGGAAAGGAATAGAATGGAGAGAAGTAGAGTAGAATGGAGTGGATTGGAATGGAGGGGAGCAGAGTGGAGTTAACAGCAGTGGATTGGAATACAGTGGATGGGGTAGAGTGGAAGGGAGTGGAATTATATGGAATGGAATGGATTGGAGTGGAGTGGAAGGGAGTGGAGTGGAGTTGAAAGTAGAGGAATCGAAAGAAGTGGAAAGGAGTGGAGTAGAGTGGATTAGAGTGGATTGGAATGGAATGGAGTGGAGTGGAATGGTGTGGAAACGAATGGAAGGGAGGGGAGTGGAATGGAACGAAATGGAATGGAATGTAGTGGAATGGAGAGGAGTGGAGTGGACTGGAGTGGAATGTAATCGAATGGAGTGTACTGGAGTGGAATGTATTTGAGAGGCGGGTAATGGAGAGGAATTGAGTGGAGTGGAGTGGAGTGAAATACATCGGAATGGCACGGAATTGAATGGAATGGAGGGGAGTGGAATGCAGTGGAGTGGAGTCGATTGGAGTGGTGAGGAATAGAACGGAGTGGCATGGAATGGAGCACAGTGGAATGCAATGGAGTGGAGTGGATTGGAAAGGGGTGGAGTGGAGTGACGATGGGTGAAGTGGAATGTAATGGAGTGGAGTGCAGAGGAGTCTCATGGAATGGAATGGAATGGAACGCAATGGAAGCTGAGATTGTACCACTGCGCTCCAGGATGGGTGACACAGTGTGATACTCTCAAAAGAAAGGAATGGAATGGAATGCAGTGGAATGGAATGGAATGCAATGGGGTGCATTGGAGTGGAGTGGAGTGAAGTGAAGTGGATTGGAGTGGAATGGAGAGGAATGGAACGGAATGGAATGGAATGAAGTAGACTGGAGTGGGGTGGAGTTGAGTGCAATGGAATGGAGCGAAATGGAATCAGATGCAGAGAAATGGAGTAGAGAGGAGTGCAGTAGAGTGGAAAGGAGTGCAATGGAGTGGAATGGAATCGGAAGTAACGGAAAGTAGTGGAGTGGATGGAACGGAAAGGAAAGGAGTGGAGCGGAGTGGAATGGAACGGAGCGGGAGGTGGGTTGGGGCCACTGCACTCCAGGCTGGCTGGCTGACTGAGGTATTCTCGCAATAAAGGAATGGAATGGAATGCCGTAGAGTGGAATGGAACGGAGTGGAGTGGAGTGGAATGGAGTGAGTTGGAGCAGAGTGGAATGAAGAATGCAATGGGATGGAAGGGAATTGAATGAAATGCAGAGGAGTGCAGTGGAGTGCATTGCAGTGGAATGGAGCAGAATGGAATGGAAAGGAGTGGAATGGACAGGAGTGGAGTGCACTGGAGAGGAGAGGATAGGAATGCAGTGGAATGGAATTGGATGTAATGGAACGTAGAGGAGTGGAGTGGAATGGAGTGGGCCAGAGTGGAATGGAATGGAATGCAATGGAAAGGAATGGAGTGGAATAGAATGGAATGGAATGGAATGGAATGGAATGGAGTGGGATGACTTGTAGTGGGGTGGAGTGAAATGGAGTATAATGGAATGGAGTGGAGTGGAGTGGAATGTGATAGAATGGAGAGGAGGGGAATGGAGCAGAATGGAATGGAGTGCAGCGGAATGGAGTGGAGTGGAATGGAATCAAATGGAGTGGAATGGAACAGAGTGGAATGGAATGGAGTGCAATAGACTAGAATTGAGTGTAGTGTAGTGGAATTTAGTGGAATGGACTGGAATGGAGTGGAATGGAATGGAATTGAGGGGAATGGAATGGAATGGAAAGGAATGGAAAGCAATGGAAAGGAATAGAATTGAATGCAACGGAATTAAAAGAATGCAATGGAATGCAATGGAATAGAATGCAATGGAATGTATAGTTGACATGTAATATGAGCTGAGATTGTGACACTGCACTCCAGCCAGGGTGACATGGTGATATCCTGTCGTAAGAAGTGAATGGAATGCAATGGAGTTAAATGGAATGGAATGAAATGGAATGGAGCAGAATGGAAGGGAATGGAGTGGAATGAAATAGAATGCAGTGGACTGTAATGGCATGGAGTGGAAAGAAGTAGAGTGGAATGGAGTGGAATGGAATGGACTGGCATAGAATGGAGTGGAATTGAATGCAATGGAGTGGATTGGAAAGGAATGCAAAGGAGTAGAGTGGAGTAGAGTGGTGTGGAGTGGAGTGGAATGGAGCTGAATGTACTTCAATGGAGTACAATGGAATGGAACGGAGTGGAATGGAATGGAATGATATGAGGTGGATTGGAGTGCAATGTAGTGGAGTGGAATGGAATGGAATAGAATGGAATGGAGTAGAGTGTAATGGAATGCAGTGGCGATAAGTGGAGTGGAATGGAATGCATTGGAGTAGAGTGGAGTGGAATGGAATGGAATGGAGTGGAGTGGAGGGGAGTGGAGTGGAATGGAATTGAGTGAAGTGGAGTGCAGTTGAATGGAATATCGTGGTGTGGAGTGGAGTGGAAGTGAATGGAGTGAATAGGAGTGGAATGGAGTGGAAGGTAACGGAGTGTAATGGAGTCGAATGGAGTGGAATGGAGTAGAGTGGATTAGAGTGGAATGGTGTCGAACGGACTGGAATGGAATGGAATGGAGTGGAATGGAATTGAATCAAATGGAATGGAGTGGAGTGGAGTGGAGTGGAATGAAATGAAATGGAAGGGAGTGGAGAGAAACGCAGTTGATTGGAGTGGAGTGGAGTGGAAAGGAATGGAAAGGAGTGGGATGGAGACGTATGGATTGGAGTGGAATGGAGTGGAATGGAATGAAGTGGAAAGGAGTGGAACGGAGTGAAATTGAATTTAGTGGACTGGAGTGGAATGGAGTTAAATGGAATGGAATGGAATGGAGTGGAATGGAATGGAATGGAGTGGAGTGGAATGGAATAGAATGGCATGGAATGGAATAGAATGGGATGGAGTGGAGTGGAGAGGAGTGGAATGGATTGGAGTGAAGTGGAGTGGAATGGAATTGAGTGGAGCGGAGAGGAAAGGAATGGAATGGAGTGGAGTGGAATGGCATGGAATGGAGTGGAATGGAATGGATAGTAGTGGAGTGGAGTGGAGTGGATTGGAGTGTAGTGGAAGGGAATGGAGTGCAGTGTAATGGACTGGAATGGAGCAGAGCAGAATGGAGTGGACTGGACTGGAGTGGAATGGAATGGGATGGCATGGAATGGGAGCTGAGATTTTACCAATGTGCTCTAGGCAGGGTGACTGGGTGTCATCCTCTCAAAAGAAAGGAATGGAATGGAACGCAGTGGAATGGAATGGAACAGAGTGGACATTAGTGGAGTGGAATGTGGAGGAATGGAATGAAATGGAACGTAATGGCATGAAATGGAGTGGTGTGGGGTGGAATGGATTATAGTGGAATGGGGTGGAAAGGAATGGGATGGAGTGGAATGAAGTGGAGTGCAGTGGAGTGGAACGGAGTTGAATGGCATAGAATTGAGTGGACAGTAGTGGAATGTTTTGGAATGCAATGGAATCCATTGTAATAGAATGGAATACAACGGAAAGTTGACATGGAGTGTGAGCTGAGATTGTGCCACTGCACTCCAGACTGGGTGACACGTTATATCCTGTGGATAGAAAGGAATGGAATGCAATAGAGTGAAATGGAATGGAGTGGAATGGAATTGAATGGAATGGAGTGGAGTGGAGTGGAGTCGAATGGAGACGAATGGATTGGGACGGAGTGGAATGGAACGGAGTGGAGTGGAGTATCGTGGAGTGAAATAGAATGGAATGCACTGGGTTGGAATGGAATGCAATGGACTGCTGAAAGGAAATGTGAGCTGTTATTGTTCCACTGCACTCCAGCCTTTGTGACGGAATGAAATCCTGTGGAAAAAAAGGAATGGAATGGAATGGAATGGAATGGAATGGAATGGAATGGAATGGCGTGGAGTGGAGTGTTGTGGAGAGGAGTGTAGTGGAGTGGAGTGAAATGGAGTGGAGTGTCGTGGAGAAGAGTGGAATGGAGTGGAATGGAATGGAGAGGAAAGGAACGGAGTGGAGTGGAATGGAACGGAGTGGAGTGGAATGGAATCCAATGGAATGAAATGGAATTGAATCGAGTGGAATGAAGAAATATGTGCAGCGATTTGGCCACTGCGCTGGAGCCTGTGTGAGAGAGGGAGATCCTGTCGATAAAACAGTGTGGAATGGAAGGGATTGGAATGGAATGGAATGGAACGTATTGGAGTGGAGTGGAGTGGAATTGAGTGGAGTGGAGTGCACTGGAATGGAATGGAATGCAATGGAATGTAATGGAATGATGAAATGATATGTGAGCTGAGATTGTGCCACTGCACTCCACGCTGGGTGACAGAGTGAGATACTCTTGAAAGAAAGAAATGGAATGGAAAGAATTTTTAATTGGGTGGATTCGAGTGGACTGAAGTAGAGTGCAGTGGAATAGAGAGGAATGGAATGGAATGGAATCGGATGTAAAGGAATGGAATGATGTGGAGTGGAGTGGTGAGGAGTGTAGTGCTGTGGAATGGAGCAGAAAGTAACGGGATGGTGTGGAGTGGAGTGCAGTGCAGTGGAGTGGAGAGGAGTGCAATGGCGTGGAATGGAATCGGATGTAAAGGAACGTACTGGAGTGGAGCGGAGTGGAAAGGAGTGGAATGGAATGGAATTGAATGAAATGGAAAGCAAAGGAATGGAATGGGATGCAATGGAATTTAATGCAATAGAATGCAGTTCAATAGAGAGTTGACATGTAATGTGAGCTGAGATTGTGCCTAAGCTCTCCAGGCTGTTTGACACAGTGATATCGTGTCGAAAGAATGGAATGGAATGCAGTGGTGTGAAATGGAATGGAATGTAGTGGACAGGAGTAGAATGGAGTGGAATGAAGAGGAACAGAGTGGAATGGAATGGGATGCAGTGGAATGGAATGCAGTGGAGTGGAATGAAATAGAAAGAAATGGAATGGGATGGAATGGAATGCAATGGAATGGAGAAGAGAAATGTGAGCTGAGATTGTGTGACTACACTCCAGCCTTAGTGACCGAGAGAGATTCTGTGGAAGGAAAGAACTGATTTCAAAGGAGTGGAATGGAAGGGAATGTAGTACAGTGGAGTAGAGTGGAATGGAGTGAAACAGAATAGAATGGAGTGGAAGGCAATGGAATGGAATGGAATGGAGTGGAGTGGAATAGAGAGGAGTGCACTGCAATGGAGTGGAGTGGAGTGGAAGGGAGTGGAATGCAATGGTATGTAGTGGAGTGCAGTGGAGTGGAATGGAATGGAGTGGACAGGAGTGGAAGGAGTAGAGTGGACTGGAATGGAATAGAATGGAACAGAATGCAGTGGAGTGGAGGGGAGTGGAGGTGAGTGGAGTGGCATGGAGTGGAATGGAATGGAATGGAGTGAAATGGAATCCAATGGATTGGAATGGAGTGGAGTGGAGTGGAGTGGAATGGAGAGGAGTCGAATGGAATGGAAGGGAATGCAACGGAACGCAGTGGTGTGGATTGGAATGCAGTGAAATGGAGTACTATGGAATCTAAAGGAGTGGAGTGGAGTCTAGTGGAGTGGAATGGAATGGAACAAAATGGAATGGAATGGCACGGAATGGAGTGGAGTAGAGTGGAGTGGGAAGGAAGGGAGATGAGTGGAATGGAGAGGAATGGAATGCAGTGGAGTGGATTGGATTGGAATGAACTGGAATGGAGAGGAATGGAATGAAGTGGAACGGAATGGACCGCAATGGAATTGAATGGAGTGAAGTGGAAAGTAGTGGAGTGGAGTGGAATGGAGTGGAAATGAATGGAATGGAGTGGAATGGAAGGGAATGGAGGCAAGTGGATAGGAATTGACTGAAGCAGATTGGAGTGGAGTGGAGTGGAGTGGCATGGAATGGAATGAAGTGGATGGGAATGCAATGGAGTGGAATGAAATGGAATAAAATGGAATGGAGTGGAATGGAGAGGAATGGAGTGGAAGTGGAGTGGAATGGAGGGGAGTAAGAGGAAGAGAATGGAACGGAATCGAAAGGAGGGAAGTGCAATTGTGTGGAGTGGAGTGGAGATGAAAGGAGTGGAGTGATGTGGAGTCGAGAGGAAAGGAATGGAATGGAATGGAATGGAGTTAAGTGGAGTGGAATGGAGTGGAAGGTAATGGAGTGGAATGAAAAGGAGTGGATTGGAATGGAGTGGAATGGAATGGAGTGGAACGGAGTGGAGTAGAATGGAGTGGGTTGCAGAGGAGTGGAATGGAGTGGAATGGAAGGGAACGGAAAGGAATGTAGTGGAAAGGAATGGAATGGAGTGGATTGAAATTGAATGGAAAGGATTGGAGTGCAGTGGACTGGAGGGGAGTGGAATAAAATGGAGTATAGTGCAGTGGAATGGAGTGGACTGGAGTGGAGATGAGTGGAGTGGACTGGAATGGAATGGAGTGGAGTGGAATGGTGTGGAGTGGGGTGGAAAGGAATGGAACAGAATGGAATGGAGAGGAATGGAGTGGCATGTAGTGGAGTGGAGTGAAGTGGAAAGGAATGGCATGGAATGGAGTAGAGTGGAATGGAGGGGTATGGAATGGAATGGAATGGAATTGAGTGGAATGGAGTGGAATGGAGTGGAGTGGAGAGGAATGGAATGGAGTGGAAAGGTCTGAAAGGAGTGGAATGGAGTGGAGTGGAATGCAATGGAGTAGATTGGAATGAAGTGGAAAGGAATAGAATGGAGAGAAGTAGAGTAGAATGGAGTGGATTGGAATGGAGGGGAGCAGAGTGGAGTTAACAGCGGTGGATTGGAATACAGTGGATGGGGTAGAGTGGAAGGGAGTGGAATTATATGGAATGGAATGGATTGGAGTGGAGTGGAAGGGAGTGGAGTGGAGTTGAAAGTAGAGGAATCGAAAGAAGTGGAAAGGAGTGGAGTAGAGTGGATTAGAGTGGATTGGAATGGAATGGAGTGGAGTGGAATGGTGTGGAAACGAATGGAAGGGAGGGGAGTGGAATGGAACGAAATGGAATGGAATGTAGTGGAATGGAGAGGAGTGGAGTGGACTGGAGTGGAATGTAATCGAATGGAGTGTACTGGAGTGGAATGTATTTGAGAGGCGGGTAATGGAGAGGAATTGAGTGGAGTGGAGTGGAGTGAAATACATCGGAATGGCACGGAATTGAATGGAATGGAGGGGAGTGGAATGCAGTGGAGTGGAGTCGATTGGAGTGGTGAGGAGTAGAACGGAGTGGCATGGAATGGAGCACAGTGGAATGCAATGGAGTGGAGTGGATTGGAAAGGGGTGGAGTGGAGTGACGATGGGTGAAGTGGAATGTAATGGAGTGGAGTGCAGAGGAGTCTCATGGAATGGAATGGAATGGAACGCAATGGAAGCTGAGATTGTACCACTGCGCTCCAGGATGGGTGACACAGTGTGATACTCTCAAAAAAAGGAATGGAATGGAATGCAGTGGAATGGAATGGAATGCAATGGGGTGCATTGGAGTGGAGTGGAGTGAAGTGAAGTGGATTGGAGTGGAATGGAGAGGAATGGAACGGAATGGAATGGAATGAAGTAGACTGGTGTGGGGTGGATTTGAGTGCAATGGAATGGAGCGAAATGGAATCAGATGCAGAGAAATGGAGTAGAGAGGAGTGCAGTAGAGTGGAAAGGAGTGCAATGGAGTGGAATGGAATCGGAAGTAACGGAAAGTAGTGGAGTGGATGGAACGGAAAGGAAAGGAGTGGAGCGGAGTGGAATGGAACGGAGCGGGAGGTGGGTTGGGGCCACTGCACTCCAGGCTGGCTGGCTGACTGAGGTATTCTCGCAATAAAGGAATGGAATGGAATGCCGTAGAGTGGAATGGAACGGAGTGGAGTGGAGTGGAATGGAGTGAGTTGGAGCAGAGTGGAATGAAGAATGCAATGGGATGGAAGGGAATTGAATGAAATGCAGTGGAGTGCAGTGGAGTGCATTGCAGTGGAATGGAGCAGAATGGAATGGAAAGGAGTGGAATGGACAGGAGTGGAGTGCACTGGAGAGGAGAGGATAGGAATGCAGTGGAATGGAATTGGATGTAATGGAACGTAGAGGAGTGGAGTGGAATGGAGTGGGCCAGAGTGGAATGGAATGGAATGCAATGGAAAGGAATGGAGTGGAATAGAATGGAATGGAATGGAATGGAATGGAGTGGGATGACTTGTAGTGGGGTGGAGTGAAATGGAGTATAATGGAATGGAGTGGAGTGGAGTGGAATGTGATAGAATGGAGAGGAGGGGAATGGAGCAGAATGGAATGGAGTGCAGCGGAATGGAGTGGAGTGGAATGGAATCAAATGGAGTGGAATGGAACAGAGTGGAATGGAATGGAGTGCAATAGACTAGAATTGAGTGTAGTGTAGTGGAATTTAGTGGAATGGACTGGAATGGAGTGGAATGGAATGGAATTGAGGGGAATGGAATGGAATGGAAAGGAATGGAAAGCAATGGAAAGGAATAGAATTGAATGCAACGGAATTAAAAGAATGCAATGGAATGCAATGGAATAGAATGCAATGGAATGTATAGTTGACATGTAATATGAGCTGAGATTGTGACACTGCACTCCAGCCAGGGTGACATGGTGATATCCTGTCGTAAGAAGTGAATGGAATGCAATGGAGTGAAATGGAATGGAATGAAATGGAATGGAGCGGAGTGGAAGGGAATGGAGTGGAATGAAATAGAATGCAGTGGACTGTAATGGCATGGAGTGGAAAGAAGTAGAGTGGAATGGAGTGGAATGGAATGGACTGGCATAGAATGGAGTGGAATTGAATGCAATGGAGTGGATTGGAAAGGAATGCAAAGGAGTAGAGTGGAGTAGAGTGGTGTGGAGTGGAGTGGAATGGAGCTGAATGTACTTCAATGGAGTACAATGGAATGGAACGGAGTGGAATGGAATGGAATGATATGAGGTGGATTGGAGTGGAATGTAGTGGAGTGGAATGGAATGGAATAGAATGGAATGGAGTAGAGTGTAATGGAATGCAGTGGCGATAAGTGGAGTGGAATGGAATGCATTGGAGTAGAGTGGAGTGGAATGGAATGGAATGGAGTGGAGTGGAGGGGAGTGGAGTGGAATGGAATTGAGTGAAGTGGAGTGCAGTTGAATGGAATATCGTGGTGTGGAGTGGAGTGGAAGTGAATGGAGTGAATAGGAGTGGAATGGAGTGGAAGGTAACGGAGTGGAATGGAGTCGAATGGAGTGGAATGGAGTAGAGTGGATTAGAGTGGAATGGTGTCGAACGGACTGGAATGGAATGGAATGAAGTGGAATGGAATTGAATCAAATGGAATGGAGTGGAGTGGAATGGAGTGGAGTGGAGTGGAATGAAATGAAATGGAAGGGAGTGGAGAGAAACGCAGTTGATTGGAGTGGAGTGGAGTGGAAAGGAATGGAAAGGAGTGGGATGGAGACGTATGGATTGGAGTGGAATGGAGTGGAATGGAATGAAGTGGAAAGGAGTGGAACGGAGTGAAATTGAATTTAGTGGACTGGAGTGGAATGGAGTTAAATGGAATGGAATGGAATGGAGTGGAATGGAATGGAATGGAGTGGAGTGGAATGGAATAGAATGGCATGGAATGGAATAGAATGGGATGGAGTGGAGTGGAGAGGAGTGGAATGGATTGGAGTGAAGTGGAGTGGAATGGAATTGAGTGGAGCGGAGAGGAAAGGAATGGAATGGAGTGGAGTGGAATGGCATGGAATGGAGTGGAATGGAATGGATAGTAGTGGAGTGGAGTGGAGTGGATTGGAGTGTAGTGGAAGGGAATGGAGTGCAGTGTAATGGACTGGAATGGAGCAGAGCAGAATGGAGTGGACTGGACTGGAGTGGAATGGAATGGGATGGCATGGAATGGGAGCTGAGATTTTACCAATGTGCTCTAGGCAGGGTGACTGGGTGTCATCCTCTCAAAAGAAAGGAATGGAATGGAACGCAGTGGAATGGAATGGAACAGAGTGGACATTAGTGGAGTGGAATGTGGAGGAATGGAATGAAATGGAACGTAATGGCATGAAATGGAGTGGTGTGGGGTGGAATGGATTATAGTGGAATGGGGTGGAAAGGAATGGGATGGAGTGGAATGAAGTGGAGTGCAGTGGAGTGGAACGGAGTTGAATGGCATAGAATTGAGTGGACAGTAGTGGAATGTTTTGGAATGCAATGGAATCCATTGTAATAGAATGGAATACAACGGAAAGTTGACATGGAGTGTGAGCTGAGATTGTGCCACTGCACTCCAGACTGGGTGACACGTTATATCCTGTGGATAGAAAGGAATGGAATGCAATAGAGTGAAATGGAATGGAGTGGAATGGAATTGAATGGAATGGAGTGGAGTGGAGTGGAGTCGAATGGAGACGAATGGAATGGGACGGAGTGGAATGGAACGGAGTGGAGTGGAGTATCGTGGAGTGAAATAGAATGGAATGCACTGGGTTGGAATGGAATGCAATGGACTGCTGAAAGGAAATGTGAGCTGTTATTGTTCCACTGCACTCCAGCCTTTGTGACGGAATGAAATCCTGTGGAAAAAAAGGAATGGAATGGAATGGAATGGAATGGAATGGAATGGAATGGAATGGAATGGAGTGGAGTGGAGTGTTGTGGAGAGGAGTGGAGTGGAGTGGAGTGAAATGGAGTGGAGTGTCGTGGAGGAGAGTGGAATGGAGTGGAATGGAATGGAGAGGAAAGGAACGGAGTGGAGTGGAATGGAACGGAGTGGAGTGGAATGGAATCCAATGGAATGAAATGGAATTGAATCGAATGGAATGAAGAAATATGTGCAGTGATTTGGCCACTGCGCTGGAGCCTGTGTGAGAGAGGGAGATCCTGTCGATAAAACAGTGTGGAATGGAAGGGATTGGAATGGAATGGAATAGAATGTATTGGAGTGGAGTGGAGTGGAATTGAGTGGAGTGGAGTGCACTGGAATGGAATGGAATGCAATGGAATGTAATGGAATGATGAAATGATATGTGAGCTGAGATTGTGCCACTGCCCTCCACGCTGGGTGACAGAGTGAGATACTCTTGAAAGAAAGAAATGGAATGGAAAGAATTTTTAATTGGGTGGATTCGAGTGGACTGAAGTAGAGTGCAGTGGAATAGAGAGGAATGGAATGGAATGGAATCGGATGTAAAGGAATGGAATGATGTGGAGTGGAGTGGTGAGGAGTGTAGTGCTGTGGAATGGAGCAGAAAGTAACGGGATGGTGTGGAGTGGAGTGCAGTGCAGTGGAGTGGAGAGGAGTGCAATGGCGTGGAATGGAATCGGATGTAAAGGAACGTACTGGAGTGGAGCGGAGTGGAAAGGAGTGGAATGGAATGGAATTGAATGTAATGGAAAGCAAAGGAATGGAATGGGATGCAATGGAATTTAATGCAATAGAATGCAGTTCAATAGAGAGTTGACATGTAGTGTGAGCTGAGATTGTGCCTAAGCTCTCCAGGCTGTTTGACACAGTGATATCGTGTCGAAAGAATGGAATGGAATGCAGTGGTGTGAAATGGAATGGAATGTAGTGGACAGGAGTAGAATGGAGTGGAGTGAAGAGGAACAGAGTGGAATGGAATGGGATGCAGTGGAATGGAATGCAGTGGAGTGGAGTGAAATAGAAAGAAATGGAATGGGATGGAATGGAATGCAATGGAATGGAGAAGAGAAATGTGAGCTGAGATTGTGTGACTACACTCCAGCCTTAGTGACCGAGAGAGATTCTGTGGAAGGAAAGAACTGATTTCAAAGGAGTGGAATGGAAGGGAATGTAGTACAGTGGAGTAGAGTGGAATGGAGTGAAACAGAATAGAATGGAGTGGAAGGCAATGGAATGGAATGGAAAGGAGTGGAGTGGAATAGAGAGGAGTGCACTGCAATGGAGTGGAGTGGAGTGGAAGGGAGTGGAATGCAATGGAATGTAGTGGAGTGCAGTGGAGTGGAATGGAATGGAGTGGACAGGAGTGGAAGGAGTAGAGTGGACTGGAATGGAATAGAATGGAACAGAATGCAGTGGAGTGGAGGGGAGTGGAGGTGAGTGGAGTGGCATGGAGTGGAATGGAATGGAATGGAGTGAAATGGAATCCAATGGATTGGAATGGAGTGGAGTGGAGTGGAGTGGAATGGAGAGGAGTCGAATGGAATGGAAGGGAATGCAGCGGAACGCAGTGGTGTGGATTGGAATGCAGTGAAATGGAGTACTATGGAATCTAAAGGAGTGGAGTGGAGTCTAGTGGAGTGGAATGGAATGGAAAAAAATGGAATGGAATGGCACGGAATGGAGTGGAGTAGAGTGGAGTGGGAAGGAAGGGAGATGAGTGGAATGGAGAGGAATGGAATGCAGTGGAGTGGATTGGATTGGAATGAACTGGAATTGAGAGGAATGGAATGAAGTGGAACGGAATGGACTGCAATGGAATTGAATGGAGTGAAGTGGAAAGTAGTGGAGTGGAGTGGAATGGAGTGGAAATGAATGGAATGGAGAGGAATGGAAGGGAATGGAGACAAGTGGATAGGAATTGACTGAAGCAGATTGGAGTGGAGTGGAGTGGAGTGGCATGGAATGGAATGAAGTGGATGGGAATGCAATGGAGTGGAATGAAATGGAATAAAATGGAATGGAGTGGAATGGAGAGGAATGGAGTGGAGTGGAGTGGAATGGAGGGGAGTAAGAGGAAGAGAATGGAATGGAATCGAAAGGAGGGAAGTGCAATTGTGTGGAGTGGAGTGGAGATGAAAGGAGTGGAGTGATGTGGAGTCGAGAGGAAAGGAATGGAATGGAATGGAATGGAGTTAAGTGGAGTGGAATGGAGTGGAAGGTAATGGAGTGGAATGAAAAGGAGTGGATTGGAATGGAGTGGAATGGAATGGAGTGGAACGGAGTGGAGTAGAATGGAGTGGGTTGCAGAGGAGTGGAATGGAGTGGAATGGAAGGGAACGGAAAGGAATGTAGTGGAAAGGAATGGAATGGAGTGGATTGAAATTGAATGGAAAGGATTGGAGTGCAGTGGACTGGAGGGGAGTGGAATAAAATGGAGTATAGTGCAGTGGAATGGAGTGGACTGGAGTGGAGATGAGTGGAGTGGACTGGAATGGAATGGAGTGGAGTGGAATGGTGTGGAGTGGGGTGGAAAGGAATGGAACAGAATGGAATGGAGAGGAATGGAGTGGCATGTAGTGGAGTGGAGTGAAGTGGAAAGGAATGGCATGGAATGGAGTAGAGTGGAATGGAGGGGTATGGAATGGAATGGAATGGAATTGAGTGGAATGGAGTGGAATGGAGTGGAGTGGAGAGGAATGGAATGGAGTGGAAAGGTCTGAAAGGAGTGGAATGGAGTGGAGTGGAATGCAATGGAGTAGATTGGAATGAAGTGGAAAGGAATAGAATGGAGAGAAGTAGAGTAGAATGGAGTGGATTGGAATGGAGGGGAGCAGAGTGGAGTTAACAGCGGTGGATTGGAATACAGTGGATGGGGTAGAGTGGAAGGGAGTGGAATTATATGGAATGGAATGGATTGGAGTGGAGTGGAAGGGAGTGGAGTGGAGTTGAAAGTAGAGGAATCGAAAGAAGTGGAAAGGAGTGGAGTAGAGTGGATTAGAGTGGATTGGAATGGAATGGAGTGGAGTGGAATGGTGTGGAAACGAATGGAAGGGAGGGGAGTGGAATGGAACGAAATGGAATGGAATGTAGTGGAATGGAGAGGAGTGGAGTGGACTGGAGTGGAATGTAATCGAATGGAGTGTACTGGAGTGGAATGTATTTGAGAGGCGGGTAATGGAGAGGAATTGAGTGGAGTGGAGTGGAGTGAAATACATCGGAATGGCACGGAATTGAATGGAATGGAGGGGAGTGGAATGCAGTGGAGTGGAGTCGATTGGAGTGGTGAGGAGTAGAACGGAGTGGCATGGAATGGAGCACAGTGGAATGCAATGGAGTGGAGTGGATTGGAAAGGGGTGGAGTGGAGTGACGATGGGTGAAGTGGAATGTAATGGAGTGGAGTGCAGAGGAGTCTCATGGAATGGAATGGAATGGAACGCAATGGAAGCTGAGATTGTACCACTGCGCTCCAGGATGGGTGACACAGTGTGATACTCTCAAAAGAAAGGAATGGAATGGAATGCAGTGGAATGGAATGGAATGCAATGGGGTGCATTGGAGTGGAGTGGAGTGAAGTGAAGTGGATTGGAGTGGAATGGAGAGGAATGGAACGGAATGGAATGGAATGAAGTAGACTGGAGTGGGGTGGAGTTGAGTGCAATGGAATGGAGCGAAATGGAATCAGATGCAGAGAAATGGAGTAGAGAGGAGTGCAGTAGAGTGGAAAGGAGTGCAATGGAGTGGAATGGAATCGGAAGTAACGGAAAGTAGTGGAGTGGATGGAACGGAAAGGAAAGGAGTGGAGCGGAGTGGAATGGAACGGAGCGGGAGGTGGGTTGGGGCCACTGCACTCCAGGCTGGCTGGCTGACTGAGGTATTCTCGCAATAAAGGAATGGAATGGAATGCCGTAGAGTGGAATGGAACGGAGTGGAGTGGAGTGGAATGGAGTGAGTTGGAGCAGAGTGGAATGAAGAATGCAATGGGATGGAAGGGAATTGAATGAAATGCAGTGGAGTGCAGTGGATTGCATTGCAGTGGAATGGAGCAGAATGGAATGGAAAGGAGTGGAATGGACAGGAGTGGAGTGCACTGGAGAGGAGAGGATAGGAATGCAGTGGAATGGAATTGGATGTAATGGAACGTAGAGGAGTGGAGTGGAATGGAGTGGGCCAGAGTGGAATGGAATGGAATGCAATGGAAAGGAATGGAGTGGAATAGAATGGAATGGAATGGAATGGAATGGAGTGGGATGACTTGTAGTGGGGTGGAGTGAAATGGAGTATAATGGAATGGAGTGGAGTGGAGTGGAATGTGATAGAATGGAGAGGAGGGGAATGGAGCAGAATGGAATGGAGTGCAGCGGAATGGAGTGGAGTGGAATGGAATCAAATGGAGTGGAATGGAACAGAGTGGAATGGAATGGAGTGCAATAGACTAGAATTGAGTGTAGTGTAGTGGAATTTAGTGGAATGGACTGGAATGGAGTGGAATGGAATGGAATTGAGGGGAATGGAATGGAATGGAAAGGAATGGAAAGCAATGGAAAGGAATAGAATTGAATGCAACGGAATTAAAAGAATGCAATGGAATGCAATGGAATAGAATGCAATGGAATGTATAGTTGACATGTAATATGAGCTGAGATTGTGACACTGCACTCCAGCCAGGGTGACATGGTGATATCCTGTCGTAAGAAGTGAATGGAATGCAATGGAGTGAAATGGAATGGAATGAAATGGAATGGAGCGGAGTGGAAGGGAATGGAGTGGAATGATATAGAATGCAGTGGACTGTAATGGCATGGAGTGGAAAGAAGTAGAGTGGAATGGAGTGGAATGGAATGGACTGGCATAGAATGGAGTGGAATTGAATGCAATGGAGTGGATTGGAAAGGAATGCAAAGGAGTAGAGTGGAGTAGAGTGGTGTGGAGTGGAGTGGAATGGAGCTGAATGTACTTCAATGGAGTACAATGGAATGGAACGGAGTGGAATGGAATGGAATGATATGAGGTGGATTGGAGTGGAATGTAGTGGATTGGAATGGAATGGAATAGAATGGAATGGAGTAGAGTGTAATGGAATGCAGTGGCGATAAGTGGAGTGGAATGGAATGCATTGGAGTAGAGTGGAGTGGAATGGAATGGAATGGAGTGGAGTGGAGGGGAGTGGAGTGGAATGGAATTGAGTGAAGTGGAGTGCAGTTGAATGGAATATCGTGGTGTGGAGTGGAGTGGAAGTGAATGGAGTGAATAGGAGTGGAATGGAGTGGAAGGTAACGGAGTGGAATGGAGTCGAATGGAGTGGAATGGAGTAGAGTGGATTAGAGTGGAATGGTGTCGAACGGACTGGAATGGAATGGAATGGAGTGGAATGGAATTGAATCAAATGGAATGGAGTGGAGTGGAGTGGAGTGGAATGAAATGAAATGGAAGGGAGTGGAGAGAAACGCAGTTGATTGGAGTGGAGTGGAGTGGAAAGGAATGGAAAGGAGTGGGATGGAGACGTATGGATTGGAGTGGAATGGAGTGGAATGGAATGAAGTGGAAAGGAGTGGAACGGAGTGAAATTGAATTTAGTGGACTGGAGTGGAATGGAGTTAAATGGAATGGAATGGAATGGAGTGGAATGGAATGGAATGGAGTGGAGTGGAATGGAATAGAATGGCATGGAATGGAATAGAATGGGATGGAGTGGAGTGGAGAGGAGTGGAATGGATTGGAGTGAAGTGGAGTGGAATGGAATTGAGTGGAGCGGAGAGGAAAGGAATGGAATGGAGTGGAGTGGAATGGCATGGAATGGAGTGGAATGGAATGGATAGTAGTGGAGTGGAGTGGAGTGGATTGGAGTGGAGTGGAAGGGAATGGAGTGCAGTGTAATGGACTGGAATGGAGCAGAGCAGAATGGAGTGGACTGGACTGGAGTGGAATGGAATGGGATGGCATGGAATGGGAGCTGAGATTTTACCAATGTGCTCTAGGCAGGGTGACTGGGTGTCATACTCTCAAAAGAAAGGAATGGAATGGAACGCAGTGGAATGGAATGGAACAGAGTGGACATTAGTGGAGTGGAATGTGGAGGAATGGAATGAAATGGAACGTAATGGCATGAAATGGAGTGGTGTGGGGTGGAATGGATTATAGTGGAATGGGGTGGAAAGGAATGGGATGGAGTGGAATGAAGTGGAGTGCAGTGGAGTGGAACGGAGTTGAATGGCATAGAATTGAGTGGACAGTAGTGGAATGTTTTGGAATGCAATGGAATCCATTGTAATAGAATGGAATACAACGGAAAGTTGACATGGAGTGTGAGCTGAGATTGTGCCACTGCACTCCAGACTGGGTGACACGTTATATCCTGTGGATAGAAAGGAATGGAATGCAATAGAGTGAAATGGAATGGAGTGGAATGGAATTGAATGGAATGGAGTGGAGTGGAGTGGAGTCGAATGGAGACGAATGGAATGGGACGGAGTGGAATGGAACGGAGTGGAGTGGAGTATCGTGGAGTGAAATAGAATGGAATGCACTGGGTTGGAATGGAATGCAATGGACTGCTGAAAGGAAATGTGAGCTGTTATTGTTCCACTGCACTCCAGCCTTTGTGACGGAATGAAATCCTGTGGAAAAAAAGGAATGGAATGGAATGGAATGGAATGGAATGGAATGGAATGGAATGGAATGGAATGGAGTGGAGTGGAGTGGTGTGGAGAGGAGTGTAGTGGAGTGGAGTGAAATGGAGTGGAGTGTCGTGGAGGAGAGTGGAATGGAGTGGAATGGAATGGAGAGGAAAGGAACGGAGTGGAGTGGAATGGAACGGAGTGGAGTGGAATGGAATCCAATGGAATGAAATGGAATTGAATCGAATGGAATGAAGAAATATGTGCAGTGATTTGGCCACTGCGCTGGAGCCTGTGTGAGAGAGGGAGATCCTGTCGATAAAACAGTGTGGAATGGAAGGGATTGGAATGGAATGGAATGGAACGTATTGGAGTGGAGTGGAGTGGAATTGAGTGGAGTGGAGTGCACTGGAATGGAATGGAATGCAATGGAATGTAATGGAATGATGAAATGATATGTGAGCTGAGATTGTGCCACTGCACTCCACGCTGGGTGACAGAGTGAGATACTCTTGAAAGAAAGAAATGGAATGGAAAGAATTTTTAATTGGGTGGATTCGAGTGGACTGAAGTAGAGTGCAGTGGAATAGAGAGGAATGGAATGGAATGGAATCGGATGTAAAGGAATGGAATGATGTGGAGTGGAGTGGTGAGGAGTGTAGTGCTGTGGAATGGAGCAGAAAGTAACGGGATGGTGTGGAGTGGAGTGCAGTGCAGTGGAGTGGAGAGGAGTGCAATGGCGTGGAATGGAATCGGATGTAAAGGAACGTACTGGAGTGGAGCGGAGTGGAAAGGAGTGGAATGGAATGGAATTGAATGTAATGGAAAGCAAAGGAATGGAATGGGATGCAATGGAATTTAATGCAATAGAATGCAGTTCAATAGAGAGTTGACATGTAATGTGAGCTGAGATTGTGCCTAAGCTCTCCAGGCTGTTTGACACAGTGATATCGTGTGGAAAGAATGGAATGGAATGCAGTGGTGTGAAATGGAATGGAATGTAGTGGACAGGAGTAGAATGGAGTGGAGTGAAGAGGAACAGAGTGGAATGGAATGGGATGCAGTGGAATGGAATGCAGTGGAGTGGAGTGAAATAGAAAGAAATGGAATGGGATGGAATGGAATGCAATGGAATGGAGAAGAGAAATGTGAGCTGAGATTGTGTGACTACACTCCAGCCTTAGTGACCGAGAGAGATTCTGTGGAAGGAAAGAACTGATTTCAAAGGAGTGGAATGGAAGGGAATGTAGTACAGTGGAGTAGAGTGGAATGGAGTGAAACAGAATAGAATGGAGTGGAAGGCAATGGAATGGAATGGAATGGAGTGGAGTGGAATAGAGAGGAGTGCACTGCAATGGAGTGGAGTGGAGTGGAAGGGAGTGGAATGCAATGGAATGTAGTGGAGTGCAGTGGAGTGGAATGGAATGGAGTGGACAGGAGTGGAAGGAGTAGAGTGGACTGGAATGGAATAGAATGGAACAGAATGCAGTGGAGTGGAGGGGAGTGGAGGTGAGTGGAGTGGCATGGAGTGGAATGGAATGGAATGGAGTGAAATGGAATCCAATGGATTGGAATGGAGTGGAGTGGAGTGGAGTGGAATGGAGAGGAGTCGAATGGAATGGAAGGGAATGCAGCGGAACGCAGTGGTGTGGATTGGAATGCAGTGAAATGGAGTACTATGGAATCTAAAGGAGTGGAGTGGAGTCTAGTGGAGTGGAATGGAATGGAACAAAATGGAATGGAATGGCACGGAATGGAGTGGAGTAGAGTGGAGTGGGAAGGAAGGGAGATGAGTGGAATGGAGAGGAATGGAATGCAGTGGAGTGGATTGGATTGGAATGAACTGGAATGGAGAGGAATGGAATGAAGTGGAACGGAATGGACTGCAATGGAATTGAATGGAGTGAAGTGGAAAGTAGTGGAGTGGAGTGGAATGGAGTGGAAATGAATGGAATGGAGTGGAATGGAAGGGAATGGAGACAAGTGGATAGGAATTGACTGAAGCAGATTGGAGTGGAGTGGAGTGGAGTGGCATGGAATGGAATGAAGTGGATGGGAATGCAATGGAGTGGAATGAAATGGAATAAAATGGAATGGAGTGGAATGGAGAGGAATGGAGTGGAGTGGAGTGGAATGGAGGGGAGTAAGAGGAAGAGAATGGAATGGAATCGAAAGGAGGGAAGTGCAATTGTGTGGAGTGGAGTGGAGATGAAAGAAGTGGAGTGATGTGGAGTCGAGAGGAAAGGAATGGAATAGAATGGAATGGAGTTAAGTGGAGTGGAATGGAGTGGAAGGTAATGGAGTGGAATGAAAAGGAGTGGATTGGAATGGAGTGGAATGGAATGGAGTGGAACGGAGTGGAGTAGAATGGAGTGGGTTGCAGAGGAGTGGAATGGAGTGGAATGGAAGGGAACGGAAAGGAATGTAGTGGAAAGGAATGGAATGGAGTGGATTGAAATTGAATGGAAAGGATTGGAGTGCAGTGGACTGGAGGGGAGTGGAATAAAATGGAGTATAGTGCAGTGGAATGGAGTGGACTGGAGTGGAGATGAGTGGAGTGGACTGGAATGGAATGGAGTGGAGTGGAATGGTGTGGAGTGGGGTGGAAAGGAATGGAACAGAATGGAATGGAGAGGAATGGAGTGGCATGTAGTGGAGTGGAGTGAAGTGGAAAGGAATGGCATGGAATGGAGTAGAGTGGAATGGAGGGGTATGGAATGGAATGGAATGGAATTGAGTGGAATGGAGTGGAATGGAGTGGAGTGGAGAGGAATGGAATGGAGTGGAAAGGTCTGAAAGGAGTGGAATGGAGTGGAGTGGAATGCAATGGAGTAGATTGGAATGAAGTGGAAAGGAATAGAATGGAGAGAAGTAGAGTAGAATGGAGTGGATTGGAATGGAGGGGAGCAGAGTGGAGTTAACAGCGGTGGATTGGAATACAGTGGATGGGGTAGAGTGGAAGGGAGTGGAATTATATGGAATGGAATGGATTGGAGTGGAGTGGAAGGGAGTGGAGTGGAGTTGAAAGTAGAGGAATCGAAAGAAGTGGAAAGGAGTGGAGTAGAGTGGATTAGAGTGGATTGGAATGGAATGGAGTGGAGTGGAATGGTGTGGAAACGAATGGAAGGGAGGGGAGTGGAATGGAACGAAATGGAATGGAATGTAGTGGAATGGAGAGGAGTGGAGTGGACTGGAGTGGAATGTAATCGAATGGAGTGTACTGGAGTGGAATGTATTTGAGAGGCGGGTAATGGAGAGGAGTGGAATGTATTTGAGAGGCGGGTAGTGGAGTGGAGTGGAGTGAAATACATCGGAATGGCACGGAATTGAATGGAATGGAGGGGAGTGGAATGCAGTGGAGTGGAGTCGATTGGAGTGGTGAGGAATAGAACGGAGTGGCATGGAATGGAGCACAGTGGAATGCAATGGAGTGGAGTGGATTGGAAAGGGGTGGAGTGGAGTGACGATGGGTGAAGTGGAATGTAATGGAGTGGAGTGCAGAGGAGTCTCATGGAATGGAATGGAATGGAACGCAATGGAAGCTGAGATTGTACCACTGCGCTCCAGGATGGGTGACACAGTGTGATACTCTCAAAAGAAAGGAATGGAATGGAATGCAGTGGAATGGAATGGAATGCAATGGGGTGCATTGGAGTGGAGTGGAGTGAAGTGAAGTGGATTGGAGTGGAATGGAGAGGAATGGAACGGAATGGAATGGAATGAAGTAGACTGGAGTGGGGTGGAGTTGAGTGCAATGGAATGGAGCGAAATGGAATCAGATGCAGAGAAATGGAGTAGAGAGGAGTGCAGTAGAGTGGAAAGGAGTGCAATGGAGTGGAATGGAATCGGAAGTAACGGAAAGTAGTGGAGTGGATGGAACGGAAAGGAAAGGAGTGGAGCGGAGTGGAATGGAACGGAGCGGGAGGTGGGTTGGGGCCACTGCACTCCAGGCTGGCTGGCTGACTGAGGTATTCTCGCAATAAAGGAATGGAATGGAATGCCGTAGAGTGGAATGGAACGGAGTGGAGTGGAGTGGAATGGAGTGAGTTGGAGCAGAGTGGAATGAAGAATGCAATGGGATGGAAGGGAATTGAATGAAATGCAGTGGAGTGCAGTGGAGTGCATTGCAGTGGAATGGAGCAGAATGGAATGGAAAGGAGTGGAATGGACAGGAGTGGAGTGCACTGGAGAGGAGAGGATAGGAATGCAGTGGAATGGAATTGGATATAATGGAACGTAGAGGAGTGGAGTGGAATGGAGTGGGCCAGAGTGGAATGGAATGGAATGCAATGGAAAGGAATGGAGTGGAATAGAATGGAATGGAATGGAATGGAATGGAGTGGGATGACTTGTAGTGGGGTGGAGTGAAATGGAGTATAATGGAATGGAGTGGAGTGGAGTGGAATGTGATAGAATGGAGAGGAGGGGAATGGAGCAGAATGGAATGGAGTGCAGCGGAATGGAGTGGAGTGGAATGGAATCAAATGGAGTGGAATGGAACAGAGTGGAATGGAATGGAGTGCAATAGACTAGAATTGAGTGTAGTGTAGTGGAATTTAGTGGAATGGACTGGAATGGAGTGGAATGGAATGGAATTGAGGGGAATGGAATGGAATGGAAAGGAATGGAAAGCAATGGAAAGGAATAGAATTGAATGCAACGGAATTAAAAGAATGCAATGGAATGCAATGGAATAGAATGCAATGGAATGTATAGTTGACATGTAATATGAGCTGAGATTGTGACACTGCACTCCAGCCAGGGTGACATGGTGATATCCTGTCGTAAGAAGTGAATGGAATGCAATGGAGTGAAATGGAATGGAATGAAATGGAATGGAGCGGAATGGAAGGGAATGGAGTGGAATGAAATAGAATGCAGTGGACTGTAATGGCATGGAGTGGAAAGAAGTAGAGTGGAATGGAGTGGAATGGAATGGACTGGCATAGAATGGAGTGGAATTGAATGCAATGGAGGGGATTGGAAAGGAATGCAAAGGAGTAGAGTGGAGTAGAGTGGTGTGGAGTGGAGTGGAATGGAGCTGAATGTACTTCAATGGAGTACAATGGAATGGAACGGAGTGGAATGGAATGGAATGATATGAGGTGGATTGGAGTGCAATGTAGTGGAGTGGAATGGAATGGAATAGAATGGAATGGAGTAGAGTGTAATGGAATGCAGTGGCGATAAGTGGAGTGGAATGGAATGCATTGGAGTAGAGTGGAGTGGAATGGAATGGAATGGAGTGGAGTGGAGGGGAGTGGAGTGGAATGGAATTGAGTGAAGTGGAGTGCAGTTGAATGGAATATCGTGGTGTGGAGTGGAGTGGAAGTGAATGGAGTGAATAGGAGTGGAATGGAGTGGAAGGTAACGGAGTGGAATGGAGTCGAATGGAGTGGAATGGAGTAGAGTGGATTAGAGTGGAATGGTGTCGAACGGACTGGAATGGAATGGAATGGAGTGGAATGGAATTGAATCAAATGGAATGGAGTGGAGTGGAGTGGAGTGGAATGAAATGAAATGGAAGGGAGTGGAGAGAAACGCAGTTGATTGGAGTGGAGTGGAGTGGAAAGGAATGGAAAGGAGTGGGATGGAGACGTATGGATTGGAGTGGAATGGAGTGGAATGGAATGAAGTGGAAAGGAGTGGAACGGAGTGAAATTGAATTTAGTGGACTGGAGTGGAATGGAGTTAAATGGAATGGAATGGAATGGAGTGGAATGGAATGGAATGGAGTGGAGTGGAATGGAATAGAATGGCATGGAATGGAATAGAATGGGATGGAGTGGAGTGGAGAGGAGTGGAATGGATTGGAGTGAAGTGGAGTGGAATGGAATTGAGTGGAGCGGAGAGGAAAGGAATGGAATGGAGTGGAGTGGAATGGCATGGAATGGAGTGGAATGGAATGGATAGTAGTGGAGTGGAGTGGAGTGGATTGGAGTGGAGTGGAAGGGAATGGAGTGCAGTGTAATGGACTGGAATGGAGCAGAGCAGAATGGAGTGGACTGGACTGGAGTGGAATGGAATGGGATGGCATGGAATGGGAGCTGAGATTTTACCAATGTGCTCTAGGCAGGGTGACTGGGTGTCATACTCTCAAAAGAAAGGAATGGAATGGAACGCAGTGGAATGGAATGGAACAGAGTGGACATTAGTGGAGTGGAATGTGGAGGAATGGAATGAAATGGAACGTAATGGCATGAAATGGAGTGGTGTGGGGTGGAATGGATTATAGTGGAATGGGGTGGAAAGGAATGGGATGGAGTGGAATGAAGTGGAGTGCAGTGGAGTGGAACGGAGTTGAATGGCATAGAATTGAGTGGACAGTAGTGGAATGTTTTGGAATGCAATGGAATCCATTGTAATAGAATGGAATACAACGGAAAGTTGACATGGAGTGTGAGCTGAGATTGTGCCACTGCACTCCAGACTGGGTGACACGTTATATCCTGTGGATAGAAAGGAATGGAATGCAATAGAGTGAAATGGAATGGAGTGGAATGGAATTGAATGGAATGGAGTGGAGTGGAGTGGAGTCGAATGGAGACGAATGGAATGGGACGGAGTGGAATGGAACGGAGTGGAGTGGAGTATCGTGGAGTGAAATAGAATGGAATGCACTGGGTTGGAATGGAATGCAATGGACTGCTGAAAGGAAATGTGAGCTGTTATTGTTCCACTGCACTCCAGCCTTTGTGACGGAATGAAATCCTGTGGAAAAAAAGGAATGGAATGGAATGGAATGGAATGGAATGGAATGGAATGGAATGGAATGGAATGGAGTGGAGTGGAGTGTTGTGGAGAGGAGTGTAGTGGAGTGGAGTGAAATGGAGTGGAGTGTCGTGGAGGAGAGTGGAATTTAGTGGAATGGAATGGAGAGGAAAGGAACGGAGTGGAGTGGAATGGAACGGAGTGGAGTGGAATGGAATCCAATGGAATGAAATGGAATTGAATCGAATGGAATGAAGAAATATGTGCAGTGATTTGGCCACTGCGCTGGAGCCTGTGTGAGAGAGGGAGATCCTGTCGATAAAACAGTGTGGAATGGAAGGGATTGGAATGGAATGGAATGGAACGTATTGGAGTGGAGTGGAGTGGAATTGAGTGGAGTGGAGTGCACTGGAATGGAATGGAATGCAATGGAATGTAATGGAATGATGAAATGATATGTGAGCTGAGATTGTGCCACTGCACTCCACGCTGGGTGACAGAGTGAGATACTCTTGAAAGAAAGAAATGGAATGGAAAGAATTTTTAATTGGGTGGATTCGAGTGGACTGAAGTAGAGTGCAGTGGAATAGAGAGGAATGGAATGGAATGGAATCGGATGTAAAGGAATGGAATGATGTGGAGTGGAGTGGTGAGGAGTGTAGTGCTGTGGAATGGAGCAGAAAGTAACGGGATGGTGTGGAGTGGAGTGCAGTGCAGTGGAGTGGAGAGGAGTGCAATGGCGTGGAATGGAATCGGATGTAAAGGAACGTACTGGAGTGGAGCGGAGTGGAAAGGAGTGGAATGGAATGGAATTGAATGTAATGGAAAGCAAAGGAATGGAATGGGATGCAATGGAATTTAATGCAATAGAATGCAGTTCAATAGAGAGTTGACATGTAATGTGAGCTGAGATTGTGCCTAAGCTCTCCAGGCTGTTTGACACAGTGATATCGTGTGGAAAGAATGGAATGGAATGCAGTGGTGTGAAATGGAATGGAATGTAGTGGACAGGAGTAGAATGGAGTGGAGTGAAGAGGAACAGAGTGGAATGGAATGGGATGCAGTGGAATGGAATGCAGTGGAGTGGAGTGAAATAGAAAGAAATGGAATGGGATGGAATGGAATGCAATGGAATGGAGAAGAGAAATGTGAGCTGAGATTGTGTGACTACACTCCAGCCTTAGTGACCGAGAGAGATTCTGTGGAAGGAAAGAACTGATTTCAAAGGAGTGGAATGGAAGGGAATGTAGTACAGTGGAGTAGAGTGGAATGGAGTGAAACAGAATAGAATGGAGTGGAAGGCAATGGAATGGAATGGAATGGAGTGGAGTGGAATAGAGAGGAGTGCACTGCAATGGAGTGGAGTGGAGTGGAAGGGAGTGGAATGCAATGGAATGTAGTGGAGTGCAGTGGAGTGGAATGGAATGGAGTGGACAGGAGTGGAAGGAGTAGAGTGGACTGGAATGGAATAGAATGGAACAGAATGCAGTGGAGTGGAGGGGAGTGGAGGTGAGTGGAGTGGCATGGAGTGGAATGGAATGGAATGGAGTGAAATGGAATCCAATGGATTGGAATGGAGTGGAGTGGAGTGGAGTGGAATGGAGAGGAGTCGAATGGAATGGAAGGGAATGCAGCGGAACGCAGTGGTGTGGATTGGAATGCAGTGAAATGGAGTACTATGGAATCTAAAGGAGTGGAGTGGAGTCTAGTGGAGTGGAATGGAATGGAACAAAATGGAATGGAATGGCACGGAATGGAGTGGAGTAGAGTGGAGTGGGAAGGAAGGGAGATGAGTGGAATGGAGAGGAATGGAATGCAGTGGAGTGGATTGGATTGGAATGAACTGGAATGGAGAGGAATGGAATGAAGTGGAACGGAATGGACTGCAATGGAATTGAATGGAGTGAAGTGGAAAGTAGTGGAGTGGAGTGGAATGGAGTGGAAATGAATGGAATGGAGTGGAATGGAAGGGAATGGAGACAAGTGGATAGGAATTGACTGAAGCAGATTGGAGTGGAGTGGAGTGGAGTGGCATGGAATGGAATGAAGTGGATGGGAATGCAATGGAGTGGAATGAAATGGAACAAAATGGAATGGAGTGGAATGGAGAGGAATGGAGTGGAGTGGAGTGGAATGGAGGGGAGTAAGAGGAAGAGAATGGAATGGAATCGAAAGGAGGGAAGTGCAATTGTGTGGAGTGGAGTGGAGATGAAAGAAGTGGAGTGATGTGGAGTCGAGAGGAAAGGAATGGAATAGAATGGAATGGAGTTAAGTGGAGTGGAATGGAGTGGAAGGTAATGGAGTGGAATGAAAAGGAGTGGATTGGAATGGAGTGGAATGGAATGGAGTGGAACGGAGTGGAGTAGAATGGAGTGGGTTGCAGAGGAGTGGAATGGAGTGGAATGGAAGGGAACGGAAAGGAATGTAGTGGAAAGGAATGGAATGGAGTGGATTGAAATTGAATGGAAAGGATTGGAGTGCAGTGGACTGGAGGGGAGTGGAATAAAATTGAGTATAGTGCAGTGGAATGGAGTGGACTGGAGTGGAGATGAGTGGAGTGGACTGGAATGGAATGGAGTGGAGTGGAATGGTGTGGAGTGGGGTGGAAAGGAATGGAACAGAATGGAATGGAGAGGAATGGAGTGGCATGTAGTGGAGTGGAGTGAAGTGGAAAGGAATGGCATGGAATGGAGTAGAGTGGAATGGAGGGGTATGGAATGGAATGGAATGGAATTGAGTGGAATGGAGTGGAATGGAGTGGAGTGGAGAGGAATGGAATGGAGTGGAAAGGTCTGAAAGGAGTGGAATGGAGTGGAGTGGAATGCAATGGAGTAGATTGGAATGAAGTGGAAAGGAATAGAATGGAGAGAAGTAGAGTAGAATGGAGTGGATTGGAATGGAGGGGAGCAGAGTGGAGTTAACAGCGGTGGATTGGAATACAGTGGATGGGGTAGAGTGGAAGGGAGTGGAATTATATGGAATGGAATGGATTGGAGTGGAGTGGAAGGGAGTGGAGTGGAGTTGAAAGTAGAGGAATCGAAAGAAGTGGAAAGGAGTGGAGTAGAGTGGATTAGAGTGGATTGGAATGGAATGGAGTGGAGTGGAATGGTGTGGAAACGAATGGAAGGGAGGGGAGTGGAATGGAACGAAATGGAATGGAATGTAGTGGAATGGAGAGGAGTGGAGTGGACTGGAGTGGAATGTAATCGAATGGAGTGTACTGGAGTGGAATGTATTTGAGAGGCGGGTAATGGAGAGGAATTGAGTGGAGTGGAGTGGAGTGAAATACATCGGAATGGCACGGAATTGAATGGAATGGAGGGGAGTGGAATGCAGTGGAGTGGAGTCGATTGGAGTGGTGAGGAATAGAACGGAGTGGCATGGAATGGAGCACAGTGGAATGCAATGGAGTGGAGTGGATTGGAAAGGGGTGGAGTGGAGTGACGATGGGTGAAGTGGAATGTAATGGAGTGGAGTGCAGAGGAGTCTCATGGAATGGAATGGAATGGAACGCAATGGAAGCTGAGATTGTACCACTGCGCTCCAGGATGGGTGACACAGTGTGATACTCTCAAAAGAAAGGAATGGAATGGAATGCAGTGGAATGGAATGGAATGCAATGGGGTGCATTGGAGTGGAGTGGAGTGAAGTGAAGTGGATTGGAGTGGAATGGAGAGGAATGGAACGGAATGGAATGGAATGAAGTAGACTGGAGTGGGGTGGAGTTGAGTGCAATGGAATGGAGCGAAATGGAATCAGATGCAGAGAAATGGAGTAGAGAGGAGTGCAGTAGAGTGGAAAGGAGTGCAATGGAGTGGAATGGAATCGGAAGTAACGGAAAGTAGTGGAGTGGATGGAACGGAAAGGAAAGGAGTGGAGCGGAGTGGAATGGAACGGAGCGGGAGGTGGGTTGGGGCCACTGCACTCCAGGCTGGCTGGCTGACTGAGGTATTCTCGCAATAAAGGAATGGAATGGAATGCCGTAGAGTGGAATGGAACGGAGTGGAGTGGAGTGGAATGGAGTGAGTTGGAGCAGAGTGGAATGAAGAATGCAATGGGATGGAAGGGAATTGAATGAAATGCAGTGGAGTGCAGTGGAGTGCATTGCAGTGGAATGGAGCAGAATGGAATGGAAAGGAGTGGAATGGACAGGAGTGGAGTGCACTGGAGAGGAGAGGATAGGAATGCAGTGGAATGGAATTGGATGTAATGGAACGTAGAGGAGTGGAGTGGAATGGAGTGGGCCAGAGTGGAATGGAATGGAATGCAATGGAAAGGAATGGAGTGGAATAGAATGGAATGGAATGGAATGGAATGGAGTGGGATGACTTATAGTGGGGTGGAGTGAAATGGAGTATAATGGAATGGAGTGGAGTGGAGTGGAATGTGATAGAATGGAGAGGAGGGGAATGGAGCAGAATGGAATGGAGTGCAGCGGAATGGAGTGGAGTGGAATGGAATCAAATGGAGTGGAATGGAACAGAGTGGAATGGAATGGAGTGCAATAGACTAGAATTGAGTGTAGTGTAGTGGAATTTAGTGGAATGGACTGGAATGGAGTGGAATGGAATGGAATTGAGGGGAATGGAATGGAATGGAAAGGAATGGAAAGCAATGGAAAGGAATAGAATTGAATGCAACGGAATTAAAAGAATGCAATGGAATGCAATGGAATAGAATGCAATGGAATGTATAGTTGACATGTAATATGAGCTGAGATTGTGACACTGCACTCCAGCCAGGGTGACATGGTGATATCCTGTCGTAAGAAGTGAATGGAATGCAATGGAGTGAAATGGAATGGAATGAAATGGAATGGAGCGGAATGGAAGGGAATGGAGTGGAATGAAATAGAATGCAGTGGACTGTAATGGCATGGAGTGGAAAGAAGTAGAGTGGAATGGAGTGGAATGGAATGGACTGGCATAGAATGGAGTGGAATTGAATGCAATGGAGTGGATTGGAAAGGAATGCAAAGGAGTAGAGTGGAGTAGAGTGGTGTGGAGTGGAGTGGAATGGAGCTGAATGTACTTCAATGGAGTACAATGGAATGGAACGGAGTGGAATGGAATGGAATGATATGAGGTGGATTGGAGTGCAATGTAGTGGAGTGGAATGGAATGGAATAGAATGGAATGGAGTAGAGTGTAATGGAATGCAGTGGCGATAAGTGGAGTGGAATGGAATGCATTGGAGTAGAGTGGAGTGGAATGGAATGGAATGGAGTGGAGTGGAGGGGAGTGGAGTGGAATGGAATTGAGTGAAGTGGAGTGCAGTTGAATGGAATATCGTGGTGTGGAGTGGAGTGGAAGTGAATGGAGTGAATAGGAGTGGAATGGAGTGGAAGGTAACGGAGTGGAATGGAGTCGAATGGAGTGGAATGGAGTAGAGTGGATTAGAGTGGAATGGTGTCGAACGGACTGGAATGGAATGGAATGGAGTGGAATGGAATTGAATCAAATGGAATGGAGTGGAGTGGAGTGGAGTGGAATGAAATGAAATGGAAGGGAGTGGAGAGAAACGCAGTTGATTGGAGTGGAGTGGAGTGGAAAGGAATGGAAAGGAGTGGGATGGAGACGTATGGATTGGAGTGGAATGGAGTGGAATGGAATGAAGTGGAAAGGAGTGGAACGGAGTGAAATTGAATTTAGTGGACTGGAGTGGAATGGAGTTAAATGGAATGGAATGGAATGGAGTGGAATGGAATGGAATGGAGTGGAGTGGAATGGAATAGAATGGCATGGAATGGAATAGAATGGGATGGAGTGGAGTGGAGAGGAGTGGAATGGATTGGAGTGAAGTGGAGTGGAATGGAATTGAGTGGAGCGGAGAGGAAAGGAATGGAATGGAGTGGAGTGGAATGGCATGGAATGGAGTGGAATGGAATGGATAGTAGTGGAGTGGAGTGGAGTGGATTGGAGTGGAGTGGAAGGGAATGGAGTGCAGTGTAATGGACTGGAATGGAGCAGAGCAGAATGGAGTGGACTGGACTGGAGTGGAATGGAATGGGATGGCATGGAATGGGAGCTGAGATTTTACCAATGTGCTCTAGGCAGGGTGACTGGGTGTCATACTCTCAAAAGAAAGGAATGGAATGGAACGCAGTGGAATGGAATGGAACAGAGTGGACATTAGTGGAGTGGAATGTGGAGGAATGGAATGAAATGGAACGTAATGGCATGAAATGGAGTGGTGTGGGGTGGAATGGATTATAGTGGAATGGGGTGGAAAGGAATGGGATGGAGTGGAATGAAGTGGAGTGCAGTGGAGTGGAACGGAGTTGAATGGCATAGAATTGAGTGGACAGTAGTGGAATGTTTTGGAATGCAATGGAATCCATTGTAATAGAATGGAATACAACGGAAAGTTGACATGGAGTGTGAGCTGAGATTGTGCCACTGCACTCCAGACTGGGTGACACGTTATATCCTGTGGATAGAAAGGAATGGAATGCAATAGAGTGAAATGGAATGGAGTGGAATGGAATTGAATGGAATGGAGTGGAGTGGAGTGGAGTCGAATGGAGACGAATGGAATGGGACGGAGTGGAATGGAACGGAGTGGAGTGGAGTATCGTGGAGTGAAATAGAATGGAATGCACTGGGTTGGAATGGAATGCAATGGACTGCTGAAAGGAAATGTGAGCTGTTATTGTTCCACTGCACTCCAGCCTTTGTGACGGAATGAAATCCTGTGGAAAAAAAGGAATGGAATGGAATGGAATGGAATGGAATGGAATGGAATGGAATGGAATGGAATGGAGTGGAGTGGAGTGTTGTGGAGAGGAGTGTAGTGGAGTGGAGTGAAATGGAGTGGAGTGTCGTGGAGGAGAGTGGAATTTAGTGGAATGGAATGGAGAGGAAAGGAACGGAGTGGAGTGGAATGGAACGGAGTGGAGTGGAATGGAATCCAATGGAATGAAATGGAATTGAATCGAATGGAATGAAGAAATATGTGCAGTGATTTGGCCACTGCGCTGGAGCCTGTGTGAGAGAGGGAGATCCTGTCGATAAAACAGTGTGGAATGGAAGGGATTGGAATGGAATGGAATGGAACGTATTGGAGTGGAGTGGAGTGGAATTGAGTGGAGTGGAGTGCACTGGAATGGAATGGAATGCAATGGAATGTAATGGAATGATGAAATGATATGTGAGCTGAGATTGTGCCACTGCACTCCACGCTGGGTGACAGAGTGAGATACTCTTGAAAGAAAGAAATGGAATGGAAAGAATTTTTAATTGGGTGGATTCGAGTGGACTGAAGTAGAGTGCAGTGGAATAGAGAGGAATGGAATGGAATGGAATCGGATGTAAAGGAATGGAATGATGTGGAGTGGAGTGGTGAGGAGTGTAGTGCTGTGGAATGGAGCAGAAAGTAACGGGATGGTGTGGAGTGGAGTGCAGTGCAGTGGAGTGGAGAGGAGTGCAATGGCGTGGAATGGAATCGGATGTAAAGGAACGTACTGGAGTGGAGCGGAGTGGAAAGGAGTGGAATGGAATGGAATTGAATGTAATGGAAAGCAAAGGAATGGAATGGGATGCAATGGAATTTAATGCAATAGAATGCAGTTCAATAGAGAGTTGACATGTAATGTGAGCTGAGATTGTGCCTAAGCTCTCCAGGCTGTTTGACACAGTGATATCGTGTGGAAAGAATGGAATGGAATGCAGTGGTGTGAAATGGAATGGAATGTAGTGGACAGGAGTAGAATGGAGTGGAGTGAAGAGGAACAGAGTGGAATGGAATGGGATGCAGTGGAATGGAATGCAGTGGAGTGGAGTGAAATAGAAAGAAATGGAATGGGATGGAATGGAATGCAATGGAATGGAGAAGAGAAATGTGAGCTGAGATTGTGTGACTACACTCCAGCCTTAGTGACCGAGAGAGATTCTGTGGAAGGAAAGAACTGATTTCAAAGGAGTGGAATGGAAGGGAATGTAGTACAGTGGAGTAGAGTGGAATGGAGTGAAACAGAATAGAATGGAGTGGAAGGCAATGGAATGGAATGGAATGGAGTGGAGTGGAATAGAGAGGAGTGCACTGCAATGGAGTGGAGTGGAGTGGAAGGGAGTGGAATGCAATGGAATGTAGTGGAGTGCAGTGGAGTGGAATGGAATGGAGTGGACAGGAGTGGAAGGAGTAGAGTGGACTGGAATGGAATAGAATGGAACAGAATGCAGTGGAGTGGAGGGGAGTGGAGGTGAGTGGAGTGGCATGGAGTGGAATGGAATGGAATGGAGTGAAATGGAATCCAATGGATTGGAATGGAGTGGAGTGGAGTGGAGTGGAATGGAGAGGAGTCGAATGGAATGGAAGGGAATGCAGCGGAACGCAGTGGTGTGGATTGGAATGCAGTGAAATGGAGTACTATGGAATCTAAAGGAGTGGAGTGGAGTCTAGTGGAGTGGAATGGAATGGAACAAAATGGAATGGAATGGCACGGAATGGAGTGGAGTAGAGTGGAGTGGGAAGGAAGGGAGATGAGTGGAATGGAGAGGAATGGAATGCAGTGGAGTGGATTGGATTGGAATGAACTGGAATGGAGAGGAATGGAATGAAGTGGAACGGAATGGACTGCAATGGAATTGAATGGAGTGAAGTGGAAAGTAGTGGAGTGGAGTGGAATGGAGTGGAAATGAATGGAATGGAGTGGAATGGAAGGGAATGGAGACAAGTGGATAGGAATTGACTGAAGCAGATTGGAGTGGAGTGGAGTGGAGTGGCATGGAATGGAATGAAGTGGATGGGAATGCAATGGAGTGGAATGAAATGGAACAAAATGGAATGGAGTGGAATGGAGAGGAATGGAGTGGAGTGGAGTGGAATGGAGGGGAGTAAGAGGAAGAGAATGGAATGGAATCGAAAGGAGGGAAGTGCAATTGTGTGGAGTGGAGTGGAGATGAAAGAAGTGGAGTGATGTGGAGTCGAGAGGAAAGGAATGGAATAGAATGGAATGGAGTTAAGTGGAGTGGAATGGAGTGGAAGGTAATGGAGTGGAATGAAAAGGAGTGGATTGGAATGGAGTGGAATGGAATGGAGTGGAACGGAGTGGAGTAGAATGGAGTGGGTTGCAGAGGAGTGGAATGGAGTGGAATGGAAGGGAACGGAAAGGAATGTAGTGGAAAGGAATGGAATGGAGTGGATTGAAATTGAATGGAAAGGATTGGAGTGCAGTGGACTGGAGGGGAGTGGAATAAAATTGAGTATAGTGCAGTGGAATGGAGTGGACTGGAGTGGAGATGAGTGGAGTGGACTGGAATGGAATGGAGTGGAGTGGAATGGTGTGGAGTGGGGTGGAAAGGAATGGAACAGAATGGAATGGAGAGGAATGGAGTGGCATGTAGTGGAGTGGAGTGAAGTGGAAAGGAATGGCATGGAATGGAGTAGAGTGGAATGGAGGGGTATGGAATGGAATGGAATGGAATTGAGTGGAATGGAGTGGAATGGAGTGGAGTGGAGAGGAATGGAATGGAGTGGAAAGGTCTGAAAGGAGTGGAATGGAGTGGAGTGGAATGCAATGGAGTAGATTGGAATGAAGTGGAAAGGAATAGAATGGAGAGAAGTAGAGTAGAATGGAGTGGATTGGAATGGAGGGGAGCAGAGTGGAGTTAACAGCGGTGGATTGGAATACAGTGGATGGGGTAGAGTGGAAGGGAGTGGAATTATATGGAATGGAATGGATTGGAGTGGAGTGGAAGGGAGTGGAGTGGAGTTGAAAGTAGAGGAATCGAAAGAAGTGGAAAGGAGTGGAGTAGAGTGGATTAGAGTGGATTGGAATGGAATGGAGTGGAGTGGAATGGTGTGGAAACGAATGGAAGGGAGGGGAGTGGAATGGAACGAAATGGAATGGAATGTAGTGGAATGGAGAGGAGTGGAGTGGACTGGAGTGGAATGTAATCGAATGGAGTGTACTGGAGTGGAATGTATTTGAGAGGCGGGTAATGGAGAGGAATTGAGTGGAGTGGAGTGGAGTGAAATACATCGGAATGGCACGGAATTGAATGGAATGGAGGGGAGTGGAATGCAGTGGAGTGGAGTCGATTGGAGTGGTGAGGAATAGAACGGAGTGGCATGGAATGGAGCACAGTGGAATGCAATGGAGTGGAGTGGATTGGAAAGGGGTGGAGTGGAGTGACGATGGGTGAAGTGGAATGTAATGGAGTGGAGTGCAGAGGAGTCTCATGGAATGGAATGGAATGGAACGCAATGGAAGCTGAGATTGTACCACTGCGCTCCAGGATGGGTGACACAGTGTGATACTCTCAAAAGAAAGGAATGGAATGGAATGCAGTGGAATGGAATGGAATGCAATGGGGTGCATTGGAGTGGAGTGGAGTGAAGTGAAGTGGATTGGAGTGGAATGGAGAGGAATGGAACGGAATGGAATGGAATGAAGTAGACTGGAGTGGGGTGGAGTTGAGTGCAATGGAATGGAGCGAAATGGAATCAGATGCAGAGAAATGGAGTAGAGAGGAGTGCAGTAGAGTGGAAAGGAGTGCAATGGAGTGGAATGGAATCGGAAGTAACGGAAAGTAGTGGAGTGGATGGAACGGAAAGGAAAGGAGTGGAGCGGAGTGGAATGGAACGGAGCGGGAGGTGGGTTGGGGCCACTGCACTCCAGGCTGGCTGGCTGACTGAGGTATTCTCGCAATAAAGGAATGGAATGGAATGCCGTAGAGTGGAATGGAACGGAGTGGAGTGGAGTGGAATGGAGTGAGTTGGAGCAGAGTGGAATGAAGAATGCAATGGGATGGAAGGGAATTGAATGAAATGCAGTGGAGTGCAGTGGAGTGCATTGCAGTGGAATGGAGCAGAATGGAATGGAAAGGAGTGGAATGGACAGGAGTGGAGTGCACTGGAGAGGAGAGGATAGGAATGCAGTGGAATGGAATTGGATGTAATGGAACGTAGAGGAGTGGAGTGGAATGGAGTGGGCCAGAGTGGAATGGAATGGAATGCAATGGAAAGGAATGGAGTGGAATAGAATGGAATGGAATGGAATGGAATGGAGTGGGATGACTTATAGTGGGGTGGAGTGAAATGGAGTATAATGGAATGGAGTGGAGTGGAGTGGAATGTGATAGAATGGAGAGGAGGGGAATGGAGCAGAATGGAATGGAGTGCAGCGGAATGGAGTGGAGTGGAATGGAATCAAATGGAGTGGAATGGAACAGAGTGGAATGGAATGGAGTGCAATAGACTAGAATTGAGTGTAGTGTAGTGGAATTTAGTGGAATGGAC